>NW_010960862.1:2035-6528 GCF_000463585.1 Tarenaya hassleriana
AGTCGTAATTCAATGCCTTAATCGCCCAATATGCCTTGTGCTCCAACTCAACCGGTAGGTGGCAAGATTTCCCATAAACGAGTTGAAATGGAGTCATCCCGATAGGCGTCTTGAATGCCGTCCTGTAGGCCCAAACCGCATCCTCAAGCTTCAAAGCCCAGTCCTTTCTTGACTTGGCCACTGTTTTCTCCAAAATTTGTTTGATCTCTCGGTTAGAGACTTCTACTTGACCGCTCGTTTGGGGATGGTAGGGAGTGGCTACTCTATGGTGAACACCATATTTAGTCAATATGCCCTGAATCACTCTATTAACAAAGTGTGCTCCCCCATCACTTATCACCACTCTTGGGACTCGCGCCCCCCCGTAAAAAAAAAAAAAAAAAAAAGAAGGCACAGAAAAGGGAGAGGGTGTCGAGACCACACCCTCTCTCCCCCACAGTCTCTTTCGGCCGACACACCCCGCGGAATATTGAAGAAGGCACTAGTTTCTGTGCTCCTCCATCACTTATCACCACTCTTGGGACTCCAAACCGGGGGAATATGACTCTCTTGAACATCCGTGACACAGTGCTTGAATCATTCTTCGGACTAGCCAGTACTTCCACCCATTTCGTCACATAGTCCACCGCCACAAGGATGTATAGGTTACCGCAAGATGATGGAAACGGCCCCATAAAGTCTATTCCCCATACGTCAAATGGTTCCACCTCCAATATAAAGTTCTGTGGCGCTTCATTTCTCCGCGAGATGTTACCCGTTCTTTGACAAGCATCGCATGAGCTTACAAAAGCGTGGACATCCTTGAACAAAGTTGGCCAATAGAAACCCGATTGTAGGATCTTTGTAGCAGTCTTGGCCGAGGTGAAATGCCCTGCGTAATCCGATGCGTGGCAGTGATGTATCACTTGCTTCACTTCTTCCTCCGGAATGCATCTTCGAAACAATCCTTCCTTACCTCTCTTAAACAAGAAAGTTTCATCCCAAAAGTAGTCTCTAACATCGTGGAAGAATTTTTTCTTCCCGTTGTAGCTTAGCTCCGGGGGTACAACCTTGGCAACTAAATAGTTGACGTAGTCCGCATACCAAGGGGTCATGTTCTTGATTTCCAAGGATAAGATGTGTTCTTCCCTTAGTGAATCGTCGATTGGTACAATTTCGGGTATTTCCAATCTCGATAGATGATCCGTCACTGTATTCTCTGTTCCTTTCCTATCGCGGATCTCCAGATCAAACTCTTGCAGAAGTAATACCCATCGGATCAACCTTGGTTTAGCATCCTTCTTCGTGAGCAAGTACCTTAAGGCGGCGTGATCCGTGTAGACGATGACCTTAGAACCCACCAAGTATGATCTAAATTTCTCGAAGGCAAATACTACAGCAAGGAGCTCTTTCTCCGTGGTGGAGTAGTTCATTTGAGCGTCATCGAGCGTTCGACTTGCGTAGTATACGGCGTAATGCTTCCCATCTTTCTTTTGCCCCAATACGGCCCCGACCGCGAAGTCGCTAGCATCACACATTAACTCAAAAGGAATACTCCAATCCGGGGGCTGGATGATCGGAGGTGAGACTAGTGCCTTTTTCAATATTCCAAATGCCTTGTGGCACTCCTCATTAAACTCAAACGGGACGTCCTTGCCCAAAAGCGCAGTCAAGGGTCTTGCTATCTTCGAAAAATCTTTGATGAATCTCCTGTAAAATCCGGCGTGACCCAAGAAACTTCTGATCCCTTTAACGTTGGTCGGTGGCGGTAACTTCTCAATCACTTCCACTTTCGCTCTATCCACCTCTATCCCCTTGTCCGAAATCCGATGACTAAGTACAATGCCCTCTTGCACCATGAAGTGGCATTTCTCCCAATTTAAAACCAAGTTCGCCTTGAGACACCTGTCTAAAACTCGATGGAGATTGGTTAGACACGCATCAAAGGAGGGTCCATGGACGGAAAAATCGTCCATGAACACCTCCATAATGTCTTCAATGACATCGGAGAAAATAGCCATCATGCATCTTTGAAAAGTTGCGGGTGCATTGCATAATCCAAATGGCATGCGTCTATATGCAAAAGTGCCGTAAGGGCATGTGAATGTTGTTTTCTCTTGGTCACTCGGATGGGTAGGAATCTGAAAGAAACCGGAGTAACCATCGAGAAAACAAAAATAAGAATGCAGTGCAAGTCTTTCTAACATTTGGTCAATGAATGGAAGGGGGAAGTGATCCTTACGGGTGTTTGTGTTAAGTTTTCGATAATCGATGCACATTCTCCATCCCGTAACAGTTCTAGTTGGTATGAGTTCATTGTTTTCATTTGGAACGACCGTGATTCCTCCCTTCTTAGGCACGACTTGCACCGGGCTAACCCAAGAGCTATCCGAAATTGGGTAAATGATACCCGCATCTAACAATTTCAAGACCTCTTTCTTGACCACTTCTTTCATGTTCGGGTTTAGCCTACGTTGATGTTCAATTGACGATTTGGTATCATCCTCTAAATGTATGCGATGCATGCAAAGAGAGGGGCTAAGACCCTTAATGTCTCCTAGAGTGTAACCTAGGACTTCCCTATATTGCCTAAGCAACTTGGTAAGTTTTTCTACTTGATTCTCATCTAATGCATCATTAACGATAACGGGATAAGTAGAATTTGAACCAAGAAAGACATACTTAAGCCCTTGGGGTAAGGGCTTTAGTTCCACTTGTGGAGCATGTTCGGGGTCCCAATCGTCGTGTGATTCCTCTTTTGAACCTTGAGACGAGTCAAGAACGGTGTGGGAGGTCGACAGGATGCGTCTGAGTTCCAAATCTGCGTTTCCAGGTGAAAACGGGCGGGTCGCCCAAAAAACGGGCGGGTCGCTCGCTGCTACAGTACCCGGATCGTTTTTGCTCAGAGAAAACGGGCGGGTCGCCCATTCTGACGGGCGGTCGCCCGCGTGAACAGTGCCGCTACTCAGGCAAAACGGGCGGGTCGCCCATTTTTCGGGCGGGTCGCCCGTTTTACTCTGCACTCCATTTTTTGCTTCTTGACCGTCTAACGCTCGTCTTATCTCTTCGATCTCCTCCCAATTACTGAACAAACTTGCTTCTACGGCCATTAGTGCACTTCTAGCGGGTCTACCTCACGGAACCTTCGATCACTTCTTCCGCCATTGCTTCAAGTATATCCGCGTAGCATACCGTATCATTGGTCGAAGGTTGCTTCAAGTTCTGGTCAAGCGTGAATTCGACTGTCTCATCCCCGATCTTCATCGTTAATCTTCCGGCTCGAACATGAACTACGGCATCTGCTGTGCTCAAGAATGAGCGGCCCAAAATGATTGGAACTTTGGAATCCTCATCCATGTCCAACACTACGAAATCCACTGGGACATAGAATCCGCCAATCTTGAGGGGTACGTCCTCTAGAATCCCTGCTGGATACTTGATAGATCTATCCGCTAGTTGCAAGGCCATCCTCGTGGGCTTCAAGTCACCTATGTTTAGCTTCTTGTAAATGGACAACGGCATCAAACTCACACTAGCTCCAAGGTCACATAGTGCCCTATCAATCTCAATGTTTCCCAACTTGCACGGTATAGAGAAACTTCCCGGATCAGACATCTTCGGGGGAAGTTCATGCTTTGTGATGACCGCGCTAATTTCGGTGCTCAATGCTACAGTCTCCTTTTCCACTACCCGCTTCTTCGTCAAAATATCCTTGAGGAACTTCGCGTATGAGGGCATTTGGAGGATTGCCTCATGGAAAGGCATTGTAATCTCCATCTTCTTCAGCATTTCCGCAAACTTTCCAAATTGGCTATCCTCATTAAATTTCTTTAAGCGAGAGGGAAAGGGTATCGGGGGTACCTTGGGCGGTGGAGGAATGTAGGCTGGTTCTTTCTCCTGTTCTTGCACCTTAGGAGTGTCTTCCTCTACAGATTTTCCTTTTTCCTCTCTTGTTAACCTTGGAGGCGATGTCTTCTCAACCATTGGGGGGATGATCTCCGGAAGTTGTTTCCCATTCCTTAGCTCCACTGCATTGATGTGCTCACGAGGGTTCACCTCGTTCTTCCCGGGGAGCATCCTTGCTGTCTCTATGAGGAGGAAGACGCAAGTTGGGCAACTTGATTGTCCAAGATTTTCAAATGAGCTTGTACTCCTTCCAATTGCTTCTTGAATGCAACTTGCTCATTTTCAATACCCCCAATGGATACTCCTTGTGATTTTTGACCCTGGAGGATTTGGAATAGCATATCCTTGATGTCCGGGTCTTGCTCCTTGGGTTGCACTTGCTGTGGTCTATAGTTGGAATTCCCTTGATAACCTTGACTTCCTTGGCCTCGTTGTTGATACTTTGATTGAAAACCCGGAGGTCCTTGATTGTTCCGCTGGAAGGCGGGTTGAGGATTAAGCACATTCGACGTGTTCTTGTAGGAGAAGTTGGGATGATTCCTCAATGCCGGGTTGTATAGGTTGGATGGATGAGTGTATTGGTTTGGACCGACATAGTTGACTTCTTC
>NW_010960863.1:0-246 GCF_000463585.1 Tarenaya hassleriana
ATATGGGATGCGACGAATTAATATTTTTATTATGTTCTTTTTTTCATTTCAATTGTCTAATACATTACGTTTTATACAAAATATTTTATATATATATATATATATATATTATAGACGACTTGTTTAGTATTATGATTTGAATTTATTTTTTGATATTATATTTTACTAAATTTCATTATCACATGATTATAAATTTTTTAAATTTATCAATAATTATTTTTTATATTTTTATCAAAAATTATTTTT
>NW_010960864.1:0-246 GCF_000463585.1 Tarenaya hassleriana
AAGATTAAATTTTTGGTCAGATGAGTCACATGATCACAGTTAGAGAAAAATATGTTTTAAAATCAAAATAACAAAACCTTTTACAACTGTAAGAAAAAATCCAGTCCAAAAAAGCAAATGTGATGTACAGAAAGTTATGCTTTCCCTTTTGCTTTTTTATTTTCCAAATATCTTTGAAATGATTGTTTATGTAGAAAATACCCCCGATTATATCATGACGTTTCCACAATTCTCTTATGCATATAT
>NW_010960865.1:0-246 GCF_000463585.1 Tarenaya hassleriana
GTCTTCCGATGACTGATAATGGGTTTGCGTTGTTTTCTGGGAATTTGTTTTCTCTGGTTCCGCAGAGGAGGCACGTTTTGTACCCAGGACTGCAGGTCGAGACAGATTTTCATGGACGAAGAAGAGAGTATAGAGAACTCTTCACTGGTCACCATCAAAACGGCGCCGTCTCATTCATCGTCCTCGACTTCTTCTTCTACTTCTCTTCCGTCGCCGTCTCCGATGTCTGAATCCGGCGGTAATTCC
>NW_010960866.1:0-246 GCF_000463585.1 Tarenaya hassleriana
CAAATATCGAATTCGAGGTCCTCGACATATCGGGAAACAATTATTTATCATGGCAGTTAGATGCCGAATTGCATCTCGAATCAAAAGGTCTTGGTACCACTATTAAAGAAAAGGGTGCATCAAACGAGAATAAGGCGAAGGCACTGATATTGTTGCGACATCATCTTCATGATGATTTGAAAAAGGAATATTTGACAATCAAAGATCCTGCAGATCTTTGGTTAAAATTAAAAGACCGTTTTGATC
>NW_010960867.1:0-246 GCF_000463585.1 Tarenaya hassleriana
GTCTCTTCATAAGCCGTACACGAGTGTACGTGCGTGCCATAGTCGCATTCCTTACAGTAATACACCCAGAAATTCTCCGGCACGGTTTCTCGACACACGTCGCAAACAAAGTCTCCTACGTTGTCCTTGTAAGGCGAACAGTGGAGGAGAGTGAGAGGGTGTTCATGTTCATCGCGCTCCACGGATTCAGGCAACGAGACACAGCCGACATGAACATCGAACTGACACTCGGAGCAGCTGTAAGTG
>NW_010960868.1:0-246 GCF_000463585.1 Tarenaya hassleriana
TTCTCAATAACTATATTCTTTCATTTATTCATCCGAAAGGAAAGAACGAGATCATCTTGTAGATTAGTTGATCTTAACTATTATCTACCAACTTGACTCCATATGAGGCGATCATCATCATCAAATATAAAATCATTGTCATCCGAGTTGCCTTTCATTCTTCTAACTAACCATTTATTGCTTTCATCAATTTCATCCAAAAGAATGGGATCACTTATGTCTTTCATTTTGTATTGGCATTACAAA
>NW_010960869.1:0-246 GCF_000463585.1 Tarenaya hassleriana
CCTGTGAGGAAGCAGCCATGGCTCTTTGCTGTACACGTCCATGTCTCGGATTACACCGTCACCGCAGGGTCCGCTAATGATCCTCCTCGGTAGATAACGAGTGACGAGCTCCACGTCCGTGGGGCAGAACCGAAGCCCAGGTGGCGGACACCTAGAAGATGATGGGTTGTTCGACATCTCCCTGAGGTAACGAGAATCGACGGCAAGAGAGGAGTGAAGAACACGGTAGAAGGAACTAAGAGCGTC
>NW_010960870.1:0-246 GCF_000463585.1 Tarenaya hassleriana
TTTGCTGAACGGGATTTAACCTCCCTAAATTGAACAAGATTCCCACTTCCGAGTTTGGATACGGAGCTTTTCTTTTTCTTTCTATGGATTTACTTCTCCCTTCCGAAAATAGCTTACGAACCAGGAGGCTGCGGCGGAAGGATTTGAATGCATGCTATGTATTGAATTGAGTATTGAATGGAAGTGCTTTAGGTACCAGATGACGAGAAAGTCCTAACTTAACTAACGTAATGAGTTGTGTACCGG
>NW_010960871.1:0-246 GCF_000463585.1 Tarenaya hassleriana
AAATCCCTAACCTACAGCTATGGAACTACTCGCTAAACATCGAGACGACAGGGTTCATATTAATAATAAAAAACATCGTAAAATAGAAGAAAGGAAGAATGCTTAGTCGATTTTTCAGCTTTGTAATCTTCGTCTTCTACTCCGATCTCTTGCCTCTTGATAATCGTCCTCTTCTTGTGTGCTCCAGGGTGTGTTTTCTGTGAAAAGTCTGAATGATTTCGACCTTGGGGGCTAACCCTACTTAAT
>NW_010960872.1:0-246 GCF_000463585.1 Tarenaya hassleriana
TGACTAAGAGCTTAGCCGAATTGCATGGGATGCTGAAATCGGCCGAGCAGGATATCGTGGTACTCAGGACTGTGCTTGTTGTTGAGAACAACTCCAGCAAGAAGCGGCGGGGTAAAGCCAAAAAGAAGACTGTGAAGAAGGCAAAAGTTGCCTCTATGTCCAAGTCTAAGCCAGATAAGGGTGATTGTCATTACTGCGGAGTGTCTGGACACTGGAAGTGTAATTGTCACCTTTACTTGGAGGATC
>NW_010960873.1:0-6465 GCF_000463585.1 Tarenaya hassleriana
GTTTAGAAAAGAAGGTTAGAAAAAACAAAAAAAAAATTAACGGGCCTCAAGCCCGGCCCGAAACCCGACTGGCTCGGCTCGACCGGCCTGTAGCCCATTTGACCCGAGGCCTGAAAGGCCTACATTTTTTAGACCCGTGTCTTTATAATTTTTGGGCGGGCTCGGACCGGATTTCGGGCTCCGAACTTAATTGACATCCCTAACCAATATAACCACTATATGATCATACTGTTATTTCAGTCATATATTCACATTTGAAAAAGATTATGTGTAGAAGTAGTTGCAGTAAAAAAAGATATTTTGGATATTTTGTCGGAACTATCGTTTAGCATATATTTTATAATAAATAAATGAAAATATCTTAAAATTTCGGATGAACCTCACCACAAAAAAAAAAGGTAACACAAAAACATGTAATTTTTTTTTAAAGTAGCTTATTAAAGTTTAAATATTTTTTGTTTTTATAACATATAAAAACTTCTAATTTTAAAATATTTTTAGATTTTTAACGTTAAAATAAATATTTTTAAAAGTAAAGTTTAACTTGTCCGAAGATAACGAAGCAATGCGCGCCGTTGGCGAGTGTGGGTCCCCGCAGGCTAATAGTGTGGATTTGACCGAGTCGCTTGGAGTGTGCGCCATTGGTTGCTTTGAGGAATTGGAGTGGCAGTGGTTGCACAAACCTACCCTTCCATTTAAAATGCGACGAATAGTTTAATCGCACATTTCATATCTCCTTACCATTTAATTGTTTTTTAGTTTATCGTTTGTCTCGTACGGTCAAAAACTTTAAAAGGTATGCACAATATACAATTGCTCCGCATCTGTCCCTATTAATTTATTACGTAACTTGACCCATTAACATATGTTAGTTTATTTTTAAATAAATAAATGCAGTACGTAAAAAAAGTTCAATATAGTAATGGACTTGCATTTAAAATTCCAAGTAATTGCCGTTGAATATGAATATGAAAATAAAGTGGGACCAGCATTAAGCAGTGGCTTTATTCCATCAGACAGTGACGTCTCTACCATGCTGGAATCCAGAAATCACAGCCGTCAGATTCATGTCTCTATCCAACGGCTACGATGAGGTTACTTCCCTTATTAAACATCTCAACCGTTCATCTTTTTTTTTCTGGAGTAGGTTTTTCTTTTTTTCGTCAGTGAATGTCCATAATAAAGGAGAAGATGAGATTTTGATGAGCACTGAAATACAGAGGCACCAAAAACCTGGTGGAACCCCAGAACCCAGATAAGAGAGAGAGAGAGAGAGAGTTTATACTGAAGCAAGAAGCCGATGCTCGATTGATGGGTTATTCGTGTTGGTAGCGTTCTGCATGGATAGAACCAGAGAAGCTCGAAGATCCGCCATGGCGGCCTCAAATGGTTTATCCAGGCGGAGACAGAGAAGCTCAGGTATGTGTTTGACCTCCTTCTCCTTCTTCCTTTATTCAGTAATATCTTCCTCCTTTTTTCGCGTTTTTTCTTATGAGGTTTTCTGATGATTCAGATGATAGTCATGCGGAGATTATGCAGGAAGGGGTGACGCTGAGAGATCGACCGGAGAAGAAAGAACGAGATCGTGAATCGTTGAATCGTAGCAAGAGGAGGCGAAGCGACAGGTTCGTGGTGAAGAACGAGATAGATGCAGAAGAAGACAGCTCTGATGAAAGTCTGGATGACGAAGATATTCCGATATCTCATAACTCCGCTTCGTCCCAGCCGAATCATCTCAGGAAGAGCTTCCCACCGGCTCGTGTTCCCAGGCATGCGATGGCGAAGACGGGAATGGATCCATCTTTGCAGGCCGCCGATGACATGATCGGTGTTCCTGTTCCCAGGAAGGCTCGGTCAGGTTGGAGCTCGGACATTTTCCTTTTCCTGATCGATCTCACAGATTTTGAATCTTCGTCTGATTTTTCTGAGTTTTTACAGCTTGCATAAAGAGGGCGCATGACTGCCGGACTTCTTCGGGAAGCGGTGGAGGAGGGTATGGAGATGACCACCGGAGACCTCCAGCCTCGCCGGCGAGTTACAGCTTCGAAGCTGCATCTCCGTCTTCCTCCATTGTTTCGGCCAAGCAGAAGATGGTCCGTTTGCGATTCCATTAAAAAAACAATGGATTGGGTCACGGTTTTGAAATGCTAGTATCAGATTGTTTTATAATTTTGATTTTGCAGAACGTAAACAGATCCAAATTCCGTGTCCTGAAGCCACTGAAATCCCCCGGCACGATGGAGGACGACCTGGAGTTTGAGATAGCGGAGGTTCTATCTGGGCTGAAGAAGCAACCACGCAAATCCAAGAAGGAAGAGGATTCGGATAACCCTCTAAAATCGTCTGAATTGAAAGGTATAAACGATGAGCAATTGCGTTTTTACACAGAGAAACCCTTCGAATTCTCATTTCGGAAATATGTTTATCCTTGCTACTTCGGTCTCTTTCTTACTTGCCCCTACCTTCTCTTGCAGATTCGAAAAAGATGGAAACAAAAGCTGATGATTCTTCCGCGCATGTAGACAACGATTCCATCACATATACAGCGAGAACCGAAGCCGGAAACTCTGGGAACATCGAGATATCCATGGCTAAACCAGAGAAACCAGCGGGGTTTTATTCCATATCTCACCGGACTGCCGGAACTGAAGGGGTGGAGGCATCGTGCGCAGCCATGGATACGGAAATCGGAGCTCAGAAACAAGAGCAATTGGATAGCCCCGATGGTGTTTTGGAGAGAAAGAGACAGGATTCTACAGCGATGAAAGGGTAAACTATTTAAGACTGAAGAACTTTTTCAACGTTTCCTCTTAAATCTTTGTTTGGAGATCTAATGATATCTAGCTCTTTTCTCCTTCGGATCAAAAAGCGGGAGGGAGGAAAGTTACGCTAATAACAAGCTCGAGCTCTGCCTTGTGGTGAGGAAATTAGCCGTTTAAGTTTCTTTTGCATTACATTTCCCGAAACATTCAGTTTACTGTCATTGCAATAGGTTCCTCCTCCAATGGCCTCCTCGCCGGAGAGAGATTCTCTTCCATCGGCTTCTGGTTCCAACCCAATTGCTCAAGATTACAACAAGGCAAGTGTAGGTTTTCTCGGTATGTGTCTCCTCGTGTGCAGTTCATGACTCTGCTTGTCCTGTGCTTATTGCAGCTGGAGAGTTCTGAAAAGAGCAATGAGAAAGCTATTACAAAAAAGGACACAAGCCTGGATGAAATCGAAGAGAAGGGGGTCCAAAATCGTGATTGGTTGACGCTTGATCTTCAGAAACAGAGTCACGACACCGTCAGAGATTCTAGCCTTGGATTACGAAATCAAGGTCAGAACCAGCAGTTGCAGGCTAAATCTGGTACGAACTCACTTTGTATCCAATGACTGGAAATCAGCATTACTGAAGTTTGCCCAGTTTTAAACCGGAAGTGTAAGCTAACCAAATTTCCTTTACTTGTACAAATTTTTCCCAAAATTTCAGCTCAGCCGAGTTCAGATCCGCCTTTGCCGATAGCTGCAGGTGGCTGGCCTAATGGGCTTCCTCCTCCTACGAGGTGAGTTCTGAAAGCCCTTGTCCATATCCCCATTCTCGTTCTATTTCGACTAATGACCCATAAAAAATTTGCAGATATGTGTCCCAACTCCACGCTGTTAAACCTGTTGATGGGATCACTGGATCTCCAAAACTGCAGGTATCTTTCGCTGTATATGCATTTGATTTTATCCTGGTGAATTCTTATTCTGTCTGGTTAACATTGATGGTATTAACATTTGCGATGCAGACTGCCTCTCAGCCTAGGCCTAAAAGGTGTGCCACACATTTTTTCATTGCTCGGAACATCCAGTTGCATCAGCAGTTTGTCAAAACAAACCATGTCTGGGTGCCAAATCAAGCCTCTGTTTCTTCAAATGGTGGCGGTTCCACGCCTAGCAATCTCTGTGTCGTACCACCGACTGCTGCAGAAGGCTTAATCCATGGAAATCCATCCATGCATGGGAGTTTTCCCATTCTTAATTTGAACTCTCTGGCACAAGACAAAGGGAAAATCGTGGCTAATGTTCCTTCCCAGAAAGATAAGGCCTATGGGAGTGGCAATTCTGCTGAAGCTACACAAAAGAAGCCACAGCTTCCTTCTGCACCTAGTAATTTGGCGGTATGGACTTCCTTCCACTCACATCTCATACGATTTTCCTCTAGTTGTTTCGTTTGGATTTTTCCTGAAACTTTAGAAATATAATTGAAACCCTTTCTCATTGTATTGCTCTAAAGAAGAATATTTTTTAATATGGTATTGCAGCCTGCTCCAGCTTTCATCTTCCCCATGAACAACCACCAGCATCTGGTCATGGGTGCTGCCAATCAGTCTGTGCCTTGTAAATCCTCTGGCCCAACAAAGAATCCATCTTTGGCCAGTGGTTCAACATCCGTCAGCTTTAGCTATCCAAGTTCATCGACCAGTGGAGCCTCTCAGTACTTGACAATTTTACCAAACAATGGGTATTCGTTTCAAGTGTCAACCGGGCCTGCTTCTACAGGTGGAGCCACCGGTCCGGTGTTGCCTTTCTTCAATGGATCCTTGTATCCACCGCAGATGCTCCAACCTCCTCAGCTTCTGCAGAAACAGGGTCAAACCCACAAAGAGACAAGCACATCGAGTGGCTCATCGTCATCCCACAGGCAACCGCACTCCCAAATTGTTGGGAGTAGTAATTTGAGTCTGGCCAATGTGCAGAAACAGCGTCTGCAGTCAACTGCTCATCAGTCTCAAAAACCTGAGATGAAAACAAGGGAAGATAATTCTTCCTTGGTCTCTGATTTTAGGGGTTCTCGCACTCTGACAGTTCCTGTCCAGCCACTCAACTCTCCCATGCCATTTGCCTCATACAGTGGCAGTGGTGCGCCTGCAAGTCTGAATTTTACATCCAACGGATACCGAATTGTACATTCCCCTCAGGCTGGTCAACAGAAAAACCAGCAACAACAAAGTGATGGGAAGACCGGAGGCTGTTCAACAGTTTCTGGGAAGGCCACTCCCACTCCCAGAAAGAATGGGCAGACACTGGCTTTTGACAATTCAGCGAGAACGTTGAACTTCATGTCTGGGACTTGGTCATCTTCTGCAGTTACCGTGGCAGCGTCTACTCAGAAACATCGGCAGGCATCTGGTCGAAGTAAATTGATGGATGAACACAGCTTGCCAGCAACATCGCTGGCAGCCAAGTTCCCCAACAGTATATGCGTTGAGACAGCGAAGTCAGACCCAGCAGCGTCCCCACTGGCATCTTGTTCTTCTATGAGCATCCGGCAGTACCAGTCTCAGCAGCCAAAAGGAGAGACACAGATCTCGTTCGCGGTGGCATCTCCTAATAACAAAACAAGTTGTACGGTCGTCAGTCCGCCATCGAGCCAACAGCAAGTGGAGAAAGCAGCATCCCCAGTGTGCGGAAGGAATATGATGAAGTCCATCATAAGCTCATGCCCGTCTCATCTCTCCGAGCTCAAGTACTAGTCGTTTTACCAAATGGTACGTAACGTATCCATGCTTAACCATTTTTGAAGTGTGTGCATAGCGGGGCTGGGCTTCGTTCGATGGTGGGAGGGGAGGCTGTGGTTGACAATGACAGCAATCGTCTTTTGCTTTTCAATCGTATGTCTTTTGTTGCCGATTCTTTTCTTTAATTGTAGTTGGGCCTGATGTACATGCATAGACTCGCTCGTCCTTATCCACACCCACATTAGTTATAACCTCTGCTCCCGACAGATTCCTCGCTCTCAATTCTGTAATTAACATGTTTTTTCAGTCAGATGCGAGAGAATTTGGTTGTCGTGGAAAAGAATTCGTGTTCTTTCTTAAGCGATTAAATTTCCATACGCAATTAACTGTGTATTGTCCGAGTAATTTGTGATTTGGTGCGTGTTGGTCAAACACTCTGTTTCTAAACTCAAATCACAAGTAAGGATTGAACTTGTATTTTTGAAAGAAAAAGAAAAAGATGAACGATACCAAAAAATGAGACTAAATTGTCCGAGTAATTCAAGTGAAGGGGAATTTTGTCTGTACACGGTTGAGTGGTGTTGGCGTCTTATCTTTGCTTGTACGATGGAGGTTCATTTGACTCTCTCATATCCCCATGCAGGTTTTGTCTTTTTATGAAGAAGCCCAAATGGCCCAACTCAGGCCCATTTCGATCTCCAATGCCTCAGAAAATCCTGATCGTCGGTTCAATTCCATCGACGGCCTCAAACGTCGAGGCTTGCTTTTTCCTTTGGGGTCCGAAACTTGATAAATCGAATTTGGGAATCAGAAGGGAAGGAGGAGGGATGGCGAAACAGGTGGCAGTGGTAGTGGGAGCGTTAGCGTTGGGATGGTTGGCCATAGAGATCGCTCTTAAGCCTCTCCTCCACAAGTTCCGCTCCTCCGCCGACAAGTCCGATCCCGTCGCTCCTGCTGCCGACACGGAGGCGGCCGAAGC
>NW_010960874.1:0-246 GCF_000463585.1 Tarenaya hassleriana
CCTAATTTCGGAAACCCTAGCCGCCGAGTCACCCGAGTTGACTCGGCCGTTGACTCACCCGATTCCTCCACTCAACCCTAACTCAGACGAGTCGGGACCGAGTTTCGCCGGAATCGGGCATTCCTCCGCCGAGTTTACCGAGTTTCCTTTAAAACTCGGACTCAAATCGGAGAAATCGCGGAAATTAAAGAAAACCGAGTCAAGAGACTCACCTGGTTTACCTGTTCCGAAACAGGTCTTGGCCGA
>NW_010960875.1:0-246 GCF_000463585.1 Tarenaya hassleriana
CCATTAAAATTCCGTTGAAATTTCCAACGGATATCCGTTGGAAATGTCCGTTGGAAAGTTTAACGGAATTTTCAACGTATTCAATTGAAAAATTGGACTGAAAATTTCCAACGATATTCCCAACGGATATCCGTTGGAAATTTTCAATGGATATCGGTTGGAAAAATCAGTTGGAAATGTCCAACGGAATTCGGACGGATGTTGGTTGGAAAAAAATTCCAACGGAATTCCAACGGATATCGATAT
>NW_010960876.1:0-246 GCF_000463585.1 Tarenaya hassleriana
TTTTTTATCATTTTTGGATAAGAAAGAGAGAACAGCAGAGACAAAGGTGAGAAAGAGGTCCTTAGCCAAAGGAGCAAGACATGGTGGTGTAGGTTGCGTTAGAGAACGATATTGTGGTTAACATTTAAAGTAAAATTGTGAATAAAAATATAAACAATATATAAAAATATATGGTAAATAAGAAAATTTTCAAGAGACTAAAAACATGAGTTCAAAACAATCGTAACATGACTTTCCATGCCAAAA
>NW_010960877.1:0-246 GCF_000463585.1 Tarenaya hassleriana
TTTGGTGAAAATCCGAGGACCAGAACGTCCGGTCTGAGGTCAGACCGTCCGTTCTAGGTCTGCTGGAGAAATACAGAAGTCCAGAGGTTGAAGACGAAGTCCGGAACGTCCGTTCTAAACCAGACCGTCCGTTCTGGTCAGGCAGAACGTCCGTTCTGGTCAAACAGAACGTCCGTTCTGGTCCAAAATAGAACGTCCGTTCCAACCGACTGGACCGATCGGTCTAGGACTAGACCGATCGGTCTG
>NW_010960878.1:0-246 GCF_000463585.1 Tarenaya hassleriana
GCCGATGCTCATCTCTCGTGTGTCGGTGTGAACGCTCATAGAACAACAAACATTATCCGAACAAAAGCATAATGATAGGAATAGATTCCAATATGTCAACGAAAGTTCCAACATACAATCATGGTCTCTACTCCCTATTCTACAAAGAAAAAGAAAAGAAAAGTTACCTAGTGCTCGGGTTGTCGCCCGAGAAGCGCTTGTTTAACGTCATTAGCTCGACCTATCTTGCTCAAATGATGGGAGGGT
>NW_010960879.1:0-246 GCF_000463585.1 Tarenaya hassleriana
GATTCTCACATCGTCGGATGACATTATTTTTTGTATAAATAGATTGAAATTCTTCACCTTTGATCTTCACTCGGAAAACCCTCAAAATCTTCTAACACACATTATAGTGATCCCCAAAAAGAGGAAAGAAAAAGGGTTTACGGTATGGATAGAGAAAACGCAGATGCCCAAAGCGTTTTTTTACCCGAGCTACCATATTGGTAGAGAAAGCGGTCAGATGAAAGATACAAAACAAATATCGTTGAT
>NW_010960880.1:0-246 GCF_000463585.1 Tarenaya hassleriana
TGGTGACGACTGCGTCACTGCGTCACAAAATAGTAACGCAGTTGTTCACGCAATATCGTCAGTAATTTATGACGCAATTGCGTCACCAAAACGCGTCAATAATTAGTGACGAAATTTCGTCACTAACTGGTGACGACTTGGTGACGAAACTGCGTCACTAATTGGTGACGCACATGGTGACGCAAAATGCGTCATAAATTGGTGACGATTGGGTTACGCAATTGCGTCACTTTTTAGTTACGCAAT
>NW_010960881.1:0-246 GCF_000463585.1 Tarenaya hassleriana
TTCTTGGAGGGAAGTCGGTTTTGCACCTTTCTGCTTGAGTTGCACGTCGCGATATCCGCCGCATTATACTCCTTCGAATTTCTTCAAGCATGTCAATCATGGGAAGACTACGTGCTTCTTTTATGGACCCGTTGAAGCTCTCTGATAAATTGTTGTTAACGTCATGACATTTCGTCTCAGGATTAAAAAATGCGCGACACCATTTCTTCGGTTTTGCCCTCATAAAACCATCATAAGCCAATGGGT
>NW_010960882.1:0-246 GCF_000463585.1 Tarenaya hassleriana
ACGACAACACAATGTTAACATTAAACTGGATAAGTAGATTCAGTAAAACAGAAGAATACTAAAACCTAAATCGCAGTAACATAATTCATCAAGAACAGATACATACATACATACATACATACATACATACATACATACATACAGATAGACAGACATCATCCAAACAATACCCATTTTTTTTATGATCGAACAATCAGTTTCAAAGCAAGGAATTATCCAAAGACATTACAAAAACAGCAAGATTAT
>NW_010960883.1:0-245 GCF_000463585.1 Tarenaya hassleriana
ATGCTAATCGTATAACGGGAAAAATAATGCATTCATAAATCAATGAATCAATACAAAGTCAGATGTCATATCATGGATCATCCTAGAGCATTACAACCAACAATTTAGGTCGATTTTAAGATTACCAATTTATCCATGGAGAGATGGATGTCGATTTTTGTCGATATGTAGTCAATCGGTCAATGTGTTGTCTAAATATACTCATACCTTTTTGCACATATATTAGATCTGCGCGATCATGGTGT
>NW_010960884.1:0-1475 GCF_000463585.1 Tarenaya hassleriana
TGTCTAAAAGCCCATTTATATGGGCTCTAATTAATTTTAGATGTGGGCCATGAATAATCACGGTGGCCTTCTGAAATTTTAATATTTTGGAATTTGGAAAATAACGATTTTTTTTTCCTGCGAATTTAAGTTTCAAACATTGGTTCTACCTTAAAAAATTTAAAAAGATTAAAAATATATAAAATAGAAAAAGATTGAAAAAAATATGAAATAGCAACTAAAAAGATAAACAAAAGTATTTACTTGTGTAATAAAATAAAAAAAATAGAGGAAAACAGGTAGGTTGATATTTTATATGTTTTTTTATTGGGCACATGTTGAATTTGAGCCACCAAGAAAATTGATCAAGCCAATTTTTGCCCCAGAAGTCGAATCCAGCTTTTTTAAAATTTTATTTTAAAATGATCTTTTTATAAATTTGTATAAATGAAAATACACTCGAGTTTTCGTAATATGAACCAAAATATAAATAGCGATATATAATATAGAATTTGGTATTAAGATCATATGGTTGGAGACGTTGATAAGTTGAATTCTACACATTTTAATGGATAATTCGTGGATGCTACAAACTTTGGAATAATATTTTTATAATAAGAAAACAATAGAAAAGTAAAATAAAATTGGGCAGCTGAGGCGGAGGGAGGGAGGGAGCTACCAGCCTACCAACTTCACACAATATTTTCCACGTGAGAAGGGGTATTACCGTCATTCAATATTTTAAATAAAATGTTTTCTCACTTTTATCTTTTTATATTTTCGTTTTTTTTATATGTCGATTATAAAAAGGGTCAATCTTCTCAATTGGGAGTCAAGATTTGGTCCATTTTAACGTATGGTCAAAACTGATAGGCTCTGGTTTAATATTTTTTTTTGTAGAATAAATATGCAGATCAATTAGATATTTTGATCAATAACGATCTGATATCCATAATGTAAGAATTATATTCTGATCGATTAAATAAAATAATATGATATATTTATACAAGCAACCAAAAATATTTATATCACACCAAAAAGCTAAAACTTTATCCTAATTAATCATTATTATTATTTACCATTTTACAAAATAAAATGATGGTGTTACGAATTCAGAACAAAAGCGTCCAGGTTCATCCATATGAACAGTCATTCATTTCTATAAAAGCAGAACAAACACGATACGTTCCCTAGCGAAATCGAATCGAAAACACAAAGTTTTCGATATCATATTCACTCGAAGACGAATCTCCGTTAGAGGAGCTTGAAGCAGCCAGAGAAGGGTCCCTTTTCGCATTCCACTCTGTTCTCTTTATCCTCTCAAAGAGATCCTTCTATGGCTTCCATGGCTGCCGTCTTCAGCAAAACCCCTTTCCTCTCTCAGCCTCTCCACAGCAAGACCCACGTCTCCGATTTCTCGGCCTCCGTCTCCTTTCCGGCGGCGTCGAGCCGCCGCAGCCTCCGCCGTGCCGGCGTGAGGGCGGGGCTTATCGAGA
>NW_010960884.1:1563-3532 GCF_000463585.1 Tarenaya hassleriana
GGCCGGAGGGCGGGAAGCTGGTGGAGCTGGTGGTGGCTGAGCCACGGCGGCAGGAGAAGAAGCACGAGGCGGTGGAGCTGCCCCGCGTGGGGCTCACGGACATCGATCTGCAGTGGGTCCATGTCCTGAGCGAAGGCTGGGCCAGCCCGCTTCGAGGGTTCATGAGAGAATCCGAGTTCCTCCAAACTCTTCATTTCAACTCGCTCCGTCTCGACGATGGCTCCGTCGTCAACATGTCGGTGCCTATTGTTCTCGCCATTGATGATGAACAGAAGGCCCGGATCGGCGAGTCCACCCGGGTCACGCTCGTCGACTCGGAGAATAACCCTATCGCTATCCTCAACGAGTAAGTTCATCATGAACGCTGCTTCTGTTCGTCTGTTTTCTCGGCACTAGATTTGAACTCAAGATTGCTGTTGGGTTTTACTCAAATTCAAGAAACCGGAAGATTCAGAGGTTGCAACGACGCCATCTTAAATTCTTTCAGATTCATATCCACCAGTAAACTATAAGATTAGTTTTGCTCCCAGCAAATTAGCTTGTTCATGCCTGTGACCGTGATATAAAGTAGTTGACTGGCTTTGGTTGAATACTAGATTTGAACTCAAGATTGCTGTTGGGTTTTACTCAAATTCAAGAAACCGGAAGATTCAGAGGTTGCAACGACGCCATCTTAAATTCTTTCAGATTCATATCCACCAGTAAACTATAAGATTAGTTTTGCTCCCAGCAAATTAGCTTGTTCATGCCTGTGACCGTGATATAAAGTAGTTGACTGGCTTTGGTTGAATGCCAAATCTAGAACTGATACCAACATTTCTATGGTTTAGTGCTTTCCGATCAGAATTTGGGATGTTGAGTTGAGTTTTCTTCTGGGTTTAGATAAAAATCAAACCTTTTGGTCTGAGACTAATCCATTACCTAAGTTCTATGATTGAGGAGGTTGAATCTGATGAATCCTAAACCTATTTCTAGTTTGACCGAGGCCAATGCTTAGTCTCGTGCCGTTGGCGAAAAATGACAGTTTCCTTGTTGTGATTTGTGTACTAATTGGTTGTTTACCATTTGCTCAGCATTGAGATTTACAAGCACCCGAAAGAAGAACGGATAGCCAGAACCTGGGGAACAACTGCACCTGGATTGCCATACGCAGAAGAGACAATAACCAAAGCCGGGAACTGGCTTATAGGCGGTGACCTCGAGGTTCTTGAACCGATCAAGTACCAAGACGGTCTTGATCGTTTCAGACTCTCGCCCTCTGAACTCCGTAAGGAGTTTGAGAAGCGTGGAGCCGATGCTGTCTTTGCTTTCCAGCTCAGGAACCCTGTTCACAACGGTCATGCCCTCCTCATGACCGATACCCGTCGCAGGCTTCTTGAAATGGGGTACAAGAACCCGATTCTGCTGCTTCACCCACTTGGTGGCTACACAAAGGCGGATGACGTCCCTCTCAGTTGGCGAATGAGGCAACACGAGAAGGTATGCAAGCTTTTTGTGCTAATGCTACCTTGCTACCTGGCAAAAACATGGAATTCCTCAAAGTTCAAGCCTTTAAAGTGTTAATAACGTTTGTAAATTGTTAGAATAAGATGTTTCCTACTTGAAAATAAGAAATGAGGGATTAGCTGATCCTAAATCGATAGTTTAAACCGATTTTGGTATAAGAAAAGGGAATCTGACATAGTTTCAAGTGACTAATAGCATTGTTAGGTGAATGTTTGGTTTTGAGAATGGAAATTGTTGTTTCTCTATATGCTAAAGAGTTTAACACGAATCAAAACAGGTTCTGGAGGAAGGCGTTCTTGATCCAGAGACAACAGTTGTTTCGATATTCCCGTCTCCTATGCACTACGCCGGTCCAACAGAGGTGCAATGGCACGCAAAGGCTCGGATCAATGCCGGTGCTAACTTTTACATCGTGGGTAGGGACCCAGCAGGAAAGGGTCGTCCCGTGGAGAAACGAGATCTC
>NW_010960884.1:5824-6452 GCF_000463585.1 Tarenaya hassleriana
CATTTATACAAACACGTAAACACATATATATGTATATGCCTTTCTCTCTCTCTCTATATATTCATGCACCATGCATTTATGTATATTATGTATATAGTTTTACGTACCAGGGGAGACATAGGCTAAAAGCAATGAAACCATCATATAGACATTTATTTTACTATATGTTATTATTTTTTATAATAGTTTTATTTCTCGTTCTCCTCCAAAGATTCGTGGCGACAGCTAGCTCTAAACACATTGGTGAAAGACAGAGAGACTTCAAACATTAATTATAATAAAATTAATTTTCAGCCATGTCTAAATATTTTTATTTTCAAAATATAAATGAGAGAGAGAGAGAGAGGCAACTATGGATCTCTGTAAACAGGAAAGATTGTCTGGCCTTGTTGTCTGATCTTGTCATCAATTCGAAAATTATATCATGGTTCAGTTAATTTGATATAAATTCGAACCATATATATTTATGGATAAATTGAAAAAAACTGAGTAATGAATCAGTAATTTATATGCTAAAAACTTAAAGTCGTACTATAAATAATGCAGGGAAATTATTATAATTATTTCGGATATGATGATGCATATCAATTTTCACAAAATTTGTATAAATATGTGAATCCCTAATCAT
>NW_010960885.1:0-245 GCF_000463585.1 Tarenaya hassleriana
CTTGGAGAGAGAGTTCGTCTCCAAGAGAGTTAGTGAGAGTAGAATAGATCTCGAAGAAGTTAGAGAACCACAAATAGTCGAAGAACCGGGTGAACAGGTCGAATCGGTTCAACCTGTGCCACAAATTGTTGAGACAACACACCTAGTTAACCTCGGAGATTTGGTAGAATTCGCCAAGAGCCTGCAAGATACGGTTTTCTTGTGACTGAAAACGACGAACTCATGTTGTTAGAACATGACGAGCC
>NW_010960886.1:0-245 GCF_000463585.1 Tarenaya hassleriana
ACTATTGAGAAGGCTAGTCTAATTCCTTATTGAATTGAAGCGGATAAAGCTCAGCATTTGTCTAATTTGAATAGAAAGTAGCTTTTTACTCCTCCGCCTTTGAAGGCCGTTTTGGGGAAGTTCACCTTAAATAGAACGGTGAAAGAGTAAGCGCTAAGGCTTTGAATGCAATAGCAAAAATAACCTGTACCGCACAAGGAAAGATCTCAATCGGCGTAGGGCGAGGCCCAAGCAGACTACGGCTA
>NW_010960887.1:0-245 GCF_000463585.1 Tarenaya hassleriana
TATAAAAAAAGATAGATTAATAACAGATAATATCAATACTAACTTATAAAGCAGAAATAGTCATACAAGACACAACAACATATCATATTTATACATGAAAATGCATATGCAAATAATATTGATTATATGAAGTAAACAAGTATTTATATAGTTTATTCATAACCAGCACCATCTTCAGGATGGGCAAAAACATCAGCGAGGTCCATGTGTGCAAAGTCTTTAGCACCACTAGCATCATCATCATA
>NW_010960888.1:0-245 GCF_000463585.1 Tarenaya hassleriana
TGTAGTAACGGGGTCGAACACGAGGACTAGGTTGTGTTAATCTATCCCTAAGCTAGATTAAAGGTTAAATAAAAATATGATTTGTGATGAGTGTCGGAATACAAGAAAGCACACAAGCAAAATTAACGGGTTGTAAAACGATGAAATTGAGGCGTCGTGGGTTCGGGATCCCTCGAGAATTGCGTGGACGGTTGATGATGCTACAATACCTACGGGTTTATCTTCCAAAAAGGGGGGTTTCAAGC
>NW_010960889.1:0-245 GCF_000463585.1 Tarenaya hassleriana
ACTCAAAAGTGAAACATCCGTCTAATGCTAGCTTCCTGTGAATCGTACCCAAACCGGTCTAATATGATCTTTCTACCAAAGACTAATCTACCTAGTCATGGGACTTTTATTGCCACCTAGAACTCGTTAGAATCTCTACAACTCATCAAGCCTATTTTCCGAACCTATCATTATCTCAACTTAACCTTTTCGATCTAAGTTCTACATACCTGTATTTTTTACCTTTTTGTAGGATTTTTCTATCA
>NW_010960890.1:0-245 GCF_000463585.1 Tarenaya hassleriana
AACACAACCACGCAATGTCGAAGCCAAATGTGCCCTAGAATGCCTACAAATATGTAAAATATAGTGAAATATGCTAGACATCCTATATCAAAACGTCACCCAAAATACGTGTTATCAAACTTCCCCAAACTTAAACCTTTGCTCGTCCTCGAGCAAATACTCCGTGAAAAAAAAATCTGAAAGAAGGGCGAGACAATGACATAACTCAAAATGATAATCAAGAGCGAAACATCTATCCGACCTAG
>NW_010960891.1:0-245 GCF_000463585.1 Tarenaya hassleriana
GTACGATTTCACTATCTCAATCACACTACATTGAGAAAGTGTTAAAACGTTTTGATCTCTATGATAGTACTCCGGTTTCTACACCGATGGATTGTAATGCAAAATTAGTAGCAAACAAAGGGGAACCAGTATCTTAACTTGAATATGCTAGTGTCATTGAATGCTTAATGTATACTATGACCAGCACTAGACCCGACATAGCATACGTGGTTAGTAAGTTGAATAGGTACACTAGTAACCCAAGC
>NW_010960892.1:0-245 GCF_000463585.1 Tarenaya hassleriana
GGGTTAGACCCGAAGATCATACTCAAATTGCAAATGGCCAAACACAATCAATATTATACACGCACTAGATATAAGTGTATACATATATATACACACTCCATGCCATCACACATCGTCCACTCAATCGCACAAATAGTTCACTTATCAAGCACACTCAGTCCGCATGATGTATCATGGGACATAGCCGTCAAATCATCTCTATGTGCATCGCACACATAGGACACCACGCCGGATCTGGTCTCACC
>NW_010960893.1:0-245 GCF_000463585.1 Tarenaya hassleriana
CATATTCTACACAAGTCCAAGAAGATACCAACCCATTGGAGAGGATATGGTGCCACCTTTGGAGCAAATTTCGGCCAACCTTTATCAAGCACGAATTGGGGAAGCTTTCTACATTATTTTAACCTAATGAAGACCTTTTTTAAGCCTCCTAGCCGTTTCAAGACGTTGCACATCCACTTCCACAAACTTTCCACTTTTTCCTTACTTTATGGTGTCTTGTTTTCCATTACCTTTCTTTAATGTTT
>NW_010960894.1:0-245 GCF_000463585.1 Tarenaya hassleriana
GACGACGCCAAGGAAGCCATCCAGGAGTGTGTGTCGGAGTTCATCAGCTTCGTCACCGGCGAGGCCAACGAGCGGTGCCACATGGAGCATCGCAAGACCGTCAACGCCGAAGATATCTTGTGGGCCCTAAACTGCCTCGGTTTTGACGACTACGTCGTGCCCCTCAGTGTGTTTCTGCACCGCATGCGCGACCCCAATGCGGCGACAGGTGGTGCCGCTGCAGGCGACAGGCGCACTGTGATGAG
>NW_010960895.1:0-6443 GCF_000463585.1 Tarenaya hassleriana
AAAATCGAATATTTGTGCGGATCGGATACGGATACGGATATCTCAAAAATTCCGGATATCCGATCCGTGCCCACCCCTAGTTAGAACTCAACTCGATTTTAGATGTATTTGTTTTTTTTTTTGGAAAAATCTCAAAAAAAAAAACATTGAACTTTTTAATTTTGATAAACTTTTGATTTTGTCAAATAAATTTTTTTCAATTTTCAAAATAAATAAATGAGCTGACATATCATAACAAGATGCTGTCAAATTATTGTAGTTGGTTTTTTTAAAATTGTATATAATTCATACATTTTTTTGAATCATTTAAAAAATTTAGTATTTTTTTTATAATCACATAAAAAGTTTATATATTTTTTTAGGTTCATTTAAAAAGTTTAGTATTTTTTAAACTCAATTAAAAAATTTAATATTTATTTGACAAAAACAAAATTTTGTTTTTTTCTGTCAAATTATAAAGTTCAATTTTTGTTTAGGATTTTTCTATTTTTTAAAAATCGTTTAAAAATAAATCGGACCTAGACGGATTTGAAATGAATGATTTCATGGTGATCTCATTAGTGTATTATAATTATATGCTTTGTATATATTTGATTTTCTCTTATATATATAATATTTGTATTTGGATTCAAATATGTCTTCTTTATGTTTTGTATCGTATTTGTTAAGTAAACAATTTATTCTTAAAATATTTGAAATTTTGAAAAATTATTTTGGTTTTAAAAATGTATAAAGTGTAGAATCTCGAATTCAGACAGGAATCTCAAAGACGGATAAAAACTTTTAAATTCTTTAAATTCTTGAATTACAACATGAAAGTGCCCTAAAATCTTTGGAAAAACTCATCACATTAGATGACAAAATTTAGGAATTAAATCAAAATCATGTTTTATTCGGTAATTGAGGATAATAACTTCATTGTTATGATCTGGAGATTTAAAAGTCGATGATTTTCTAGATATTTTTTTTTTACTAATTCTCATGATTCTTGTTCCGTTTGGGCGAATGAAATGAAGAAGAAAGGGCCATTTCCGACAAAAGAAAATACAAATATTTAAATTTTAGAGAAAGACCTTTGATGAAAAGATTTTAGTCAGTCCCTCACAGATTTCACATCTCTAGTTTCGGTGTAACGTTAACGATCCCAATATGTGACTTTGGCTGGTAATGTTCATCTGTATCCACCTCCTCAATCTCCTGCGCATTTCACACAAAACCCTAAAATATCATTCATAATCTCAAAAACAATGACAAAATCATCCGAAAGGACAGAGATTTCTATGGCCCGGACCGACCTGAACCACTTCCTGTCCCTTGAGGACTCGCCCAAACACGATCAGCCGATCATTCAGATCCGGGATTGGCGCCGTCGTGATTAGAACCTCAAAGTCATTGCTACTAGACCCTTTTGCTCTCGGAGTCCCCACCATGAATGCCTCGTGTTTCGGACTAATTTCAATACCGAATGAATCATCTTTTATTTTCAGTGTTTCGGGTCGTTAAACAAAAGAGAGACGAAACCCTAAACACGTTTGGGAAGTAAGTTTGACAGACCTCGTGTCAAGGCGACCACGGAGTTTCCCTTTAGCAGTCCATTCTTCTACAGGTACTGTGCTCGGGGAATGACCCGCTTGAACCATGTAGTTCTTTATAACACGATGAAACGGCATTCCCTTGAAGTACCCTTTCTGACTGCAAGAAACTCAACATTATATTGCTTAAATGGTTTTGCATATGCTAGAAACTCAACATATATAACTTAAATGTTTTGCAATATACTCACCAGAGGTCTAGAAACTTGTCCACAGCTTCGGGAGAACCTTCTTTGAATAGTTCCACTGTTATAAGACCTTTCGACGTGTTTATATCCTACAAGAAATAAACATGCTATCAATTAGATGTTAATCCGGACAATAGAACATGGCATCGTGGAATTTGGCTTTTACTTTCGAATACATCAACAAAGATAGGAAAATATTAAAATGATGAGGTTAAACAACCACACAGAGAAGAACTGCTTTTGAAAAGGAAAACACAATTTTTGAATTTGGAAGAAACAGGCAAACGAGATCCATCAAGCATTCGTTATCAATGTTACTTAAACGAGCAATAAAAGGCACAGCAAACAAATTCACAGGGCATGTAGTGGATTGAGGTTGATGAAATGAATACTGAGAAATTTAACTCACAGCATAACTAGGAAGATCATACTTCTTTGACTCCGATGCTACTTTTGTTTCCTGAAACACGAAATTAAACAACCGATCAGATATTTCAGGACCCTTCGAACCCTAGCTTAGGAGCTCATCAGATGAAACCCGATATGAAGCTCCACATGCCACACTAATACTAAATGTAAGCAAGACAACCATGGTTGAAACAAAACACAACACGTGAATCAGAAGAAACACAACGCAGTTACCTCAAATCTCTGTGTAATTCCTGTTGGGATACTTGATCTGAGAGACAACAAAGGAAAGGACCCTAATCAGCTAATAGTTGGGAAATTCTACACACGAGAGAGAAGGAAACCAAAAGAAAAGAACAAGACAGGCAACAAACCTTTGGGAAAAACGACGATAAGTGGCTACCAGCGATAATATGACCAAAGCAATAACAAGATTACAGATGATGACTGTGGAGACACTTATACGACTCGGGCCCTTCTTCTTCTTGCTTTGATTTAAAAGAGCCTGAGGTTTTATCCTCGCCATTGAACTTTATTATGTCCCAAAATATTTGGTAGAACCGATCTCTGCAAATCATAGATCAAAGCTAAGAATCCACAAAACTTCAAAAGTTGCAAACTTAAGAAAGAAATTGCTAACCCGTAATCACAGTTAGTTGCTAATAACTACATTTACGATTTCAAGTTTATGCTGCCAAAACTGCGCTAAATTGGATAGTTCCCACTAAAAACCTAATCCAAACAAATTTTGATGATTCAAAGCATTTCTCAGGTACTTCTAACGGAACACAGATCTGATCATTCTACACGGAGACAAGTTATACATGGATACTAACGATTCTAGCACCCCCGATCGCGTTCATATCTCAGTAAACAAACACAAACCGATTTCTAAGCAGATTCAACGAGTTCAAAGCGAAATCATGAACCCAAATCCGGAAGAACCTGCGGTTCGATTCTCGGAAAAACATACAAATCCCAGAAAACGCACCTGGAATCTCTCGACCAAGCACAAGATGCTCACTCTACTTGTTTGAAACGGAGAAAACAACCAGAAAGTCTTCTTCGTCTGGGAATCAGGAGAAAATCGGAGGCGACGACAAGGAGATCGGTGATTTTGAATTTTCGTTTCCGTCGAAGGAAAATGGTTTGAATTCTCTTCCACTTTTTTTCTCTTCGGATTCGGTGACGCCCCTCATCGGGCGCGTGTAATCTGACGGCTGAGATTCCTCCATTTTTTTCACTAAAATTCTCTCATTTTAATAATATATATATATATATATATATATATATATCCGATTGTTTAGCCTATAAACCCATTTATGTGCACTTTTCATATGTCAATTACTTTCTAAGTGCATAAAAAGTCTTTGTCATAAAGTTACAAATAGAATCTAACTTTGGTTCTAAATGGTTAGAGTTTTTATTTTGAGTTTTGGTTTATGTCTTTTGTAAATCCAAAAAAAAAAATAGAATTTTTATTTTTTAATTAATTATTTTACTAAAATAGTTTTCCAAATTTTGGAAAAAAAAATACAAAAACTTAATTGTCAATTTTTTTATTTTTGAATTTAAAAAAAATACAAAAATCACTTCCACTCAACCCTTTATCGAATAATATTATTGGGTCGCGTGCGATTTGTTTTGGGCTTTAACTCCCTTTAAGTCATACGGGCCTGATTTCAGTGGACTTGTTAATATTTCTAATAAAAATTGAATTAGTTTTTTCTTAAAAAAAGTAAAAACTATCTAACCAAGTTAATTTATTTGAAGTGGTGTTTTTCGAGCGTAACGATGAATATTTAAAATTATAAGGGATTCATAGATAAATATTAATGTGTGTCGATAATAGAAAAATGTTTTTTTCAGATTTAATTTAGAAAATAAACAATATTTAATTTTAAATAAATATAAAAAGTACATTTCTTTATCTCGAATCTCATTACACAATATAAATATATCTCGGAGACACAACAACATCATTTAAGTGTCAACTACACATTGATAATCCGTAAATATGACATCATACTTTCCCTTTAATCTCTTCACATTACAGATGTGAGTGTTCCCCCAGAGACAAAAGATTCAACAAAGCCAGACGGTCTTGTCTCAGAAGCCAAAAAGACAGAAAACAGATCTGAAATCTTTGCGGGTGGCAAGAGAGAAAATGAAAACCTCAACAGAGAGGATATCGCGAAAGCAATTCCCGGGTCGCGGCAACTGCGTCGCCTTTGTGCTCCCTCAGAGTCCTCTCGGCGACACTCTTCTCCAACTGCTCTCGACGTTCAGAGAGGACAGATAACCAGAATTTCAGAAACCCTTTTGATGGAACAATACTAATGTTGCATTGAAAAACGAAAAGGAAGGAAAGCTTGGCGATAAAAAGATTGACCTCCAGTTCGTTCATGATAATCTCAACATCTGCTGCATTGATCTTGACAGAAGCCAATTCCTTCTCCCTGCAAATTTTCCCGGCACCATGAAAGCCGGGTTCAAATGCAGCATTTCAAGCTCTGGACAGACTTTTGCTCGTTCGTAATCATAAGTAATGTATGTCTCACTAAAGATGGGTTCTGTTCTGTAAGCATATGAAGTGTTCATTCATGGATAACTACACCGGATATAACAGTAAACTCTTTTTTTCTTGGACAACCTGAAAATTCACCGAACCTTTACCCCGACTACATCTCCAGAGGACCGGAGAAGCCCATGTGAATACCTCTCCCCAAAGGAAGACTCGAACCCGGGTTAGAAAGAAGCTTTGCTCCCTTCGGTTAAGCCACCCAATCTTGGCAGTAAACTCTTAGTTTCAACTTCTTTCATTCGATTCCAATCATTTACATGTTCTATGGCAGAACAGTACACACCTATTGGTTTTAATGTCAACAAAGCTAAGAGATTAACTTGACAAGCATAAATGATCCAAAAGCTAAGAAATTTGCCCAAAACCAATCTCTTGGTCAACTTGATAAATCTTGAAACACATAAAACTGCCATTCCAGAATGAAATTTACGATCATGAACTTGAAAAAAAAAAGCATCAACAAGAAAATAATTTTACCCACATTGGACGTTAGGAGCATCATGTGTTAAGGTGAGAGATAAAAATGGGGCACGAATACAAACCTCATCCTCTTGGCATTCAGATCCGCCTCCTTGGAAGCGGCAATGGAAGCCATAGCCTGACACATAACAGAATCTTCATTAGCCAAACACGAAAAAAAAACCCTAATTAAGCCCGAAAGTTAAGTAACGCCTGACTATTCCAAAAAATGGTAAAAGAAATCCCAAATTCGTCACGACTCTGAGGAATAAGAATCCGGACAGGAAGCAAAAAGATCACGGACCGATTGAACGCGAGAAGAATCGAGCTGGCGATCCTCAACACGATCGGTAAGCTTGTCGAGAGCTTTGCTCTGTTGCTGCAAGTCCTTCGAATCCACATTTCTATCTGCTCCGACTTCATCCGCTCCCTCCATTTCTGCCGGAAAAAGCTCTTTCTCTCCTTATTCGTTCAGATTTGAACGTTAAAACCCTAAGAAACACAGGTTCTCAGCTTTCGGACGCTCGCACCCAGGGACAGGGAGGAGAACGATGACGACGAGACTCTGGAAAAGTCGTTAATGCCCTCGAAAGGTTCGAGAAACTACAGTATAAGCCCATCAACAAATGTAAATGGGCTCGAGAATTAGGGCTTTTGCAGCGATCATGGAACCATGAATGGGCCTTATAACAGTACTAAGTAAGCCATAAACCCACAATTGTTGCTGGAAATTGTGACACGTGGACATGACATCACTGAGTGGGCCATCACTAAGAATTTCTCATGAAAATATGAAATTTCACAAAATGTTATACAAAAAGGAAACCGACAAATATAATAAAGTTTTGTTTCTTTCCTTCCATGTATGCTATATAATATATATTATTTAAGTGCATAGTAGCAATTGGAAATTGAAGTATACTATCCAAAATGGGGAAAGATATTCGCAAATTCGAAAAGGATAAACTATTTTAATTATAAGTGGTCCGTAGTGGAATACTTTTTATACTAAAATTGACAAATGCAATGATTATATGGGCATTACTTTATCCCTATTCATAATTTAATTTATTCTATATATATATATATATATAACAAAACTTGCATTTCCATACCACTTTTTTTATATATTTAAAGGATGGATGAAGAAATGAATAAATTGATATATATATATATATGCCCTTCCATTGATTTTTCTCTTTGGAAAGTGTA
>NW_010960896.1:0-245 GCF_000463585.1 Tarenaya hassleriana
GGTTATATGGATGAATGTTTGATTCATTACATGTTATGCATACTTTAATATGTTATGAAATTCATGTATTGTTATGAACAATGTTAAACTCCCTAGTCATATATCATTGTGGGAACAATGATGTACTAAAACTAGTATGATGTGTGATAGATGATTATAAAGATGATCATGGGTATTGGATACAATCACAATCATAGGTATTCGTTGAAGAACGGAATACTGGAATGACCCGCATGAGATTGTCA
>NW_010960897.1:0-245 GCF_000463585.1 Tarenaya hassleriana
TATTTGGTTCGAATTGTTGACCATATGTCGATGGCTAGCTATTCGAGTAAACTTCTGAGTCTTCAGATCACTTACCGGATCATGGATATTGGTTTGAGTTGATTTTTAAATTATCGGATTATCCACCGAGTGATGGATGCCGATTTTTGTCGGTAGATCAATGTGTTGTCTAAATATGCTCATAATTTTAGGTGAATATATTAGATCTGCGCGATAATGGTGTCTATGCGTAGTCTTTAAAAAAA
>NW_010960898.1:0-245 GCF_000463585.1 Tarenaya hassleriana
ACACCGCCGGAACGGCGCCGGAGACCACGAGCTATGCTCGCCGGACGAGAGAGAGTCTCTCCGCCGAAAAGACGAAGAACCGAAACCTAATCCGTTCGAATAAGAGAAACAAAATGAAACCTAGGGTTTCATTAAACAACCCCGAAAAAGACAGAAATGCCCCTCCGTCCAATTGAGATCCTCTGCTTCATCCGGAGGTTTCGAGAGCCTCCGCTTCCAGTAGCGGATTTGCTGAGAACCCCACA
>NW_010960899.1:0-245 GCF_000463585.1 Tarenaya hassleriana
TTTAAATTTTTATATTTGACCAGTTTCATTGTAATATTCGTTTACTTTACCGGAATGATAAGCAAATGGTCTAATAAAAAATTAGGTTGTAGTCATTCATTTACGCAGAAAATATGTGAGTATTCATTTTTTATTCGACCATATAATTTATATTAACATCTTAATATATTTGTCCATTTTATTTTATTATTTTTGTAGTGGCATATCTTGCATGAGTAACTTTTTTAATTATAACTTTTGTTTAT
>NW_010960900.1:0-245 GCF_000463585.1 Tarenaya hassleriana
GTGCATCCAAATATGTTAGAATGCGTCAAAACATACTTGGAGTACATCCAAATATGTTTAGAGAGCATCCAAATATTTTTAGAGTGCGTCGAACCATGTTTAGAGTGCATCGAAATATTTTTAGAGTTCGTCTAAACATGTTTTAAGTGCACCAAAACACGTTTAGAGTGCGTCCAAACACTTTGAGTGCATCCAAACATGTTTAGAGTGCATCAAAACATACTTAGAGTACATCCAAACATGTT
>NW_010960901.1:0-245 GCF_000463585.1 Tarenaya hassleriana
AAAAAAAAAGTTTTTAAATTTAAATCTTTACCGACAAAACATAATATTAGAGCGTGAAGACCGGTTATTTCAGATTTGCTTAGACTGTAGTTGTTTGGCCCGGTTTATCTTGGTATAAGTTTGATGGAGTGACATTATATATGACCGGTCTTCATCATAGTTTCGACATATTGAATATTCTCGGTCTCTACAGAGATATATATGTAAAAATGTAATTTTTTTGTTAGAATGGAATTCTATATGTG
>NW_010960902.1:0-245 GCF_000463585.1 Tarenaya hassleriana
GATGCGAGTGATTCGTTGCCTAATTATACGGGGTAGTTTGCATGGCGTTAAGCGGTAGGTCGGTATGGGACCGGATGCTGTGATACGTGTGATTGTACTGGGATATATATGCATGATGTGCGCCCTGTGTGTAGATTGCTCGTGCGATGCGAGTCAATCGTGATTGTGTTTGTGGGTGGTTGTGAATGCAACCATCACCGTCATGGACTTGACGGGCATTTGAGATGCGTTTTAGTCATGTGTGA
>NW_010960903.1:0-245 GCF_000463585.1 Tarenaya hassleriana
AAAAAAATAAACAGTTCATCTTTATTATATAAAAAAGAAACGATCGTTATAACGTTGTTTAGGTGTAAATAAAAAAAATTGAATATGTTTTTAAGACAATCATAGTAATTTTCGATTATATTTATATAAGTTATATATAGAGTTGTTACAATGTGTAGTTCAATCCATTTGGTTCTAACCTATTTGGCATGAATTAACGAGTTGGATCAACTCATCATATTATTAATAAGATGAAAACTAAATGG
>NW_010960904.1:0-245 GCF_000463585.1 Tarenaya hassleriana
AGATAGGTAGTCATAGTGTCTTGCTAGAGACCGCCTATGACTTGTGTAACTGAAATAAAAGATTTCGGGTTATACTGCTATATCGGATGAGCCTACAGGGTCACACACAGAAAAGGACGAATGCACGAGAAGAGACGAGAAAATCCCGGTAGAGCGGAGGCCAGACCGACCGGTCTAGAAGGTTTAGACCGATCGGTCCAGCCAACCCAGACCGATCGGTCCAGCCAACCCAGACCGATCGGTCC
>NW_010960905.1:0-245 GCF_000463585.1 Tarenaya hassleriana
ATTTTGTTCTTTCTTTTTCCTAAAAATTCCGGTATACTGTTTTTTTAAACCAAAAAAAAAAGCCAAAAACCACTTTTTTTTAATAGATTTTAGCTAAAAAAATCTCATTTGTTAGTAGATTTTTTTATTTTCTATTAAATATTAATTATATAAATATTCAAAAGACAAAGATACTCATAATTTTAAAAATACTTTATATATATATAAATCCTTTTTGATAATTTTACATTATGATTTAAAATCTA
>NW_010960906.1:0-6391 GCF_000463585.1 Tarenaya hassleriana
CCGAGCTGCCGGTTTCTACGGCTGTCGTTTTTTTTTCTGATTGGAAGGTCAACGGACAGAAATTTTCTTCACGGATAGTTTTTCTATTTTTTGATCATGATACTAAATGAAAACAGGTTTTTTCTGTACGCATTATCAGTGATATATATATATATATATATATATATATATATCGTGATGTACAAACGACCGATTCAAAGTGTTGATTCAACATACGCTAAGTTTGGTTTGCCCCGTCCCTTGTCTTTCCTCCTATTTTCAAAGATATTTTTAGTGGTCAACTATTTCACCTGTTGACTTATTCAATACAAAAAAAAAACCCGTCTATACAGACATACATATATATATATATATGTGTACTGTATAAGACTTTGTTGCAAAAAGCACAGGAGTGTTGTTTAGTCCAAAACATGTCCATCCCAATAAATTAAAGGAAGCACTGCGATTGCCGATTGGGCAACAACGCGTGAATCTACAGAATCAGGTGATGCGACGTAGTTTCCCTTCCTCCTACATTATTGCGTAATTAATTAATATGATTTTTAATTAACAAAACTAGGCAAGAAAATGCACACGTGCAATAAAACACGTTTCGAAAGAGTAGTGATTTCGCCGGTAACCGACTTTGTCCCACGTGTGTCCATACTGAACCAAACCCCACAAAACGCATCCACTCGGTTTCCACACCCCTTTTTTTTCTATTAATGGAATTTATTTATACCTCTAATTCACAAAGACACCCTCAACCATATTATATATATATATATATATATATATGTGTGTGTGTGTGTGAATAAAAAAAATCCCAACTGTTTATGAAAGCCATTAATATTGTGCACTTATTTATTGTAGCGTTGTAGGTTGATGGGTTTCATTGAATTATTCCATCAACTTGATTATTCATGTGATATTATGATAGTTCTATTTATCTGATAAATATAAAATAATATATGGAGAAACTCATTAAATATTTTGAAACTAGGTTTATTTTTTTTTACGAATTTTAATATCTATTATCGGTTCGTACATTCCCCTTCACACTTGGGCCGACTCGTTATTTTTTTTTAAATGTCGGTTTATAAATTAAAAAAGCATGCATGCCTAACAAATTAGTAAAACAAAACATGTACCATCATGCATGCATATTTCCTTTTTCCATGGTATATATCTTTTTCATTGGCATCTTTCTAGTGTTCATATTTATTTACTTATTTATTTCGTTCTTTTCTTTAGCTTTTAAGTATCCATTTCTTATCTTATTCTTATCACACGTTTGGTTCCATTCCCGAAAATAACTTTTTTTTCTTTAATTTTCCTTTTGGTTCCACATTGGTTACCCAGATCAGGAACAAGAACACAAACACACATCAAGAGAGTGTGTGTGTGTGTATATATATATATATGGATAAATGTATATAGATATTCGATCTCAAAAGTAAAATATATAGTACTTGGACAGTTAATTAAAATTCAAGTAACTACATCCAATTTCTTCTTTCACGGCTTTTGCGCGAGAAAATTAAAATATCTCTATTTTTCTTCACACTTTGAATCAAATATCCATATTTTGAAATAAACCTAAAAAATAAAGAAAATAAAAAAAAGGGGGAAATACACAAAACGTTGTGGGGACGTAGTTTTTACATTTTGTCATATGTTCATACACAAACATTCTTTCCTATAAAAAGCTCCAACATTCCCCAAAACCCTACAATCGATCTTTTCGTTTCTCTCCTCACATATTCTCGACACACAAAAAACACGCCATAAAAGAACATCTCTGCTTCACCCAAAAACCCTAATTAAACCCGAGATTCTTGCATACAAAGAATGGAAGGGAAAAGGCCGTTTCGAACGGATGAGTGGGAGAAGGAAGAAGCGGACGACGACGAGAACATATTTCCGGTGTTCTCGGCTCAATCTCAGCACGACACTCGTGTCATGGTCTCTGCCTTGACCCAAGTGATCGGAAGCAATAACGCCGACCAAAGTAGCACTTCTCATGAGAACATTAACCATATTTATCCAAATCATCAGACTTCTGTTTATGATCCACAATACCATTCTCAACCACCACCCGTTGCACCTGCTCAAGATCAAGGTATATCTATATACCTCTCTCTCTCTCTCTCTCTATATATATATATATATATATACACATATATGTGTGTATATATGTATATATATATTTAAATATTTGTGTTTGCATGTGTATATACCCTTATGTATATATATATGATTGTTTCTTAGTTTCTATAGTAAATCTCCATCTTCTTGTTGTGTTTTTTTTTTTCTTCTTTTTTTGTGGTGTTGAGGTAGAGCTATTGTTCAAGTTATAGGATTGGTTTTTGATGGCTAGAACTTAGGAGATATTATTGAATTCAAGCTCTTTATATTCATATAATTGTATATAATAAGTACATCTAGGTTCAGCATAAACTTTACATACACACGCACGCATATATATATATATATACAATGAAGCCAATAATGTGTAAAGCAAGGGAAGTGTGTGTAAAAATGTAAATCTAGAGATGTAAAAAAGGTTATTGATGCAATTTGTTTTTTGGATTAAGAAGGTAACTTGAGGAGGAGACAGCAGTATAGAGGAGTAAGACAAAGACCATGGGGAAAATGGGCAGCCGAGATTCGTGACCCACAAAAGGCGGCTCGTGTGTGGCTTGGGACGTTTGACACTGCCGAGGCCGCTGCCTTAGCTTATGATGAGGCGGCTCTTCGGTTCAAAGGAAGCAAAGCCAAACTCAATTTCCCTGAAAGGGTTCAGTTTGGAACAGTGGTTACTCCAAACTCGGGTTATTATGACCATTCTTGTTCTTCCAATCCACATATTGATACCTCAAACACGATGTCTTCTTACGAACAGTACTATTACCATCATGATCAAGGCGGAAATACCATCGATACATCGAGTTACAGTTCCCCTAACGGCGGATTTTCTATGTTACCTTCTACAACTACAACCACAGGTATGGGATCTTCATCTTCCGGTGGATCTTGGAGGCAAGAAGACGACCAAGATTCCTCCGGATATTTTCATTTCGGGGGTTCCTCTTATCCTCATTCCGGGTTTTGATAGATCCTTGGTTATATATACACACACAAGTGGTCTAAATATTATAGGGGTGTTATCTTGTATTACTCGTTGTTTTCTTGAGTGTTTTGCCTGCTTTATATGTATTGTGGTTTGTTCTCTCTCTTGAGTGTCCTTTTGCCTTTGGTTTTGTTCAAGTTTCTTGGAGCTGAAAGTTGTGATTTTTTTTTTTGTTTTCTCTTTTTTCATGTTATGATAGTTTTTGTTGGTTCTGATTCAATTCAACCGCATTCCTATGCGTAATATGAGCAAAATTTTTATAGTGTATATCTATATACATATATGGTATTGGATCATACTTAAAATTATGCTTTGAACTATCAAAACATTTTAAAAAATGGACAAGATCATAGATAGGCTAATGAATGAGTAAATGACCTATTTGGAAGATATATATATATATATATATATATATATATTGCTTAGGCGTCCGCGTCAACTTATTGAAACATTCATCAAATACCTCCAATAAAAAGTTACAAAATTTTACGTCAATATGTATATATAGGTTGTTGGCACACTTCTTGTCCTTTTTTTTTTTTTTGGTTAAAACACTTCTTGCCTTTCTTTATATAAAAAGATGTCTGAATTCATAGACGGGCTATCTTGAAACTAGAAAACGGTTGAAGTACCAATTTTGAATTTGAAAACTATTATTAAGAAAATGATAAAAGCTATATCCATCGTTTGGGTGATGGATGGTGAGCCCCATGAAGACAAAATAGCTGAAGAATAGTGTGTAGACGGAATGTGCAAAGACAGGAAGTAACAAAGTATGAAAGGCTTGACCTAAATAAAAGATTCGGCATGCATGTCGACGTTGCTTGTCCAACTTCTTCTATCATTATCGATCATCCACTTCTCCTGTCGTAGGGTTGACCCCCAAAGACACATACATACCTTTGACTCTCATACCGTTTTTTATGATATATGTATATATGTATGTACGTATATGTATTGTTGGTGAGAGGATTGTATTTAATTCATTCTTTGTATTATCATTTTGCTTAAATTAATCATCTATAATATTACTGAAAAAGGAAATCAACAAAAGGCTCGAAGTCTTGATTCGTAAGAAGAACACAGACACACAAACTCGAAACACGACGCAAGAACATGAAAGATCAAATCAAACATGTCGTTGACCTCCATCCACAAAGCTCTCAAAAAGTCAACGGCAACAATTCCATACAAACACCTGTAGACTCTTTATCAGTTAGCCGCATTTCCTTCCCTGTTTCTATTTTTGGATGCCCAAAAGACTAGGGTTTTAAGTGACACTGCTACACCTATACAGTGAACAGAAGGAGATCAAAGAATAAGATTTTCTCCTCAGAGTTTAAGCAGATCGCCTCCTCTAACTTATGAGTCAGTATTCTTCCCCTCTGCTCTCTTCTGGTAAACCACCTCTAAGCATTCCTTGGCCCTGTGAACCTTTGACTGCAGATAAAAGCTCCCGTTTTGTGCGTTCCTTTCGAATAAGTTGTCATATTTCTGCAAAATCGCAGTGACCCACGGTATGATTTATGCTTTCCGAATTCCGATAACCATAGAGAAACGAATACCATATATACACACACCTTTACAACTTCCTCCCACGATGAATTCTCTGTGACACCAAGAACCTGTCTGGCCTCTGGTTCAGCCATAACTTTGCTTCCTCTCTTAATATTCTGGACTGCTTCATGCGCAACACCGGATTTTGATGCATCTGCAACCAATCATTAAGTAACACTAACATATGAGTAAATTGCCAAATGCCCTACCCCTGGAAACATAACAGTAAACCAGTAGACAAATTTCTGGAACTTTCGAACATTATAATGATGGTTACAGGGCATACTTGTAAGTGCCTGACGATATGCCTGAACAAAAGCTCTGGCTACTATTCCGGAACCCATGATAATCAAGTTTGCAAGAATTTTAGCGGCCTGCACAAAACACAAAACCCAATCATGGGAAAGTTTCCCTAGCATGAGTGAATGATCATTTGGGTACCAGATAAGATTACTTAGCCTCGCCAAAATATTCAAACAAAAACCTCTAATTTAATTTCCATTAGGACAGTAGGAAATCTAGAAACCGAAATAGAGGAGTAAACCACTATGGTTACGGCTGCTCGATTGTAAAAGGTTGCACACCATGAATTCTCAAGCAACAATAGTAACGGGAACGAACTAAATTCCCCAAGTATTCTCCTCTGTTGCCTATACTATACTCTACAATGACATCAAAAAAGGAATTCCATTTTGACCTAAACTCCATCCTTATCTTGAAACTGCGGCGAATCGTAGAAATTCACATCAAATTTTCTAGTGCCCCCGTCATATCCTCTAACATCAAAATCATTAGAATCTTCTAATAAATTTACGACATCCCGTGTCTGTGTGTATTGAAACAAAAGAACGTGAGATTTCGAATTGCATAGACAGAAGGTCCAGGAAAACACCTACCATCTCCAGTAATTTCTAAACCGATGATCGGAAACTAGAGAAAAAAAAAGTTGCGGCTTGTTCCAAATCTTCAGACAACCTGGAATATTATGCAAGGTATAAGACATAACTCGCCAGGGAATGGAAACACTTCCAAAATCGGGGAAAAAACAACATATACGGGTCGAACGAGTCGACATAAACCCTTGAAGAGAACAAAATCGACAGCAATAAGAACGAAGGTGATAGAATTGACAAGTTACCAGGAGGTGAGGAAGAATCGGCCTGGAGAGAATGAATTGAGTCGAAATCGAAAATTGGGGTTTGTCGGGGAGGAGAGCGGGATACACGAAATCAGCCCTAACCGACGTCTTAAGATATGGGCCGTATCGTTGGAATTGGCCCAATACTTATCAAAACGCATTTTATTGGCCCATATATATATATATTCGAAAAAAATAGGGGCAATTTGCATAATATTATGAAATAGGAGAGGTAATTTGGTAAATGTATTAATGAGAAAAATGGTATCAAGAGCCTCTGTAATTTCTAGTTTTCATCTTTGATTTTTCTTTGGAGTATCGTTTCCGATGTCGAATCCGGCGGATTCTTCAACAGGAACTGTACATCCACCTTCGATCGCAAGTTCTTCATCATCATCTCAGCTGGATCCGTATGCAAATCCGTTGTATCTTTATGTCGGAGACTCATCGAACTTAATTCTAGCTACAGAGAAGCTAATCGGTGAGGGAAACTACAATTTGTGGTCTCGATCGATCATCAAGGCACTGAGCCCGAAGAACAAGCTTGGATTTGTATATGGAACCATTCCTCGACCTGATGAAGC
>NW_010960907.1:0-245 GCF_000463585.1 Tarenaya hassleriana
TTTTTTTTTATCTCAGGAAACATAACATGGGCATGGTTATTTAGTGGTCAGATAATATTTATTTTAAAAAATATATTTTGCAGAGGTAAATAATAATATAATAAATGGTGACGTTGATGGTCACCAAATGGGTCGGTGGTAACGGCCCATGCAATATCTCAGCCCCCGTGATCACGGCTCCTAACATGTCCGGTCCACAAAAACACCCAACCACGTGATCCACCAACCAGATGATTACACGTGTC
>NW_010960908.1:0-245 GCF_000463585.1 Tarenaya hassleriana
TTACATGCTCTCGTGGATTTGGCTCGGGCTTCCCAGGAAATGTGCCCTGCTGCCTAGAGGGAGTGCAATCTGTGTATCCACTAGCTTCATATGTGCATCCATCCCGTCAAGCTCTCAAGGGCTAAGGTATGTCTTTCTCGGCGCAAATTCTACTTACCCCGTTATCATTAACGATGCATTAGAAGAAGGTCAAGTAGAAAAGCTCATCATCTTGCTTAGGCAATATAGGGGAGTCCTAGGTTATA
>NW_010960909.1:0-245 GCF_000463585.1 Tarenaya hassleriana
AAAACTCTTTGATAAATATCTTAATTATACGCTACAGATCTGAAGCGAAATATAAAAAAAAGTAAACAATTATAAAACCATCCTTGAAAAATCATAAATTTAATTTTTTAAAGTAACTTTTTTTCGTTTTGCTTGTAATTTCACAACCCACGTAAAAAATTTTCAATTTAAAATGAGTTACCATGTAAAGGTAAAGGTTTTTCACGATTTAGAACCAGATTTTGAACTATAGAAAAATATAAAAA
>NW_010960910.1:0-245 GCF_000463585.1 Tarenaya hassleriana
GATCGTTTCGGCAAAGCCAAACCGATCGGTTACACTTTTTGAGCAATTTTCCAATTTCTGCGATGCCGAACCGATCGTTTCGCTAAACCCGAACCGATCATTTCGTGTTTCTGAACAGTTTTACAGGCTTCACGAATTCGCTCATAACTTCTTGCTCCTATATCGGATTTAGGTGATCTTAATGTCTATGCGTAGATATCGAAGAGAGCTTTCCAATGATATAGAGAATACATGATTTGGACTTG
>NW_010960911.1:0-245 GCF_000463585.1 Tarenaya hassleriana
CCTTTTCTGATCCCGCTGGAGGGGGAGACCCCATTTTATACCAGCATCTCTTTTGGTTCTTCGGTCATCCAGAGGTGTATATTCCCATTCTGCCTGGATCCGGTATCATAAGTCATATCGTTTCTACTTTTTCGGGAAAACCGGTCTTCGGGTATCTAGGCATGGTTTATGCCATGATCAGTATTGGTGTTCTAGGATTTCTTGTTTGGGCTCATCATATGTTTACTGTGGGCTTAGACGTAGAT
>NW_010960912.1:0-245 GCF_000463585.1 Tarenaya hassleriana
ATAGAAGCTAACGTCTGTACTACATCTTCGTGGGTATTGGATACCGGCAGTGCCTCACACACTTGTGGAAATGTGCAGGGACTAAGAAGAAGTAGGATGCTGGCAAAAGGAGAAGCGGATTTGCGCGTCGGAAATGGAGCAAGAGTTGCTGCATTGTGTGTTGGCGTTTGTGATTTGTATCTTTCTTCTGGACTTATTTTAGAATTAAGTAATTGTTACTATGTGCCTGCGATTAGCAGAAACAT
>NW_010960913.1:0-245 GCF_000463585.1 Tarenaya hassleriana
ATATATATATTTTTTAAATAGGAGTATATAGATTTTTATATAGGAGCATATATATATATATTTTTTCAAATTTTTTCAAATTTTTTCAAATTTTTTCAGATTTTTTCAGATTTTCTATATGGTATGTTATGTCAGACGCCACGTGGTGTGTCATATCATCAGTTAATGAATATTTAACACCGAATTCGGATTGTGTAGGAAATTGCAGTTAAATTGGGTAGTTCGTATATCAATTTGGTACATTT
>NW_010960914.1:0-245 GCF_000463585.1 Tarenaya hassleriana
AGAAAAAGGAAAAATGCATATTATGAAGATATGGAGAGAATCAATGGACGGGATATATATATGGACTGAAGACATGATTGTCAAAGCGGCGAGATTAGGTTTTCTGAGCAGAGCAGAGTCTGTAATCTCGAAAACAAGCACATGTACGGGAAACACTGGTGAGAGATTTCTGAGTGAACGTGAGTTTATCTGAGGGGGAGTCTTAAGTTACAGACGAACCGCTCGTTAGGCCTAGACGCTGTCTA
>NW_010960915.1:0-245 GCF_000463585.1 Tarenaya hassleriana
ACAAACCCTCAAACAGAAGTAATCAATAGCACGATAAGATCAAAGATGGACATCGGTTTCGACGATTCCGGAGTTCTGATGTATAAAGCACAACAGACAACATCAGCAGAAACAAACCGGTTTTTTCAACATCAGAGGAAGCGCTCGTAAAAATTTCAAGTGACTCGAGGTGATTAATACTAAGAACACAGACATAGGAGACTTGATCTAAGGAGCTGAACAACGACAAGAATAAAACACAGGCC
>NW_010960916.1:0-245 GCF_000463585.1 Tarenaya hassleriana
ATTCGTTTTGCCTTTCCCAAATCTTTCATGTCAAACTCCTTTGCCAGCATTTCCTTAACTTTGAGTATCTCCTGTTTGCTTTCAGATGCCAGCAACATGTCATCTACGTATATCAGTAGATATATGTACCTTCCTTGTTTATATTCCTGAAAGTATACACACAGATCATATTTACTGCGTGTGAATCCCTGCTTGATCATGAAACTGTCGAATCTCCTATTCCATTGCCTTGGAGATTGTTTTAA
>NW_010960917.1:0-6387 GCF_000463585.1 Tarenaya hassleriana
TATATATATATATATATATACACAATAACATTTTTTTAAATACTGAGAGCAAAATGATAATTGTGTATGATCTCGGGTATATATGGATACTCGTTAGACATTTGTCTTGTACTCGTACCCGAATCAAGTTTTTCCATACTTTTATCCAACAAATTTCTATACCCAATCCAAACACTTAAAATTCTAGGGTTTTTTTTTTTCCAACCCTACTTAAAAATCTTATTCAATTAATCACCTTCGAACCACATATATTTCTAAGTCCGGATATTTTAAACGACATAATATAATATATACACCATTATAATTTGTTACAGTCAAATTGAATTAAATTTGATATCACTAAACGTTTATCACGATTTATGATCCCTGCATGTATCTCTTGAATATGCACAACAGTAGTATTTAGTAGCAATATTTTTTGTTCTCAATTCTTGTATAGTCAAGTGTATATGTTTTTTTTAATTGAATTAGTTATATGAAAATAACCGTATTATGTATGTCTTTGGTGGGCCCACAGCAGAAGCCCATAGCGGAACAAATAAGTTCGGAGACAAATGGGTTTGAAGGGCTTTGTCCTCCTCGGCTTCAACCAACCTTTTTGGGCTTTAGGCCCAAAGCATTGTATGTTTTTTTTATGAAAAAAATCCCATATAATAAAAACAATTTGTTGAGAGTGTGAAAAAACACGTAAAATTTTAAACACCGAAAAATACATCAATTAGGCAAATGCAATCGATCTATTGTATAAAAAAAATTAATCCACTAATGAATTTTATCATCCGATGTCGATATGACTCGTCGAATTAACGTATATGTAACGAAAATGGACAATCATTTCACCAATTGATTAATATTTTGGAAGTTTAAAAATTGCATTTTTTAAATAGTATTTTATAATTCGGTATAGTTTATATTAAGTTTTCCTATTTTCAACACGATTTCAAGTATTGATAGGTTTTTCTTTAGATTACGGTTTGTAACTATCATTTTTTCGGGGAAAAAAAAACTATTTGCAGTATGCATTGATGTTTTTGCTAAGCATTTTTTAATTACATTACATAACTGCCATTTGAATCAATATAATATTTATGAATATATCACGAAAATTATTCTTGAGAAGTCTTGATTCCTTTTTTATTTAAAGAAATGATTAAATAATTTTATATCACAAAAATTAAATTGTTTTTTAAATCACTATTTTTTTATAATCTTAAAGTTCAGATGTCTTTCGTCCCAACTACATCTTACAAAAAAGATAAGTTCTAATATGATAATATTACCATGTAGTTATTAATTTTTCTATGCGAGAAGAATAAATAAATCATTTTTAATATAAAATATCAAACAAAAATCATTACATTAGTCGGCTGGACAAAATTTTCGCCCGTCATTTTGAAAATAAATTGGTATCGCATGTTTAGTGGGGTTTCCTCCAATGCTAATTATGCCAAAGTTCAAATAGATATATTAAATTTATATGGATATAAAAAAAATATAAAATTTAACGAATTTTTTATTTTTTATTATATTTTCACATTATGTTTTGAGAATCATTTCAATTTTAGAACGGAGTATTATTCAAAATACTTTTTTTTTGTTAAAACTATTTCTACACATATACCTTCTCTAGATATAACCACGTGACCAAAATGATAATATGATCGCATATCACATTGATTATAACGTTAAATTTATGGTGATCATATCAAACCATTATAATCACACTTTATATATCAAACTAATAATTTGGTGAAACTACCATAAATTTAATGTTATAACTAATATAATTATATAGTCATTGTTGTAATCATGTAAATGTATATCAAAAATAATTTTAATAAATGAAGATATTTTGGATATTTTCTTTTAGAAGATACAATATTGGAATTCTTCGCAAACCCTCTTGCTTGTGAGAGTTTACCGTTGTTGTCCGAAACTGCTAACTGACCGAACTGGAACAAAGAAAGAAACCAATAGTGGCCGTTCTGAGTTTGTAGTTGGAGTTCGTGAGTGGTTTAACACCCTTGTAATTCAATTCATCTGCAGAGAGAATTCTTCGGGAAACAAGAATTGTATTGTTTAATTATTTTAAAATTTAAAAAAAACACATATATTTATTTTATACAGATACGACAAAGTACAAATTTGACATTTTTGGATGGTGACAATGAGACAAGAGAAATGGTTTCCAAAATGGACTTTAGACCACATGGCTGAGGACATCAAAGGCTGATCCTCCCTTTGACTCATCCTTTAATTATGGATTTATTAATTATAACTACAAAATAAATTAGTTTTTTTTTTCTGTGCACCACAAACACAAATTACATTAATTAACCCATGCGAGTGAACTGGTTAATTAATACAGTAATTAACATAACAGATTAATATTCATAAAGATGCTTCCTTTGTTTTTGAATAATAACACATTCGTAGATTTCGGAACAAATCCCACTCGAATCTTGTAGCAATGACATATTTTTGTTTGGTTAATTATAATAATGATATATTATAAAAGTTACAACAACAACAACAACTAAAGTCTTTGACTCTTTAGAAAGGTCAAAGATAAAACCTTGTTTTCCAAATGGCTCAGAAATCTGTCTTGAAGGGCTTATAGGTCTTGAGATCGGTTACGATTCCGACCACAGATCCTGCGGCTGAGGCCAAAGTCACGACAAGACAAGCGAAGCTCAAGACCTGCAGACAGACCCACCTCGTACTCCATCTCTGTATCCTCTTGTGTTCTATGTACATTTCCACGGGGAAGTACACGGTGAGAGGCCAAAACCCGATCGCCCCCAGGAATCCGAGCACGTCGTTGAAGAAGGGCATCAGCATCGAGATCAGCGTGGTCAGAATCACGAACAACGTCCTCCACACGAGCCTGAAGAGATTCAAGTTGTAAGGCTCTCGACCCGGGAAAAGCCTGATCTTGATCTCCTTTGTGATGAGTTTGCTGTCCGGAAACCGTTTCGACGCTTGGTTCTCGACGAACGCAAACAGGGGTTGGCAATAGACTTGGTATGCGCCGACCAGATGGATCACTATGGTTAGATTGGCTATATCGATGAGCCAATATGGATTGAAGAAACCTCCGCTCAGGAGATTTCCCGGAGATGTATCGCCAAATGCTGCATAACCTATGCAACCGCAAAGCATGTAGAAGAGTGTGGTCACGGCCACGCTTATAAGGGTCGCCTTCCTCATCGTCTTCTCCTCTACGGGCGGTGATTTTAACGTGTCCTGAATCATCAATAGAGCCACTTTCAGACAACTCTCAGCAGATATTATTAAAACAAACATTTTTTTCTTACCTGGATTTCAATGAGAATCATGGAGTAAGAGTAGGCAAAGGCAATGTTCCCGAGAGCTTGGAAGCTTCTCCACACTTTCTGAGATGGCGTCACTGTCCCGACACCGATTCCGGTGAGACTTCCTTTGATTTCCTTGTTCTCTGCAACTTTGGAGACACCGAGGGCGAGGCCGATGGAAGAGTACATGAATGACATCACTGCGGCGACGATGGAGAGCCACCATAACCGATCAAAGTCCGGAATCTGAGAGAACACAATCTGTGCAACTCCGAACGCTATCATGTACGGATTTCCGTTGATGTGGCACGGATCTTTTCCGTGGCTTTTGTGATGGCAATTCGACCGTTGGATTGCTCTGTTTTCGCATCAGAAACACGAGTTAGCCTATGAAACCGTCCAACAACATGCAATTAACCATTGATTCACAGCAAAAGCAATTACCAGATACAGATAAAATATCTCACGGCGACCATGTTTTCAGATTCTAACTTTCAAAACGTTGAAAAAAATTGAAAGCGTTAGAAAATACGCAAAGATACCCAAAATTGGATAGTTCAACCGATAAAATATGGTGCAAAGCGTCTATCATGTCTCGAATTCGAACCTCAAATCTGGGGAGAAGACATATATTCCAAATCACATGGTTGATCACCAATACCGAGATTAATATGAATCTTTATCCAAAATAACCAATTACAAAAAAAAGTACTGAAAGAGTCTTCGACAGAATTTCCATCGTTGGTCCCACCGGAAGACTTCATATACTTCCAAGCACCAATGTCAATTGTCAACTCTTCAATAAGATTATTGGTGAGTACTGTTAAAGCCAACTTGAACGTTTTGGACTCAAGTAAGATTTGTTAACAGCTAAAGTGATGGATGGATTCAAAGGAAAATAGGGCACGCATCTGACTTTGGCTGAATCGGAACATAACAACAACGGTAAAAGAGCTGAAGTTGTGGTCTAAAGGCATATTCAGACAATGCAAAAAACAAAACTGAAAAGGAGATTTGACTTACATCATGCTTACAGCTGACGCGATTGTGTATCCAATGGCAGTACCAAAGAGGTTAAGGTACTGAACAAGCCCACATAGCTTCACCTTCACACCCCCTGAATTTACCCCAAAAACAGATTGGAACTCAAATTGAGAATCCCAGCAACAACCCAGATGGGAAGATTCAAACTTTGCTTCTGTTTGGGTGAAAAGATTCAGACTTGAACGTGCCCAGATTGATTTCAGGGGTTCTGAGCACAACCCAGATGGTATAATTATTACAAGATTTAAAAAAAATAAAAAAAGATTAAAACTTTAGTCATGTTGAGCAAAACCTAGATGGCAAAATGATATGGAGATTCGAACTTGAACATGCCCATGCTGAAATTAGGGATTCTGAGCAAAACCCAGATGGTAAAAACGGCGGAAAGACTTAAAAAAGACTTCTTTTTTCTTCTTCTTACCGAGGTTGGCTTGAACAGCATCCATGTAAGTGTAGTTCCTCTTGCCGGAGACGGAGTCGCCGGAGCGGTAACAGGAACAGAGGAGAATCGAAGTGTAGTAAGTGACGAGAGAGAACAAGAACATAACTGCAGGTCCTGCGACCCAACCAAGCTGGGCCACTGCCCATGCCAACGATAACACTCCTGATCCTATCACCGCTGTTATTATGTGCGCACTTGCTGTCCATACAGTTCCTGATCCAGTACCACCATCCAAAACTCGTCCTCAGATCACAGAACCAGATCGATTTTGATATTACAAGACACGGGTTTCGGTCCAAATCGAAAGAAAACGGAGAAATACTTTGTTGGTTTTGATCCGGATTCTGATTTGGAAAACAAATCAGAAAGTTAAATCTCAAATTCGCTTCTAGTAACATGCAAACTCCGTATTGCTTTTGCACGAAATGCCCAGAGATTAGAGTTTTCATTTGGAATGTAACCACAGAGAAAAGAAAAACTTTTTTATTGGTAAATTACCGGTTCTCTTGGGCCGGCCGTCGTCATCGAACAAATCGGATCTGTTTTTCGGTAGAACGTCCATGGAGACACCGAAACTCTGCGTGCCGTTGACTGTCCCGACCATCTCCTTCGATGTTGTATAAAACAAAACAAATTCCAGAAACCAAAAAATTCTTATACTTCTTTCCTTCCCTCCATAATCAAGACGGACAAATTTCTGTGTGTAGATATGGAGAGAGAGAGAGAGAGAGAGAGAGAGATGTGCGTTAATGTCCGAGAGGGAGACTTCTCGGTGGCAAGGCCTGAGATGTGTAAGTGATTTTATATTTTCTCTCAGAAACACATAAATGATATATAAAGATGGATTATTTTCTTTTTCTTCCCCTGGACAGAATTTTCTCTCTAAATGGCAGGAAAATCCAAAGACAGAAGAAAGAGAGAGAGAGAGGCAAATCTGGTTGCCCGAGAGAAACGGGGAAGCTTGTGTACTTGTGCAAGTATCATACTTCAACACAAGCTCGAAAGCAAGTGCATAAATATATATATATATATATATATATATATAGATATATACAATTATAAAAAAAGTGCATATATATATATATATATATAGCCGCCATGGAGGACAGAGAGTGAAGGGAAGGGAGTTGCTAGAAAAAATTCGCATGTGGTTCTTACAATTTTTGTTCGGAGAATATAAAATTTGGGGAGTGGAAAAACAAAGAGAAGCGTTGAAGTCTTGATTCGTACACGCTGCCTACCCCGGTTTGCATAAATAACGCAATATCCTTTTGACTAATTGAGTGCTAAAAAATTATATTATTTAACCCAAAACAAATTGTGTTATCATTTGAAATCACTTTTATTTTTTATTTCAAGACAAATTTTCTATTTAATTAAAGAAAAAAAATACCTAACAGCACCAGTTGAAAGAATTTTTACAGTAGGCATTTCCATATTTTTTTTGCCAAAGGTAAAAAAAATAAAAAGACCTATTTAATATAAGGGAAAATCTCATATTCCCCCACGAATTTGCCAAATTGTATCAATTTCCTACATGAAATTTTAATTTCACAAAAACCTACATGCAAATTCAAAATGTTCCAA
>NW_010960918.1:0-245 GCF_000463585.1 Tarenaya hassleriana
CGCGATTGTGGTGTCTACGCGAAGCTCTTGAAGTGCTCTTTCCAATGGTATAAGTCTCGCATGATTTGAACGTCTGTAGAGAAAGTTATTGATGTCGCAATATGAGTACCTCATTTGGACTTCTCCTTTAACGTACGCTCCAAATAGCTCCTTTTTGAGTCCAAGTATCTTCGAAACCCGTAACTCTGCAAAACTAAAGCACAACCGGGTTTTTGTGTCCTAACACGCCTAGAATGTCTATGAAT
>NW_010960919.1:0-245 GCF_000463585.1 Tarenaya hassleriana
ACGGTCGTGCAAAGGCAAGGAAACGAAGATATTCTTACAGACAATTGACACGGACCGTGTCTACTTCAAACACGGCCGTGTCGAGACGCAACTCCCCGTGTCCAGCCCATGCAGAAGCGCATAAGTTTTGATCAGACAATTGACATGGATCGTGTTCTACCCCAACTCGGCCGTGTTATGTTTTGAGAAAACTTCCTATTTTTGCATCCGAACTTCCGTTTTCAGAATGGAAAGAAGCCTAGCCG
>NW_010960920.1:0-245 GCF_000463585.1 Tarenaya hassleriana
CTCAATGGGATCTGCAATGCTAGGAATGACGCCCAGGTCTCCCATGAATTTCCTAATCTAAACAGCTTCCTTAGCTGCGATCGATGCTGCTATGTTCTCGGCTTTTCTAGTGGAATCTGCCACGGTTGGCTGTTTGGAACTCTTCCAACTGATAGCCCCTCCGTTCAGGCAGAAAATGTAACCTGACTGCGATCTTAAGTCATCTTTGTCGGTCTGGAAACTAGCATCGGTATAACTGAAGGGTT
>NW_010960921.1:0-245 GCF_000463585.1 Tarenaya hassleriana
AAATAATGTAACTTGCACTCATCCTTAATAAAACGTTTTAACGTCTTCTCTACTTTCTAATCCCATTACGAATTAATTATGCATTCAGTATAACAAAATTTATTTTCGAAAGTGGACATATATACGACTTGATGTTTGCTCCACATATATTGTTCAAGTGAACAATTAATATAGTTAAGTTCGTTTGACAATTATATTTCATAGATAATCATAATTTATATATATGAATATCTAATATAGTTTAT
>NW_010960922.1:0-245 GCF_000463585.1 Tarenaya hassleriana
TTCAGCAGGTATGCATCAGTCTCTAAAGCATAGCCCCAAAAGGACTTTGGAAGATCTGTGTGACTCATCATCGACCGAACCATATCTAACAGTGTTCGGTTTCTCCGTTCAGACACGCCTTTCATTGTGGTATTCCAGGAGGAGTTAATTGTGATACAATACTACAATCAACCAGATAGTCAGAGAACACTTGGCTCATATACTCGCCACCACGATCGGATCGAAGTGTCTTGATCGTCTTGCCA
>NW_010960923.1:0-245 GCF_000463585.1 Tarenaya hassleriana
CTAAATATGTTTCGACGAACTCTAAACATCTTTTATTGCACTCTAAACATGTTTCGACGCAGTTTAAACATGACGCACTCTAAAAATGTTTTGATCCACTCTAAACATGTTTGGATGCACTCTAAAAGTTTTTGGACGCACTCTAAACGTGTTTACACGCACTCTAAACGTATTTGGACGCACTCTAAACGTGTTTATACGAACTCTAAACTTGTTTCGATGCTCTCTAAGTATATTTCATCGCA
>NW_010960924.1:0-245 GCF_000463585.1 Tarenaya hassleriana
TGTAACAATTTATTCTTGTGTGAAATACGGATCTTAGTCTCATATGGAAAATTATTGTAGGATTAGTTTTCTTTATGGGAATATAGCTCATCTTTACATCTATGTTGACACTGTTTGATGATGGACTAGCTGGTAGTAGATCATAGATATGTTTGATTGATGATGGACTAGCTGGTAGTAGATTATTGATAGAATCTGCAATTTTGTTTTGTTCGTTCTATTTTGTCTTTTTCTGTAGGACATAG
>NW_010960925.1:0-245 GCF_000463585.1 Tarenaya hassleriana
GATCCAAGTGTTGTTGCTCATGATAGAGTCCATCTCATCATTTATCGCTTTTTTCCAGAACGCAACATCTTAAGATCCCATCGCCTCATCATACGTCCTAGGATCTCCCTCAATATTATATGTATAAGCGAGCTGAGTCACGATTGACTCATTAGTAACTTCCACCAGGTACATCTGAAAGTCTGGACCATAGGATTTTGCTTTCCTAATACGTTTACCTCTACGAGGTTCACTTGGTCCATCCT
>NW_010960926.1:0-245 GCF_000463585.1 Tarenaya hassleriana
AGCAAGATGTCTCACTTGCCAACAGGTGAAGGCAGAGCGACAGATGCCTGGAGGAAAGCTATAACCACTGGAGATACCCGAATGGAAGTGGGATTCGATCGCCATAGACTTCGTGGTCGGGTTACCGCTCACGCCCAGCAAGAAAAATGCCATTTGGGTAGTCGTGGACCGACTAACTAAATCTGCTCATTTCATCCCCATCCGGCAAGAGTATCCGATTGAGAGGTTGGCACAGATTTACATCG
>NW_010960927.1:0-245 GCF_000463585.1 Tarenaya hassleriana
CATTGTTAGCACAACTCTCAACTCAAATCAAGGGACCTAGCTCTTCATCCATTACTTCATTGTTGTGAAATCTCATTGTTCTCAAATCTTAAACAGATTTCTCCGATAACTATTACTTTGCCTGTTGGCACAACATTTTCTATAACACAATCTGGCACAATCAATATTTCTTCTTCCTTGGTTTTGACAGATGTGTTATTTGTACCAGCTTTCGGTTATAATCTGTTGAGTGTGAGTGCTTTAAC
>NW_010960928.1:0-1114 GCF_000463585.1 Tarenaya hassleriana
TGATGGTCACTTGGTTCAAGCCTCGGTAGTCGATGCAGAGTCGCATACTACCATCCTTCTTTTTCACAAATAACACAGGTGCTCCCCACGGTGATACGCTCGGTCGGATAAACCCTGTCTCCATTAGTTCGTTCAACTGTTTCTTCAGTTCTGCCATCTCGGTCGGAGCCATCCGATATGGAGTCTTAGATATTGGCTCCGTTCCTGGCACAACCTCAATGGAGAAGTCTACCTCCCGTTCTGGTGGTAGTCCAGGTAGTTCATCAGGAAACACATCGGGAAATTCCCGAACCACAACAGTATCTTCCAGTTTTGCTTCTGCTTCTTCGGTTGCTGTGATTACAACCAGGAAGGCTTCATTCCCTTTCTCAATCATCCTGTTAGCCTTCAGAGCTGATATAATGGGGTACACCTTCCGTGATCTGTTCCCAGCGAACTCGAATCCTCCGTTCTCCTCAGTGAACCAGATGGTTCGCTGACGGCAGTCAATCTGGGCTTGATGTTTCGATAACCAATCCATTCCCAGTATTAGGTCGTAACCCCGGATAGGTACGATGATAAGATCTGCAGTCAACATCCTCCCACAGATAGTCAAGGGCATGCAATGCAAAATCCCCTGTACTGGAAGAGTCTGTCCTGCAGGTGTACACACCATAAAAGGTGTAGTCGTATCGATCTCCATGATTGATAACTTTCCTGTCTTTTTCTCACTCAAAAAGCTATGTGTAGCTCCTGTGTCAAACAAAGTGAAGCATGCAACATCGTGTATGCAAATGATACCTGTGATAGCGGCAACATCGTCCTCCTCAAGATAGTCTTCATCAGTGGCCTCGTAGGTGGCCAATGGCTCTGCAGCAAATGGCTCCTCCACTGTGTATGGCTCCTCCTGGGCATCTTGCTCAGCTGTGAGAGCATAAACTCTCGGAGCAACACCGGATCTCTTCTGCGCTGGGCGTGGAGGCTTGTTGTTGGTTTGAGGATCTAGGTTCGCCATGCATCTAGCAGCAAAGTGCCCTGGTTGACCGCAGCGGTAGCACGACATGGTGTTTCCACACGGTCCAGTATGGTCTCGACCACACTTAGCACATGGCCTCCTATACTGTATTGGCTGAGC
>NW_010960928.1:1406-2210 GCF_000463585.1 Tarenaya hassleriana
CCCTGTTCGAGACGAAGGAATTCCGTAATGCGGTGGCTCTGATCTTGCCTCCGGTAGTACTTCTGCTCGAACTCTGCCCGGAACTCTTCCCACGAGAACTGATGTCCTGCGGGAGCTTCACGTACAACCTCCTCCCACCAATGGCGAGCTGCGCCAGCCAGATGATGGCTCGCTAACTCAGTGCGGTATCCCAGCGGACACCTGATGTAGTTGAAGTGGTGGGTGATCTTGATCATCCAGTCCTCCGCTGCCTCTGGGCTGAGAGAACCCTCAAACTCCGGAGTGCCCAAAGCTCGGAGTTCCTTGACAAATGGCAAGTAGTCCACTACCACTTGCCCTGGCATCCCCTGAGGTGCAGGCATCGGTGGTGGTGGTGGAAAACCTCCTTCCGGCCTTGCCGCAGGTGGAGCAGCAGGCGGTGGCGGTGGCGGTGGCGGTTGCATGCATCCTCGTATGAACTGCCAGACGTTCCCTTGGAACAGTGCGAATTGACGTTGCATTTCCGCCATATCATTATTCGGTGGAGGTGCCCTCGGTCCTTCAGGCCGTTGCGCAGGTGCAGCACGTCGTGGAGGCATAGCTACTGTGGACAAGAAACTTTATTTAGTACCGGGACCTGGTGATCATGCTTAGATTTTATAAAATCTTTAAAAATCATTTTTTTTTTACCCATCCCCAAGTTTCAGTGAAAATACGAGCACATTCTTTCCCCGTGGAAGGAACTGCTCTGATACCAACGCTGTGACACCCGAAACCCGTATCCCGCAATACGAGTTGCGCCACATGGACAAGTAAAATAAAAAT
>NW_010960928.1:2821-6387 GCF_000463585.1 Tarenaya hassleriana
AGGAGCTCACCTGACGTCGGCTACAACCGACGCCGTCAACTATAACGAGAGAGCCAGTCGCTGCAACTCTCCCTCGCCGACCATCCGCCGCGGAAATACTTGTCAGGTTCGGGCCCGAACCTGGCAGAGTAATTCCGTACCACCTCCTTGGGGGACCACAATCCACCCGAATCTCAGGTATATGTATTGCCTTATCCTCGGGAGACTCATCTCCCGGAATCCGCTCCGTCGCTAACGGATACGTTGGCGCGGTTCTAAAAACCGTGTGTTCCTCGTCACGCAATAGTACCGACCCCAATCGGCTATCCACGCAAGTCATCGGGGTGCCCATAACCGTCCTGTCATTCGGACGTTGGCGCGATTATATCATCGCCACATTCACAATCATATCCCATACGGGTGGCATCCGACCCGGATCGGATGGCCCGTAGATGGGACGCAATCTCGCAACCATCGTATAATCATTCACAAGCGTCCGTTTCTACAATCACGCGCTAAACGTTAATACGAACCCTTCCGAATTAACGATAGTGCCATGCCAGCTACCCCAGTCACATGCATTTATATAGTTTATTTACTATACATGCATTTCCGCTTGTGTAGTCTTTTATATTTCTTTATATATTTTCTTTCATTCTCTTCATCGAGTTTACCGAATTGTACCTCCGGTATGACTTAGCTGGTCCCGGTCCGCCCGGATAACCAGTTCGGTTCATTCCGTGGTTTCTAACCTTACCTGTTATTCATTTTGGGTCCAGACTACGTGGGGTCCGGTCTGGCCCGTAATTCCGGTATAATTTATATTTTTCACTTTTTCATAATTTTAACCAGGGTCATATTAGACCCGTCTTATCATATTTTTCAATTTTCCTCGTGGTGAAATTTTTCAGTTCCGTTAATTTTTCAGTTCCGTCCAGTCGGTTGGAACGGACGTTCTGTTTGGTTCTATTTTATCCAGAACGGACGTTCTGTTTTACCAGAACGGACGTTCTGTCGTCCAGAACGGACGGTCTGTGTTAGAACGGACGTTCTGGACTTCGTCTTCAACCTCTGGACTTCTGTATTTCTCCAACAGACCTAGAACGGACGGTCTGACCTCAAAGTCAGAACGGACGTTCCGGATTTGCAGAACGGACGTTCTGGAGTCGTCTTCAACCTCCAGACTTCGCGTTTTCTTCTACGGACCTAGAACGGACGGTCTGACCTCAGACCGGACGTTCTGGTCCTCGGATTTTCACCAAAACACACAAACATGCACGATTCACTATGGGTATAACACTAAAACTCATAAAATTGCATGCACAACACGAATCAAACATCAATTTCTCACAAAATCACTCAAAACCCAAAACCCCATGTCTAACAGACTTCCGAATTAAACTCGAATTCACTCACCTCGGGTTAAGCTCGTGTGTTGGGTGACGGATGGGAAGCTTGGTGATGCTCTCCTTGTTCTGTAGAGACCGGATCGAGAGTAAATCTTCAGATTTTTAGAGAGAATTTCTGGGTCGAAGTTGAAGAACAAGTGAGGGCAGAAGGGTTGATTTAAGGTCGAGATTAGGCGAGGTTTCAGCAGCAATCCGGACCCAGGAGAGACCTAATCACGCGTTAGGGTCAAAAGGTTGAGTCTGCTGGTCGGATTAGTGCGCAGGGGTCATTTTCAGGTCGACCCGGACGAAAACCGCGACTGTGGTCGTTGCCGACAGTCTGGTCCGTCCATTCTGCGGTCTGGAACGGACGTTCCGGACTGCGCGAGCGGTCCGTCCGTTCTGGACAACCCAGAACGGACGTTCTACCTTTTTTTTTTTTTTTTAAATCTGGGTTGTTACATATATACAAACACATTCATATGTACACACATATATATATAGGTATATATATACACACACATATACAAAAATATACATACATATATATAGACATATAAATAACATATTAAAAATTAAAATTAAAAATATAAATATAAATAAAATATAAAAAATAAAAACACATACATACATGTAAAAAGATAAACACATATATACATACAAAATAAAAATATATACATACATATACATACATAGATACACATATACACAAATTAAAATTTTAAAATAAAATATTAAAAATACTACGTGGAATACATCATGTATGTTGACGAGTTCTACCGGTAATTCCACTCGGTATGCCACTGCTCCCACTTTTCCAATTATTGGATACGGCCCAATATAACGAGGCTTGAGCTTTCCCGTTTTACCGAACCTTGCATGTCCTCGAATCGCCTGTACTCGTAGAAATACTTGATCGCCCACTTCAAGTTGGAAATCCCGTCTCCTTTTATCAGCATAAGACTTCTGGCGATCTTGAGCGACTTTCAGATTAACCTTGATCTTTCTGATAACTTCAGTCGTCTCCTCCACTATTTCAGGCCCAAAGGTTCGTCGCTCTCCGATTTCTGTCCAACAAAGTGGTGTCTTACAAGGCCGCCCATACAGTGCCTCGTAAGGTGGCATCCCGATGCTAGCATGATAACTATTGTTGTACGCAAATTCGCACAACATCAGGTGCCGATCCCACGGAATTCCCCAATCCAATATGCACGCTCTCAACATATCCTCGAGCGTTTGGATAGTTCGTTCTGACTGTCCGTCCGTCTGTGGATGATATGCCGTACTCATCTTCAGCTTCGTCCCCAATGCATCCTGTATAGCGTTCCACAGTCTCGAAGTGAAGCGAGGATCTCTGTCGGAGATAATCTCACTCGGTACTCCATGTAATCGGACGATTTCATCCACATAGATTTCAGCCAATCTCTCAACTGTGTACTCTTGTCGGATTGGTATAAAATGTGCCGATTTGGTTAATCGGTCCACAACCACCCAAATTGCGTTCTTCTTCGTCAGAGTCGTTGGCAATCCAACCACGAAATCCATCGCTATAGAGTCCCACTTCCACTCCGGAATCTCTAATGGTTGTAACTTTCCTCCAGGCATCTGTCGTTCAGCCTTCACTTGCTGACACGTCAGACATCGCGCAACAAAATCTGCGACATCCTTCTTGATGCCGGGCCAAGTGTACCACAGTCGTAGACCTCGATACATCTTACTAGCTCCTGGATGGATCGCTAATCTGGACTGATGAGCTTCTTGCAAGATCTTCCGTCTCAGCTCGCTGTTATCCGGTACACAAAGCCGGTTATGCAATCTCAATGCCTGTGCGTCATCCAACTGATACCCTTTCTCGCGATATCGCTCAATCTCCTGTATGTACTTCAAAAGTTGAAGGTCGTTGCGCTGTTCCGAAATTACCCGTGCTCTCAGATCTGGAAACTGTTCATCCTCTGCAACAGTCAAATGACCCAGTATAGCCAACAACTCAGCTATATTCTCCTGTGATGAGGACAATACTCGGATAGCAGATAATATCTTCTTCCTGCTCAATGCATCTGCCACAACGTTTGCTTTACCTGGATGGTAAGCAATTTCCAAGTCATAATCGGCCATCAGTTCTAGCCATCGTCTTTGTCGGAGGTGTTGGTTTAGTGCTCTATGATGTACTGATTATGAGCTTTGTTCAGATACATTCGA
>NW_010960929.1:0-245 GCF_000463585.1 Tarenaya hassleriana
TATATGTAAAAATGAGAACATATATGTATATATGTATGTATGCATGTATGTATGTATAAATATATATATATGTATATATGTATATATATGAATATGTATGTATATATATATATATATTTATATACATATACATACATATTCACATATGTATATATACATATTCACATATATATGTATATATATGAATATGTATATATACATATGTGAATATGTATATATGTATATATGTATATATATATATATAT
>NW_010960930.1:0-245 GCF_000463585.1 Tarenaya hassleriana
TAGAACAGTTAACAGACAATTTCCTTGCAATCAGCAAAGCACTCGGATAGCATATAACTCTCAAAAGGCAAAGTTCTACCAACTAAGGTCATTCAAGATGACATGGACACTACCGAGCTGACAAAACTTGAAATTAAAACAAGGTTTTCTTTGCTTGCTTATACAAGTGGTTAAGAATCCACTGACAAAAAGGAAAGAGCTTATGTTCTTACCACAGAGTTTAACCATTCTCTTGTCTCGGACTT
>NW_010960931.1:0-245 GCF_000463585.1 Tarenaya hassleriana
ATGCTCCTCGTCATGAACCGCACGGTCGTGCGAACTACTTGACCTCGACATAGCTTCTCTTTTGTGCTGATTTCGGATGTCTCTCAAGGTACGCTCAATCTCTGGATCATAGACTAGGTCTTCTTTCCGAGTAGAGCTCCGTGTCATGCGCTAGAACCCTGCAAACCGCAAAGAAAAAGAAGAGCTCGAGACCAAGTGAATCCACAAAAACCAAAGAAAAACAAAAAGAAAAAGAAAACAAGCAA
>NW_010960932.1:0-245 GCF_000463585.1 Tarenaya hassleriana
CTATAAGAAAAAGCTTTCTAATGATATAAAGAAAGAATTTTTTTGGACACGCTTTGAGGAAGATATGAAGTTAATAATATGATTAGTCAACAATCGACCAGTCCATCGGGCATGGATGTGTTGGTTTAGTGCTCTATGATGTACTGTTTTTGAGCTTTATTCAGATACATTTGATGTATTGATTCTTTCTACGGTTTTATGAGAGTATTTGATTCATTGCATGTTCTTGTATGCTAGATATGTTA
>NW_010960933.1:0-245 GCF_000463585.1 Tarenaya hassleriana
CGAAACGGAGAAGACAGAAGCATAACTCCCCAGATTTTATGGCCAGAACGGACGGTCTGCATAGTCGGAACGGACGGACTGAGTGCACAGACCCGACAGACCACAAGACAGCCCTGCGAATTGCACGTCAGAACGGACGGTCTGGATTAACACGCAGAACGGACGTTCTACGTGGCAGAACGGGCGTTCTGCGTTCCAGAACGGACGTTCTGCGAAGCTGGAACGGACGGTCTGACGAACTCAAC
>NW_010960934.1:0-245 GCF_000463585.1 Tarenaya hassleriana
GGATTCAAAGGTTAGTTTTATGTTCTTGAAGCTCTTCGTCGGAATCGGTTGGTCCGTGGACAGTTCAAAATAGTTTTGAACGTCATTTCCGCTGTGCAAACCCGCAGACCAAATCTGAACCCAGTTGTGAACTGGTGTGTGAGGATCCCGTGCGACCCAGTAAGACAAACCACTAGCATTATTCAGATCTGCAAAATATGGCGAGAAATAACTTGGAATTACACACAAGAAAGGTTTGCAAACCT
>NW_010960935.1:0-245 GCF_000463585.1 Tarenaya hassleriana
ACGAAAGTCGAAGGATCGACGAAAGTCGATCGGTGCCGGAATCGGCGAACCACTAGTGTTTTTATATGTTACCAAGGTGGAGATTGTTGGGCCTTAAGGCCCATTGGTGAAAAACCTTCTCTTTGAGAAGGAGGTTTCGGTGTTAACCAAAACGCTGCGTGTTGGACGAGGGTTAAAAAAACCATAAGTCTATCGGTTCTTCATGGGCGACGGAGGCACGGTGCTCGAGAGAAGAAAAAGAGAAG
>NW_010960936.1:0-245 GCF_000463585.1 Tarenaya hassleriana
ATTTCTAGTTAAAATTAACCACATGTAATGAATAACAATATCTTACGCTTATAAAATTAATATCGTTACAGAATCAGCACGTTCTTCCGAGACATTTGTTCTAAGAACTTACCTGTAGTAGCAACGAAATTGCATTGCGACCTCCATGCAAAATCGGTCTGCATGCAGGCGACAAGTAGCAACAATTCGTCTCCTTTCGCAACGAAATTTCGTTGCTACTACAGTTAGCAACGCAATTTCGTTGC
>NW_010960937.1:0-244 GCF_000463585.1 Tarenaya hassleriana
CATTCCCATAAGTTTCACACCTTTAAAACCCTAATTAGAGCGAGTTTAGTAAATCCCGACGTCTAGACCGATCAGTCTGGAGCTTTTTAACATCTGGACCGATCGGTCCATGTCTGGACCGATCGGTCTGGAACAACTTCCGGACCTCACACGTTACCTCTGGACCGACCGGTCTACGTCTATACCGATCGGTCTGGGTTAGCTGGACCGATCGGTCCAGACCTTCTGGACCGGTCGGTCTGGC
>NW_010960938.1:0-244 GCF_000463585.1 Tarenaya hassleriana
GTGTTCATTGCCAGGAATGCGACTTTTATGGAGCGAGAGTTCGTCTCCAAAAGAATCAGTGAGAGTAGGATCGAACTTGAGGAAGTACGAGAGCAACAAGTAGACGCTGAGCCGAGTGAACAAGTTGAAGATGTTCAACCTATTTCACTACCGGTTGTGACTCAACCTTCGACTAGTGAACCCCGGAGATCAGGCAGGATTCGCCAAGAGCCTGTGAGATACGGATTTCTCGTGACTAGGAATG
>NW_010960939.1:0-244 GCF_000463585.1 Tarenaya hassleriana
GGTCTAACTAATACATAAATTATATTACTAAAATAATACATCAATCGTATTAAAAAATTAAAATAAAATTACGAATATATAAAATTATAAAAACAATATTCAATAAATTTCTCTAAACTCTATCTTAAAATACAAAATTGATTTAAAAAATAAAACATATCATGTAAATACAATTATTGTTGTTGATTTAATTCAAAACAAATATTCAATTTAAAGTTAAATACAGAAAAATATATACTCCCTC
>NW_010960940.1:0-244 GCF_000463585.1 Tarenaya hassleriana
TGTCGGGAGGTGATTTCTCTATCTTTGTTGCTTGACGATTCCCGAATACAAATTCAATATCTTGATTCTCGCATGCTTAGCATATACCCATACATGCAAATACGGTCCCGACACCCACAGTCATCTTTGCTTGATAGTTTACACGTTTTTATTTGCTTTCTTATTTTAATTATTTTAGATTCTACATACTTCCACCATCATCAATTCCACTTGCTTGCTTTGATCTGGTTTCGATTAGGGTTTA
>NW_010960941.1:0-244 GCF_000463585.1 Tarenaya hassleriana
CCGATTTGCTCAGAGACTGGATCCGGTCCGATTCCAGGTGGAATCGGTCCATTTCCAGTTTTTCTTTCCAAGACCGCGTTTGGATCCGGTCCGTTTCCAGGTGGAATCGGTCCGGATCCACCTTCTATAAAAATCCATCTTCGGAAGACTGTGTTTGGATTCGGTCCGTTTCCAGGTGGAATAGGTCCGGATCCAGCTTCTGTAAAACTCCAATTCCGTCCGATCCTTCGTTCAATGCCCGCGT
>NW_010960942.1:0-244 GCF_000463585.1 Tarenaya hassleriana
CGGCAGGCTAGCAATCAGAAAGAAAAATCTATTCTATATAGGTTATTTCTGGACCAACACTTTTCTTATACTTCAAGTGTGTATTACCAATTTCCCAATTATTCTTAGAGTGGTTCAAGTTGGGTTCTTGCTTTATAGATTGATTTAGTGCCAACCACTTCTCTTTACTGAGCAAAAAGGTTGTGATTGCATTTCCTTTCTCTTGAAAATCGTCTGCTCTAACCTCAATTAATTGGCTTGGCTT
>NW_010960943.1:0-244 GCF_000463585.1 Tarenaya hassleriana
CCATGCATATTAGTCTAAGTATGCTGACTATTAGAAAAACAATATTTCTAAGCACAAATATAGTTGCTGTTAATTTGTTGGAAAAAAAATTTGTTTTCTATAGACAAACTCTCATAAAAACTTCAACAAACGAATAATTCATTGTATTCATTTTCTTGTACATTTCTATATGTTCATTTTATGATATATATATATATATATATTCATCATTGTCTCATTTTTGTACCTAAAAAGTAATTATATT
>NW_010960944.1:0-244 GCF_000463585.1 Tarenaya hassleriana
TAAAGGAAGACAATATCAATAAGTATCAGCACTTAATATAAATTGTATTCGATATCTATAATTGCTAAATATCTGTAACAAACTGATTTCCTTCCTCATGTAACTCCTTAGATCTAGAACAATCTCCTGTATATTATTAGGGTTGACGTGAGGAAATAATACAAGAAAAGCATTTCTCCTTTCACTTTGATCATACGATCATACCGTCAGACTCGTCATACGGTTATACTAGTCATACTTTTTC
>NW_010960945.1:0-244 GCF_000463585.1 Tarenaya hassleriana
GCACCGAGTCTTATATTTAGTACCCGATTCGTACCACTATCCGCAAGTATACGGTAGTTGTCGTACCAGGGTCGAACACGAGGACTAGGACGTATTAGTCTATCTCTAAGCTAGATTATGTGGTCCAATAAAGATGTGGTTTGTGGCAAGTGTCGGAATACAAGAAAACAAATAAAATTAACGGTTTCTAGACGATGGTTTGAAACGTTGTAGGTTCGGGATCCCTCAAGAATCGCATAGACGG
>NW_010960946.1:0-244 GCF_000463585.1 Tarenaya hassleriana
TGTGCTTCGGTGCAATGTAAGAACCCAAAGTCTCCTCTGCAACATAAGTAGCTTCACCCTCAGTATGCTGATCGTAGAGCGGATTCATGCGATATGACTGTAACTTCAGTCCTAGGTGATTAAACAGGCCCCGGATCGACTGCTACTTCCGTTTCTTCAAGAAAGAGGTAAGTATTCGATTCTCATGGTGATATACACGATCTGTTCGGGTTTTGCAGGTTTGGTTGCGTGTGACGTTTGACTA
>NW_010960947.1:0-244 GCF_000463585.1 Tarenaya hassleriana
ACTTAGAGTGCATCCAAACACGTTTAGAGTGCGTTCAAACACGTTTAGAGTGCGTCCAAACCCGTTTAGAGTGCGTCTAAACACTTTTAGAGTGCGTCCAAACACGTTTAGAGTGCATACAAACAATTTTAGAGAGCATCCAAACATGTTTAGAGTGCATCCAAACATTTTTAGAGAGCATCCAAACATTTTTAGAGTGCGTCGAACCATGTTTAGAATTCATCTAAACATGTTTAGAGTGCAT
>NW_010960948.1:0-244 GCF_000463585.1 Tarenaya hassleriana
GTCGTGCCTTATACGTGTGCACGTTGCCATCTATGTCTGTCTTCTTCTTGAAGATCCACTTACATCCGATGGTTTTATCCCTTCAGATGCATCAACCAAAGTCCATACTTGATTGTCTGACATGGATTGCATTTCGGACTTCATAGCCTCGTGCCATTTCTCGGAGTCGGGACTCACCATAGTCTCTGGGTATGTGGAAGGCTCATCATGTTCTAATAACATGAGCTCCTCATTCCCAGTCACG
>NW_010960949.1:0-3515 GCF_000463585.1 Tarenaya hassleriana
GTTTAGAGTGCATCCAAACAGACTTAGAGTGCATCAAAAGATGTTTAGAGTTCGTCGAAACATATTTAGAGTGCATCGAAACATGTTTAGAGTTCGTCTAAACATGTTTGGAGTGCACCAAAACACGTTTAGAGTGCGTCCAAACACTTTTAGAGTGCGGATTTAAGCATCACGACTGGTGAAAAGGTTTCATCATAGTCTATACCATGAATCTGCCGAAACCCTTTCGCTACGAGTCGTGCCTTATAGGTATGCACGATGCCATCCATGTCGGTTTTCTTCTTGAAAACCCACTTGCATCCAATGGTCTTAATGCCATCGAATGAATCGACCAAAGTCCACACTTTGTTGTCGTACATGGATTGCATCTCAGACTCCATGGCCTGGTGCCATTTCTCGGAATCGGAACTCGCCACAGCCTCTGAATACGACGTAGGCTCGTCATGTTCTAACAACATGAGTTCGTCGTTTCCAGTCACAAGAAATCCGTATCTTGTAGGCTCTTGGCGGATTCTACCAGATCTCCGAGGTTCACTAGAAGGTGTTGTCTCAACAACTCGTGATACAGGTTGGACTGTTTCGACCTGTTCGTTCGGTTCTTCGACTATTTGTGGTTCTCGAACTTCTTCGAGGTCTATTCTACTCCCACTAACTCTCTTGGAGACGAACTCTCTCTCCAAGAAAGATCCATTCCGAGCAACAAACACTTTGTTCTCAGATGGGTTGTAGAACCAGTACCCTTTAGTTTCCTTAGGGTAACCCACAAATATGCATTTATCAGACTTGGCGGATAGCTTATCAGAAGCCAGACGTTTCACGTAAACGTCGCATCCCCAAATCTTCATAAATGCTAACCTGGGACGCTTCCCAGTCCATATCTCATATGGAGTCTTCTGAACCGACTTTGTTGGACAGTTGTTCAGTATAAGCGCTGCCGTTTCTAAAGCATATCCCCAGAAGGATTTAGGAAGATCGACCTGACTCATCATAGACCGTACCATATCTAATAAGGTTCGGTTCCTCCTCTCGGACACGTCAATCCATTGTGGTGTTTCAGGTGGAGTCAGTTGTGAGACAATCCCACAATCTGCCAGATAGTCAGTGAACTCTTGGCTCATATACTCGCCACCTCGATCAGGTCGAAGCAACTTGATCGTCTTGCCAAGTTGGTTCTGTACCTCGTTTCTGAAATTCTTGAACAATTCAAGCGTTTCAGACTTATGTCTCATCAAGTAGACATAACCGTACCTACTGAAATCATCAGTAAATGTAACGAAATACAGATAACCCCCTCTAGCGGGCGAGCTCATAGGACCGCATACATCACTATGTATGAGTTCTAGCAACTCCGTAGCCCGTTCTCCTTTTCTAGTAAAAGGAGATTTTGTCATCTTGCCCATCAAACAGGAATCGCATGATTCGATTGATTCATAATCAAAAGAATCAAGAAGTCCATCAGAATGAAGTTTCGCTATGCGTTTCTCGTTGATGTGGCCAAGTCGACAATGCCAGAGATAGGTCGGGTTCAAGTCGTTCGGCTTAAACCGCTTGGTACTAATGTTATAGATCGAATTGTGTCCAGATGGTTTATCATCCAAAATATAAAGGCCATTAAATAGGTAACCATTACCATAAAATAAAGCACCTCTATAAATAGATAAAGTTTTGTTCTCAATAACAAAACGAAAACCATCAGAATCCAAACATGAAATTGAAATAATATTCCTGCTAATGGTAGGTACAAAATAACAATCATGTAGTTCTAACACAAGTCCAGAAGGTAAAGTAAGATCATAAGTCCCGACGGTCAACGCAGCAACTCTTGCTCCATTCCCGACGCGGAGATCCACTTCTCCCTTCGCTAGCTGCCTACTTCTTCTCAAGCCCTGCACATTTCCACAAATGTGTGAGGCACATCCGGTATCCAATACCCATGATGTAGAAGTAAACAAAATTAGCCTCTATAACAAAGATACCCGAAGATGATGCTTCCGCAAGCTTCTTCTTCTTCTGATCTTCCACGTAGAGTTTGCAGTTTCTGCGCCAATGCCGACGGCATGGCAGAAATGACACTCTCCCTTCTCGGCCTTCGGCTTAGGCTCGGCGGCAACACTTGTCGTTTTGCCCTTGCCTTTCACGCCCTTGGAACGCTTCCTCTTGTTGGAACTCTTTCCAACCATTAGGACATTCTTCTCGACTTTGTGTTCTGCTCGGCCGATCGCAACATCCCATGTAGCTCGGTCAAGTCCTTCTCCATCCCGTGCATGTTAGAGTTCATGACAAACTGGTCAAAACTATGCGGCAGGGATTGGAGAACTAGGTCTACTGCCAACTCACGACTAACCTCCAACCCTAATCTGTCAAGATCCTCTAGATAACCCTTCATCTTGAGGATATGAGTACTCACGGGTGAACCATTGGTCATCTTACAGTTGACCAGGTTCTTAAGGACATTAAATCGTTCGACCCTTGCCTGTTCCTCGAACATAGTCCTGAGATGCTCGATCATCTCGAAGGCATCAGTTCCTTCGAGTTGTTTCTGCAACTCAGCCGACATAGATCCGAGCATCAGACAGGTCACGTCCAGGTTGTCATTGATGTGCTTATGATAAGCATCTCTGACAGCCCTGGGCGCATTGGCCGCTGGTTCATCCTCTGGAACGGCTTCTTCCAGCACGTAGAGCTTCCGCTCATGCCTGAGAACAATTCTCAGGTTGCGGTACCAGTCGAGAAAGTTTCCACCAGTGAGTCTCTCCCGATCCAGGATGGATCGCATGGAGAGATTAGCCAGATTACCTGCAGCAGTCATATTCTACAGAAAAAGACAAAACAAAAGACATAAAACATGCAAGTCGCTTAGTACACATACTAACACAGACAATAGATGCAATATGACAGGCTCCCACTAAGAAAAACACCCTCAATGAGTTTCTAAGTGAGCTAGGATCCATATTTCACATGCTTTTGAGTCAGCTAGGGCATGACGCTCAAAAAACATGCTATTTAGGTAGACAACACATTGTCAATCACATCCTATGTGATTCCTAGATGAGTATGGGATAGTGATACGCTATCACTGCATGTTCCTCATCCCATCCTTACCATCAGGTCCAAGTCCGACTTGATAACCCAATTCAAGCTCAACCATATTCAAGCTATGAGAATCACGATTTCTCCATACTGCCTCACCAAGATAATCAGGCACGCTCAGCTAGGGCATGACCCGTAACCATGACGATCGAGGCCTTGACAGTTGCTCTACTAATGGGCGGTAATAGCTTGAGATTAATCATGAGGAAGAGGACAAAATTTCGGACTTGAGAAGTGTCTGAGGTCCAGTCCGGAGCTGACCAGAATCTGGTCCGCCGGACTGACCTTGGTCAGCTTCTCTGGTCCGCCGAATTGTCCGTTTTGAGAAAAATCTGAGCTTGGTCCGGGGCTGACCAAACTTGGTCAGCTCCGGACCAACTCGGTCCGTTCTTTTCAACTCAGTCCGTTTCCTTGGTCAGTCCGCC
>NW_010960949.1:3604-3833 GCF_000463585.1 Tarenaya hassleriana
GTCCGAGTCAACACTTGACTCGGTCCGAATCAGAAGCCGAAATCATCTACAGATCAATCTTAACCAAAACTTGACAACCGGACAACTTTCTGTACTGACTCTGTCCGAGTCAAAACTGGCTCGGTCCGAGTCAGAAGTATGTAAGGCCAAGTCTGTTCATTTTGGTTCGTTCTGACTCGGTCGAGTCAACACTTGACTCTGTCCGAGTCAAAACTCTGATCTGTCGTTC
>NW_010960949.1:4757-5015 GCF_000463585.1 Tarenaya hassleriana
CCTCGATGGTGACTTGGTTGCAGACTTGATCCTGATGTCATTACCCGAGGACTATAACCAGTTCGTGATGCAGTACCATATGCACGGGATGACTAAGAGCTTAGCCGAACTGCATGGGTTGCTGAAATCGGCCGAGCAGGATATCGTGGTGCCCAAGACTGTGCTTGCTGTTGAGAATAACTCCAGCAAGAAGCGGCGGGGTAAAGCCAAAAAGAAGGCGGCGAAAAAGGCAAAAGTTGCCTCTACACCCAAGCCTAA
>NW_010960950.1:0-244 GCF_000463585.1 Tarenaya hassleriana
AGCTGGTCCTCCAACGTCGGAATCCTCGTCATCTATCATCTTCTCCACAGTCCGTATAATCTCGCGCTGGGCACTCTCGATGGATGCAGTGAGGGTAGCTTCTAGGGTGCCCATCTGATCCTCCATAAATTCCTCGAGAGAAGTGAGTCGGGTGTCGAACGCCTCAATGGCGGTGAGCCGAGTATCGAAGCTCTCTAGCTTCTGCAATATAAGGTCCAATCGAGGGTCGGGTGTGGAGCTCGGT
>NW_010960951.1:0-244 GCF_000463585.1 Tarenaya hassleriana
TGATGCTATGCATGATTTGATTGTGGATCTAGAGTAGATTTTCTGTTCATTGTTACATAGTATGCAAGAGGTTCGAATTCTGAGTTCGCAGGTGAAAATCGGTCGAATTCGGGTCTGAAATAGGGCAGATACGACGAAAACGAGATCTGATCATGTTTTCGCCTAGACCGATCGGTCTGGTCCTCATAGTGAATGAATGCATGTAACTTAATCAAGATATTAGATATGCTTGATTGAGTGGGAG
>NW_010960952.1:0-244 GCF_000463585.1 Tarenaya hassleriana
CGGTTCATGGAAAAACACTGAGCAAAACCAGAAACAGAAAGAAAAGAGGGAGAAGAAAGACCCATGTCGACAGCAAGCGATCTTCACGTTCTAACTCTCTTTCTTCTTCCCGAAATCCCGTAAAACTCCTATTTCTCTACACAAGCTCTCCAAAGTCTGTATAAAGTCTGTCCCCCTCTCCATGACGTCTGTAGAGTCTTTTTATAAACCCTAGGCGGCGCTCCCGAAGTCCTACTCCCGTTCC
>NW_010960953.1:0-244 GCF_000463585.1 Tarenaya hassleriana
CTAGCTCGATAATCTCCTCGTCTGGGAATTTCGTGCAGTAGATCAGGTTGGAGAAGTAGACTGCTGTCTGCTGAATGTCAGGGGTGGGCAGGCGGAAGCGAGGCTAGTGGTCGTTGACACTGACTACGATCGTCGGAGGAGTCAGGGTCATCAATGCGTCCGCCCGTGGTTTGAAAGGAGCGAAGGGGGAATGTGATCCTCGCGAACGTCGGATGCTCTAGATCTGGTCTTGCGGGTGGCCATC
>NW_010960954.1:0-244 GCF_000463585.1 Tarenaya hassleriana
CGTGGTTCCTTGATTCCTCTTCTATGCAATAGTACTGACTTTATCGGCAACCGGTACTGGTTACATGACTAACTGGATATTGACCAGTATAGTGGCACTGATTCGTTCATCCACCAGTATCACTATGTGATACACACACCACTCGAGATAGTATTCACTTCGTCGTCCAGTGATACTACTATAGAACACACATCCACACACAATATTGTATGCTTCGTCGATCGGTACTGGTTTCATATCTCAC
>NW_010960955.1:0-244 GCF_000463585.1 Tarenaya hassleriana
TTGGTCGGGTCCGGGTCGGCCCCGCGGGTCGTTTCCTCCTTCCCGGTCGAATCCCGAATTTTCTTCTAAGTTTCTGAGTCTGGTCCGGCGGACCGTAGTCTGGTCAGCCGGACCAGTATTCCTTCTCCTGGTCCGTCTCCTCTTTCGGTCCGTCGGTCCGAGAGAGAACAAGTCTGGTCCGGTGGACCAGGGTTGGTCAGCCCCGGACCAGACCGATCCTTCTCTCTCGGTCCGTTCCCTTGGT
>NW_010960956.1:0-244 GCF_000463585.1 Tarenaya hassleriana
AGAGTAGTTGAGACACCGAAAGAAGAATATATAACCTAAACGGAACGAAGAGAAGCTCTCAACAAAGGTAGTTAGGGTTTTGCACGCTATCTTAGGTCATGCAATCTGCTCCTTCCATCATTATTCACATATTATATATTCCCTTTCATATATATATATATATGCATATATGTATACATTGATATATCTCATGTATATATATATATATATATACACATTTATCAATCTCTTCCTTTCATGCAAG
>NW_010960957.1:0-244 GCF_000463585.1 Tarenaya hassleriana
CAGCAGGTACGCATCGGTCTCTAAAGCATAGCCCCAAAAGGACTTCAGAATATCTGTCTGACTCATCATCGACCGAACCATGTGAAACAGTGTTCGGTTCCTCCGTTCAGACATGCCATTCCACTGTGGCGTTCCAGGAAGAGTTAATTGTGATACAATACTGTTGGTTGTAATGCTCTAGGTTGATCCATGATATGACATTTTAGACTTTGTATTGATTCATTGATTTATGAATGCATTACAT
>NW_010960958.1:0-244 GCF_000463585.1 Tarenaya hassleriana
ATCGTTGAATCACACATCTCACGCACGCGGAATTCGAAAATCGTCCGAAAAAGGGTTCCGTCCCCTAGAACGGTCGGTCCAGGGTGTGGACCGGTCGGTCCATGGGTCCCATGCTGTCCCGGGACCTCTCGGGACAATTTTTGAGGTCTGGAACGGAGACCATTCGGTCTGGGGATGCCAGAACGTCCGGTCTGGGTCACCCAGACCTTCCGTTCTGGCCTTAGAGTCCGTCCGTTCCGGCTGT
>NW_010960959.1:0-244 GCF_000463585.1 Tarenaya hassleriana
CGGAGCACGTGATTCTGGGCCAAAAATTAGATAAAAGTTTTTCAACTTGATCTGATTTTTCGCTCCGTTCGAATCCGTTTTTCGCTCCGTTTTCTCGAATTAATTCATGATTCAAGCCTCTACTTATCTAAGTATAGTTACATAACATAATCTACCATAGATTCATTTATATAACAGACTTATACTTAGATCAAAACCAAGAAAAAACCAAGTTTGAACAATTTTCAAACTTGCTCAAGAGTGA
>NW_010960960.1:0-1088 GCF_000463585.1 Tarenaya hassleriana
ATAGAATAGATTGTATTATTCACATAGGAATATGGTTTGATCGATCTAGGGTTGATGATAGTGTTCTTCATGCATCTAGTTTGATAAATCACATAGGGATATGGATTTAGAGAACTTTAGATAGTGAGTTATATGCCGGGAGGTGATTTCTCTATTCTTGTTGCTTGACGATTCCCGAATACAGATTCAATATCGTGATTCTCGCATGCTTAGCATATACCCATACACGCGAATACGGTCCCGACACCCACGGTCATCTTAGATTGCTAGTTTACACATTCTTATTGCTTTGCTTCCTTATTTTCTATTCTTTCCATATACTTCCACCATCACTTTCACTTATACTTGCTTGATTTAGTCTCGATTAGGATTTAGATTTAGCTACCGGTCCTTGCGTTCGACCCCGTGTTACGACGATCCGTATCCTTGCGGTGAGTTGTGAATCGGGTATAAATTCTAGACTCGGTACACACGTATCAAGTTTTTGGCGCCGTTGCCGGGGACTGGTTAGCCTATCTCTAGGTCTTTATTGATTCTAGGTCTTTCTTTTTCTTTTTCTTTTTCTTTCTTTGGTTTTTGCGGCTTCACTTGGTTTCGAGTTCTTCTTTTTCTTTGCGATTTGCAGGGTTCTAGTGCATGACAAGGAGCTCTACTCGGAGAGAAGACCTAGTCTACGATCCAGAGATTGAGCGTACCTTGAGAGACATCCGAAATCAGCAGAGAAGAGGAGGTATGTCGAGGTCAAGCAATTCGCACGACCATGCGGTTCATGATGAGGAGCATCACGAAAATCAAGAGCACATGAATCCGCTCTACGATCAACATACCGAGGGCGAAGCTACTTACGTTGCAGAGGAGACTTTGGGTACTTACAATGCTCCGAAGCTCACTCAATTCCTATCATGCATCAACAGACCGCCCATAGACAGCTTTGAGCTACCGCCACAGTGCATCACGATGTTCAGTCAAGCAAGTTTCAGAGGGCGGCCTACTGAGGATCCCATTGCTCACTTGACTCAATTCAAGATGCTGTGCAGATCAGTTAGGAAGGCACGAGGAATGACCATCGAGGATGTATATTTGGAGGC
>NW_010960960.1:12055-19597 GCF_000463585.1 Tarenaya hassleriana
TCCGAGTCAGTTTACCCCGAGTCAACATGCCCGAGTCAGATACCCCGAGTCAGAATGCCCGAGTCAGACACCCCGAGTCAGAAGAATGGGCTGTGCCGAATTCTTAATAATTTCGTTTTGACTCGGTCGAGTCAGAGTACTGACTCGGTCCGAGTCAAAACCCAGAAAAAGCCCAGATTCGTATTTTCAGAGTTGGAACGGGAGTAGGACTTTGGGAGCGCCGCCTAGGGTTTATAAAAAGACTCTACAGACGTCCCAGGAGAGGGGCAGACTTTATACAGACTTTGGAGAGCTTTGGTGAGAGAGATAAGAGTTTTACGGGATTTCGGGAAGACGAAGGAGAGTTGGAACGTGAAGATCGCTTGCTGTCGACATGAGTCTTTCTTCTCCCTCTTTTCTTTCTGTTTCTGGTTTTGCTCAGTGTTTTTCCATGAACCGTGAGTAGATCCACGGCTGTGGGTTAGGGATTCGTTTGTGTTTTGGGTATGTTTGAACCCTAACTTGGTTGCGATTTGGATTTGTTTCGGTTTTATCGATTTGTGCTTTATTGGATTGGTGTTTGCTGACCCCTTGGCCAATTATTTCAGATTCTGAACTACATAGGAATATGGGTTTAGTTTCGGATCGAAATCGATAGAATAGATCGTATTATTCACATAGGAATATGGTTTGATCGATCTAGGGTTGATGATAGTGTTCTTCATGCATCTAGTTTGATAAATCACATAGGGATATGGATTTAGAGAACTTTAGATAGTGAGTTATATGCCGGGAGGTGATTTCTCTATTTTTGTTGCTTGACGATTCCCGAATACAGATTCAATATCGTGATTCTCGCATGCTTAGCATATACCCATACACGCGAATACGGTCCCGACACCCACGGTCATCTTAGATTGCTAGTTTACACATTCTTATTGCTTTGCTTCCTTATTTTCTATTCTTTCCATATACTTCCACCATCACTTTCACTTATACTTGCTTGATTTAGTCTCGATTAGGATTTAGATTTAGCTACCGGTCCTTGCGTTCGACCCCGTGTTACGACGATCCGTATCCTTGCGGTGAGTTGTGAATCGGGTATAAATTCTAGACTCGGTACACGCGTATCAGATGCGACCGAGCTCTGGAGGTAGGTCCAACCGGTACGCTACAGCCCCGACCTTTGCAATCACAGGGTACGGCCCAATGTAACGCGGCTTGAGTTTCCCCGTCTTTCCAAATCGCGTATACCTTATAATCGCCTGTACTCGGAGAAATACAAGATCGCCCACCTCAACTGTAAAGTCTCTTCTTCTCCGGTCCGCATAAGACTTCTGGCGATCCTGTGCGACCTTCAGATTGACCTTGATCTTGCGGATAACCTCTGTCGTTTCTTCCACAATTTCAGGTCCAAAGATGCGTCGTTCTCCGATCTCCGTCCAACACAAAGGCGTCTTACAAGACCGTCCGTATAAGGCCTCGTAAGGTGGCATACCTATGCTGGCGTGGTAGCTGTTGTTGTACGCAAATTCGCACAACGTCAGGTACCTATCCCAAGGAACTCCCCATTCCAGAATACACGCTCTCAACGTGTCCTCGAGCGTCTGAATGGTTCGCTCCGATTGCCCGTCTGTCTGAGGATGATAAGCAGTACTCATCCTCAGCTGAGTTCCCATCGCGCTCTGTAGGGCACCCCATAGTCGCGCGGTAAACCGGGGATCACGATCTGAAACGATCTCACTTGGAACTCCATGCAAGCGGACAATCTCATCAATATAAATATGTGTCAGCTTCTCCACTGTATACTCCTGTCGAATCGGAATGAAATGTGCGGACTTCGTCAATCGATCGACGACCACCCAAATAGCATTCTTCTTCGCTGGGGTCGTCGGTAATCCAACCACAAAATCCATCGCAATCGAGTCCCACTTCCATTCCGGAATCTCCAATGGCTGTAACTTCCCACTGGGCATCTGTCGCTCCGCTTTCACCTGTTGACAGATCAAGCAATGGGCTACAAACTCTGCAACGTCCCTCTTGATCCCTGGCCATGTGTACCACTGTCTCAAACCCTGGTACATCTTGTTGGCTCCCAGATGTATGGCCAATCGAGACTGATGTGCCTCTCGCAAGATGTCCTGTCTCAGTTCAAGGTCTGCTGGTACACAAAGTCGCTGATGGAGCCTCAATGCATGCTCCTCATCCATCTGATATCCCTTCTCACCATATCTGCTAATTTCCTCAATAATCTTCTGCAATTCCGGATCATGACTCTGTCCCTCTATCACACGTCTCCTCAAACTCAAATCATGATCCTCCTCGATTTCCATATGTCCTAACATAGCTGATAACTCAACTATGTTCTCCTGCGAAGATGAGAGTATCTGAATAGCTGATAGAATCTTCTTCGGACTCAAGGCATCTGCGACTACATTCGCCTTGCCTGGATGATATGCAATCTCCAAATCATAATCAGCTATCAACTCAATCCATCTACGCTGTTTTAGATTCAGATCCTTCTGCGATATCACATAGGTTAAGCTCTTGTGATCAGTGTTGAGCTTAACCTTCTCTCCATATAGATAGGATCTCCAAATCTTCAACGCATGTACCACTGCTGCCAGCTCCAAATCGTGCGTCGGATAATTCTCCTCATGTTTCCTCAGCTGTCGGGATGCGTATGCAATCACATGTCCTTCCTGCATCAATACGCAACCCAAGCCTTGCTTCGACGCATCGGTATACACCTCATACAGTATACCTGGCTGTGGTAATGCCAAGATAGGTGCGGTCGTGAGTCGTCTCTTGAGCTCCACAAAGCTCACTTCGCACTCCGGTGTCCAATCAAACCGTACATTCTTCCCTGTTAACTTTGTCATTGGTTTTGCCAACTTGGCAAAACCTTCGACAAATCTCCTGTAGTACCCTGCCAATCCCAAGAAACTGCGGATCTCTGTGGCATTGGTAGGCGTCTTCCACTCCATCACAGCCTCAATCTTTGCCGGATCCACTTGTACGCCCTGAGCCGAAATCACATGGCCCAGAAATCCAACTTCCTGCAACCAGAAAGCACACTCTGCAACCAGAAAGCACACTTGCTAAACTTCGCATACAACTTTTGCTCCCTCAAACGCTGCAATACCAGACGCAAGTGTTGCTCATGGCTGCGTCGATCCGGTGAGTAGATCAATATGTCAAGCATACTTCTTGAAAGAGGAAAATGCTTGACACTTTCAAGTCATTTTTTATATGGCCTTAACACCAGTCATTCATATGCCTTTATCTTCTAACGCATGATAAGTGTGATCTTGTGATCTGATTATCCAACTTACATTACTTGTTAAGATTCAGTATGCCTTGTGCATTACCAACCTCGAATCTCAAACTCGGTTTTCCATGCTTATAGATAATCAAATCAGACGTCAAGTTAGTGAACTCCATCGATCGAGGATCCTTATCCTCACAAGGTAATGTTTTTCTTCTCCACTCTCTTCAGGTGAACTGGGATTCACCTAATATCTTTAGAACGTTCTTTTCTGTTGGTAGTATGTCCAAGCCGTTATTATGAACTGGTATCCTACTCCCGATGCCTACGAGAGTACATCTTGATTCTGATAAGGTTCCCAACTTCCAACCGCGTAGATCCTCTAACTTCCAGTTGATTGGAAGTCAATCCATTCTCAAGATCTTTCTAGAATTTGTTCTCATCGATACCAGTGGTAAGAAAATTCAATATGACACTGGTATGGATTAGGTCATGTAGACTTGGAAAAGGTGAATCCTCTGTACTGAATTGAATGCAGAACAGAGGGGTCCTTACTCAAACGAACTATTATACAAAGTTACCCTCGTATAATCCATAGCTCATATGGTTTGCTCGAGGAATATTTGGAATCCTAACAATGCATCATATGACAAGTAGAGTCAGAGTCACTACACTGACGTGGATGGCTTAGCATCCTTAGTGACCCACTTGATGACAACTACCAAAAGGTGTCATATGCGCGATTTCCTATAGAAGGATTTGAAAAACATTTCAAAACTAGTTTGAAAACCTTTGAAAACAATTTTTCTGATATCAGTTGTTACGCAAATTCCTTTCCCTTGGAAAGAACTGCTCTGATACCATTCGCTGTGACACCCGAAACCCGTGTCCCGCGAAAACCACGAGTTGCGCCACATGGACAACAATAAAATAAATACAATTATCGAAAATACGCGGGATTTAAAAATTCTCAATTTATATACATATGCAGCGGAGACAAATGCAAATACGGTAGTGTAACTATCGGAAAATACAAAACTCATAAATCGACACTACCAATCTTTTTGGAACAGAAATCTGCGTAACTCCAACCTAAATCTTCTCGGTCTTCCTCCTCACACTCCTGGCGCTACTATGTCCATCCAACGCTCCTCTTTGCGCTATCTCGAGCTGAAACGTTGCATAACAACGTCCTAAGCTACATGCTTAGTGAGTACTTCGGGTTAAACCCGAAGATCATACTCAAATGGCAAATGGCCAAACACAATCAATATTATACATACACTAGATATAAGTGTATACATATATACACACTTCATGCCAGGAAAACACAGTTCACTCAATCGCACAATTAATTCACTTATACCGTCAAATCATCTCCACGTGTGTGATGCACACGTGGGTAAGGACGCTCCATGTGCAACGCACATCCCCCGCTCTCCTCGGCCAACGCCGGAATAATAAAAACATATCAACCCAATACCCCACTCCATAAAACATATCACATCAACCATCCCCTCTGGTATCGATGTCACCTCTCGATACCAGAGCACCAGGTGCCTACTCCAGGCCACCACCGACTATGTCGAGCGAAGTCAGTACACAACTGACAACCTCTCGCCGGCCGTCCGCCACGGAAAAGCTCATCAGACCCGAGCTCAGGTCTTTCAGAGTCTTTCCGCACAACCTCGTCGGGAGAATCGCTCAATCCCGAGTCACGGGTAAATGTATTGCCAGTCTCTGCCGGGAGAATCACTCAATCCCGATCCCGTTCCATAGCTAGTGGAACGTTGGCGCGGTTACTGTGTAACCGTAGGATTTCCTCAACCCCGTGATAGCCGAATCACTCAAGACTATCACGTGTATCATCGGCTCCAAGCTCTGCCCGTAGGCCATCAATCACAATCATGCCTCCTCAATATGAAACCCGACCCGGGTCGGAGATCATAAAGAGGAGATCTCAAAAATGCAACCATCGAGATATCACCTCAAACCCGCTACAATCACACGCTCAACCTCATCCCGACCCTCCGGAATAAAGTCTCACGCCATGCCAACTACCCGGTTCCCCAATCACACACATTCATATATTATTATACCTACTCGGGTATACACACGTCCTTACTTGTTATTTTGGGTTATCTCGTTTTCTTTACATTCATTTTATTCTTTTTATCCTACGATCCGATCAAATTGGGTCCGACCATTCCGGATTACCAATTCAGCTCGTTCCGAAGGTTTTACTTACCGTATGTCGATTTCATTCAAGTTTCATGAGGTTCGGGTAGGAAACGGGTCTAGGTAGGTCACGTATAGGGGTCGGTTGCATCGAATTTCGTTCGGTCCGAAAGAACGAACCAAAACGGGGAGACAGGTGTCCAGAACGGACGGTCTGCCCCGTCTGGAACAGACGGTCTAGTGGCGTGGTCCCTTCGGTCTGGCCGAAGATGGAACGGACGTTCCGCGAAAGGTGGAACGGACGTTCTGGGTACAGAACGGACGGTCCATGTCCAGAGCGGACGGTCTGGACTCGTCTTCTTCCCCCGAAACCCTGCGAACCCTAGAACGGACGGTCCATGCCTGGAACGTTCGGTCTAGGCGCACCAGGAACTTCGGGTTTCCAATTTTTGCACCAAACTCAACAAGTTATACATCAAAATGATCCCTAGAACATTAGAAATCCAAATCTAACACCAATTTCATGCAATTTTCACTCAAAGCAATCAAATCTCCATTTTCAATTTGATTATCATTTTCAAGCATAATCCGAAACACTCACCTAGCTCAAATTCGAGCTTGGGGTTTTGTTGGGGATGTTCTGTAGGGTTGATTGCTGTGGTTATTTGTTGATTTCGACCGAAATCGGGGCTCCAATCGAAGGTTGAAGTTTCGGATTTTTGAGAGAGTTTGTGGAGGAGTGAGGGGGCGAAGTGAGAGGCGAGGAACTGTGAACTGGGCGGACCTAGGGCAGTTCTCGCGTCCCAGAAGAAGCAGGAGGTGGCACACGCCGGAGGGAGGCCGAAATTGCGGCGGTGACTCAGCAGAAAGGGAGGCGGCGTGTGACCTGGCCAAGACCGCCGGAACGGACGGTCTGCACAAGCGGAACAGACGTTCCGCTTGGCCTGGAACGGACGGTCTGCTTGTCAGACCGGACGTTCTGGCCCGTTTTCGTCCGTTTTTCTCGCTCGTTTCGGTCCAATCCTTCGGGTCAACTTGGTTAGGGTCTAACTTATTATTTTAGGGACATTTTTATGACTTATATTTAATTTTCTAAAATTCGGTTCCATGGTGAAATTTACGGGTTATTACACTGGGTATGTGGTGGGCTCGTCATGTTCTAATAACATGAGTTCCTCATTCCCAGTCACGAGAAATCCATATCTCGTTGGCTCTTGGCGAATCCTGCCTGATCTCCGAGGTTCACTCGTCAAAGGTTGAGTCACAGCGGGCAGTGAAACAGGTTGAACTTCTTCAACTTGTTCACTCGGCTCAGCGTCTACTTGCTGCTCTCGAACTTCCTCAAGTTCGATCCTACTCCCACTGACTCTTCTGGAGACGAACTCTCGCTCCATAAAAGTCGCATTCCTGGCAATAAACACTTTGTTCTCTGCCGGAATGTAGAAGTAGTAACCCTTAGTTTCCTTAAAGTAGCCTACAAATAAACACTTATCAGATTTGGAGGATAACTTATCAGTCATCTGACGCTTCACGTAAGCGTCGCAACCCCAAATTCGGACAAACCATAATGCGGGACGCTTCCCCGTCCATATCTCATATGGTGTCGTTTCAGCCGACTTCGTTGGACTCCTGTTTAGCAGGTATGCAGCGGTCTCTAAAGCATAGCCCCAGAAGGACTTCGGAAGATCTGTCTGACTCATCATAGACCGAACCATGTCTAACAGTGTTCGGTTCCTCTGTTCAGACACGCCGTTCCATTGTGGCGTTCCAGGAGGAGTTAATTGTGATACAATACCACAATCAATCAGATAGTCAGTGAACTCTTGGCTCATATACCCGCCACCACGATCGGATCGAAGTGTCTTGATCGTCTTGCCAAGCTGGTTCTACACTTCGTTTCTGAAAGCCTTGAACATTTCAAGTGTTTAATCTGCATGTAGATGTGTTTTCGTTCTGTTTTGTCTTTTTCTGTAGGACATAGCGTTAACCGGTATTGTACCGAAGTTGACAATGCGATCTATCCTTATGAAGGATAAGACTCTAACCATGGCTTCTAGATCGATCATTGATGCTTATTGGAAGCATGTGGATGATGATCCGGACAAGTCTAACTTGAC
>NW_010960960.1:19692-19919 GCF_000463585.1 Tarenaya hassleriana
TCAGACTTATGTCTCATCAAATAGACATAACCGTATCGACTGAAATCATCAGTGAACGTAACGAAGTACAGATAACCTCCTCTAGCTGGACAACTCATTGGTCCGCATACATCACTATGTATCAGATCCAATAACTCTGTCGCTCTCTGTCCTTTCCCTTTGAAAGGATGCTTTGTCATCTTGCCCATTAAACAAGACTCGCAAGATTCAAGAGACTCAAAGTCAAA
>NW_010960960.1:19962-20779 GCF_000463585.1 Tarenaya hassleriana
AATGGAGCAAAAGTTGTTGCATTAGCCGTCGGGACTAATGATCTGACTTTACCTTCTGGACTTGTATTGGAGTTGCATAATTGTTGTTTTGTTCCTGCTATCAGTAAAAACATTATATCGATTTTATGCTTAGACTCGGATGGTTTTAGATTTGTTATTGAGAACAAATGTCTGTCCATTTATAAAGGTGACTTATTTTATTTACTGATAGCAGGAACAAAACAACAATTATGCAACTCCAATACAAGTCCAGAAGGTAAAGTCAGATCATAAGTCCCGACGGCTAATGCAGCAACTTTTGCTCCATTCACAACGCGGAGATCTACTTCTCCTTTTGTCAATTATCTACTTCCTCGCAACCCTTTCATATTTCCACAAATATGCGAGGCGCTTCCGACGTCTCCATTTTTCAATGTCCGACTACAGATTTCCCGGAAAAAGTTACTAATTCCTACGATTCAAAAACATGAGGGTATAAATACAATATCAACATATAACTAAAGCACACGTGTAAAGATCTTAAATACTATTAAAATCGCTACTACGAAACAAAACATACCTGATATAGCTTGGTTGACATGTTCCGGAAGTATCTCTGCAAATGCAATAGGTAACAATCGTTGCATGAAGACGTGACAATCATATCATCATCCACATGCTTCCAATAAGCATCAATGATCGATCTAGAAGCCATGGTTAGAGTCTTATCCTTCATAAGGATAGATCGCATTGTCAACTTCGGTACAATACCGGTTAACGCTATGTCCTACAGAAAAAGACAAAACAGAACGAAAACACATCTACATGCAGATTCTAT
>NW_010960960.1:22036-26911 GCF_000463585.1 Tarenaya hassleriana
ATCCGAATTCTTCTGTACACCCAAAATTTGAACTCCTGCACTCTATGCAACATGAAACATGCAATCTACACTAGATTCAATCATCAAACATGCATAGATATCAAAGCAAACATGGATTCAAACAATTCAAATCCTAAAACATGCGTGATCGGGTTCTATGAAATCAAAACAGAGCAACCAGGCTCTGATACCACTGTTGGGTTTCCTGGGATCTCATGAGCGAATCTAATTCCTAGGAGATCGATTCTAGGGTTTGCGCAGCGGATATAAAACAAAATTTTAATGAAACCCTAGAACCATGCTACTATTGAATCATAGAAACGTTAGAACGCTTACCTCAATCGATCCGGGGCCTATATCAATTGATCTATTCGTCCGATCACTCTAGGCAGGAAGAATACCTCGCCCTCTACACGTATCCACACGTCGGGATGGATTCCAACACCTTGGAACTTGTCTGCTAGGACTAGAGATCTCGATCTCTCTTGTGTGCAAGGTTTTTGGAGGCTTAGGGTTTTATTTTCTTCTTCTCTTTCTTCTTTTCTTTCTTCACTTAAAACCCTAGAAGACATTCTCCTTATATAGACTTTCCAAAATCCTAATTTGACAAGGAATAGATTATTAGGCCTAATCTAATTAGGTTTCCTAAACCTATTAGAATTCTAATCTCATTAGGTTTCCTAGATGTAATAGAATTCTAATCTCATTAGGATTCCTATACATAATAGGATTCCTAATCCCATTAGGATTCCTATTCCAATTAGGAATCTCAATCCAATTAGGATTCCTAATCGGGATAATTTAGCACACGTACTTGTCCATCCCTATTGTGTGTGACCCTATAGGCTCATCCGGAATAGCAGTAAAACGCAGAATCTCCATTCCGCTAATACAAGTCATAGGCGGTCTCTAGCAAGACACTATGACTACCTATCTCGAATAGAGTTTGTTTGTGATCATACGAAAGCCAGTGATGATTCCGACTAATGATCCTTTTGTATCGCGATATCATATGTCGAACATAAGGCATGGACAAGCCACCTTATCTGATTCGACTGCTTTCTCGTTCACTGAGTTCGACTGTCTGAAATAGACGACGTTCGTCTATAGTGCGGCCACACATTTCTACAGTCTTGCTCACACGAGGGGCCCAGCGATATCTCTCTCTTTTACGAGAGGTACAAATCCCGTCTTGACTATCTACAATCCAGTACATGATTCGTTTCGTACCTGATACACGCCTTTATAGTCCTCCTGTTACGCAGGACGTTTGACGTAATCAAAGCACGCAACTCCTCATGTTGGATTCTGTAGATATCTCAGGTCTTAGGATCCAATCATAGAATCGTCGTATGAGATTCAAGTCATGACGCTAGTCCATGTGACAATCTCATGCGGGTCAGTCCAGTATTCCGTTCTGCAACGAATACCTATGATTGTGATCGTATCCAATACCTATGATCATCTATGAATGATACTAAACTCCCTAGTCTTATGTCGTTATGGGAATAACGACATAATAAGACTAGTATGATGTGTGATTGATGATCACATAGATGATCATAAGTATTGGATACGATCACAATCATAGGTATTCGTTGCAGAACGGAATACTGGACTGACCCGCATGAGATTGTCACATGGACTAGCGTCATGACTTGAATCTCAAACGACGATTCCATGATTGGATCCTAAGACCTGAGATAATCCGAGTCTAAGCATGTAATCGACATAATGTTCTTGCTGACTGCAGAAACATAATAGCAATCATGCAACTCCAATACATGTCTAGAAGTTAAAGTTAGATCGTAACTCCCTATGGCTAATGCAGCAACCTTTGCTCCATTCCCAACGTGGAGATCTACTTTTCCTTCTTGCCAACTGTCTACTTCCTCGCAATGCTTGGACGTTTCCACAAATGTGCGAGGCATTTCTGGTATCCAATACCCACGATGTGGAAGTAAACAAGTTAGCCTCTATAACGAAGACACCAGAATTCGATGCTTCTATAAGCTTCTTCTTCTCTTGATCTTCCAGGTAGAGTCTACAATTTCTGTACCAATGCCCAACGGCATGACAGAAATAAGTCTCTTCCTTTTTGGACTTAGGCTTAGGTTCAATGACAACGCTTGTCACTTTCCTTTTGCCCTTGCTCTTGGAACGCTTCCTTTTGCCGAAACTCTTTCCAACAACTACTATATTACTCTTTCCGTGGCTCTCAGCTTTCTTTTGGAATGACGCATTCTACTGATCAATTATCAAAGAATCGTCCATGTCCTCTAATTGCTTACGCAATTTCGAAGTCACGTTTCCAAATATCAAGCAAGACTTATCCAGATCATCATCCACATGCTTCCAATAAGCATCAATGATCGATCTAGAAGCCGTGGTAAGAGGTTTATCCTTCATAAGGACAGATCGCATCGTCAATTTCGGTATACTACCGGTCGACGCTATGTCCTACAGAAAAAGACAAAATAGAACGAAAACACATCTACATGAAGATTCTATCAATGATCTACTACCAGCTAGTTCATCATCAATCAGTGTCAATCTATCTATGATCCACTACCAGCTAGTTCATCATCAAACAATGACAACACAGATGCAAAGATGAGCTATATTCCCATACAGAAAAATAACCCTATAATAATTTTCTATATGGGACTAAGATCCGTATTTCACATAAGTATGGATTGTTACACCCATCCTTATACTATTTAGGTAGACATCTAATGTCGATCACATCCAATGTGACTCTTAGATCCTCTTATGAGACTATGATATCAAATATCATTACATACTCGTCTCATCTGTACCGTTCTCAAGTCAAACTCGACAATTTAACCTAAGGTAAACCATATTCAAGCTGTGGGAACCACGATTTCTCACCCTGCCTCACAAAGATAATCCGGCACGCTCAGCTTTGGCATGACCCATGTTACGGACGATCGATGCCTTGACATGCGCTCTAGTAATGGGAGGTACACGCTTAGCGTTACATAAACAAGGGATTTTCGAAACCACACTTAGATCAAGCATCTACTTTCAAGCTATGAGAACCACCATTTCTCCATCTTGCCTCATCAAGATAGCACGGCACACCCAGCTTTGGCATGGCCCATGACACGTACGATCGAGGCCTTGACAAGTGCTTTACTCGTAAAGCTTCTAGATCTAATCGGTTTCTGTGTAACGATTGTTCATAATCCGAATGGACAATCCAATCGATTATACAATCCCAATCCTGAAGCTCCCACTCAATCAAACATATATAATATCTTGATTAAGTTACATACATTCATTCACTATGGACCATCCATAAGAAAGAATCATGTTATTCTGAATCACAGTTGATCGGTTTTAAGCAACAATTGCTCAAACTAGATCTCGAAACAAAAAATCAAATTTTGGTGAAGCATCGGGACCTAGACCGATCGGTCCAGGCCTAGACCGATTGGTCTACGCGGTTCGGTTTTCGGATCAAGTTCGGTCCGTTCGGTCTGGAATGGTCAGTCCGTTCGGTCTGACTCTTCAGTCTGTTCGGTCTGACTCTCCAGACCGTTCGGTCCAGACCAATGGTCCAGACCCTAGCCCCTACGGACCTTCTCTCTCGGACTAGTGACCTAGATCGGTAAGCAGTCCGTTCGGTCTACACAGCTTAGTCCGTTCGGTCCAACATCTTGGTCCGAACGGACTGGATCGTCTAGCCCAGAGAAATGACGAACCCTAGACCGTCCGGTCCAGAGGACCATACCGTTCGGTCTAGGCGGAAAAACGCGATCAGATCACGTTCTTCGTCGTTTCGGTCCCGATTCAGATCCGATTTCGACCCCGTTTTCGCCTACGAACTCAGAACCGAAGCCTCTTGCACACTATGCAACAAAGAACATGAAATCTACCCTAGATCCATAATCAAATCATGCATAGCATCAATATCAAACACGGACTCAAACAATTCAAATCCTAAAACGTGCGTGATCGGGTTCTAACAAAATCATGCAGAGAAACCAGGCTCTGATACCACTGTTGGGTTTTCCTGGGATCTCATAAGCGAATCCTATTCCTAAGATATCAGTTCTAGGGTTTGCGCAGCGGAATTTTGATAAAACCCTAAAACCTATCATGCATGATCTTGTAGAAACGATAGAACGCTTACCTCAACCGATCCGGGGTCTGTATCAATTGATATGTTCGTCTGATCACTGTAGACAGGAAGAATACCTTGCCCTCTACACGTATCCACACCTCGGGATGGATTCCAACCTTTGGAACTTGTCTGCTAGGACTCGAATCTTCTATTCCATGATGTGCTTTGAGAAAACGAGATTTCAGATCACTTCTTCCACCCTCTAGACTCTCGAAAAAGGTCTAAAGAAGTTCTCTTTTTTCGGCTCCTTAGTGTTAGGGTTATTAATCTCATCTTATTCAAGTGATTAACCCTAGATCCGGATTTTAAAATTAAATCTGAAACCCAGACCGAACGGACTGCTTAGTAGTCCGTTCGGTCTGGACACTTGGTCCGTTCGAACCAGTCTTATAACTAGTCCGTTCGGTCCGACGGGTCAGTCCAATCGGTCCAACACTTGGTCCGTTCGGACTGGACTCTCTAGTCCGTTCGGTCCAACAATTTGGTCCTTTCGGACTAGATGCTCCGGTCCGTTCGGTCCACTCCTAGACCGAACGGTCCGGACCTCTTGTCCAGATTTCTCGACGTTTTCTCGTGCATTTGTCCTTCCCTGCGTGTGTGACCCTATAGGCTCATTCGATATAGCAGTATAACCCGAAATCTCTATTCCGGATATACAAGTCATAGACGGTCTCTAGCAAGACACTATGACTACCTATCTCGAATAGAGTTTGTTCATGATCTTA
>NW_010960960.1:28712-35635 GCF_000463585.1 Tarenaya hassleriana
TGGCAAAGTGATCTTCCATCGATTCTTCGATGGATGCGAGACGAGGTCCAAAACCCTCTATGGTGGTGAGGCGAGTATCGAAGCTCTCCAGCTTTTGGATGATAAGGTCTAACCTGGGATCAGGGATAGGTGCTGAGTTCCCTTCACCATCAGCAGTCAAGAGTCTTCCCCTGCGACCTCTTCGATCTCCGGTACGTGCCGGAGGAGTCTCAAGGAAGTCTAGACGCAATGTCTCTTGAGTGAATGTCTCTATCTCCTCACATGGTAGACGCAAGTATCGCTTGAGTCCATCGTCGCCTAGATAGATCCATTCCTCTCCTATTCTCCGGATTTGGCCTCGAGTCTTGAGGGAGTCCATGTCAAGGAGGCAATGCAAATCGATGACGTCTTCTTTGTAGAATGTATTCCCCGTGTCTACCCTCCGAGCTATCTTTGTGATGATGTCTCCAACACATATTTTAACGTCCTTAGCCTTCGTGTTGGCCATGTTGTACAGATGGATTGCTACCCTCGATGCCAAATCCATTGTCGACCATCCTCCTCGTACACAATCATCGAGTGATGGCCCGTCATGAAATTCTTGAAGCGCCAAATATAGATAACCCATCTCGAGCTTATGGATCTTACCCGGTTCGTCACGAGCGAATATGGAGTTAGACATGAATTGATGAGCGTATCTGATCGCCGGGTGCTGGATCCAAGAAATCTTGCCTGTAGAACTGCAATATCTTCGGATGGCTATTTTCTGCCAGAATTCTTGGAACACATAGGCGGATATCGTCGGTATGAGCGAGTGTGTTCCCTTGGGGAAGCCTAGGATGTCTGCAAACTGGGACATGTTGAGCCGCACCCATTTTTTGTTCAACCGAAATTCCATGTAGGCGTCCTCAATGGAATTGTCCTCGGGGAAATAGCATGTGTAGGTCGCGAGGAACTCCTGATTGATGCTTCTGAAGGTTGGTTCTGGACTTTTGTACAGTCTCTCCCAGCCCAATTTCTCAAAGATGTAGTCGACGTTCGCTTGAATTCCCATCAGCCGAGTAGTGCGATCACATACGAACTTGCTTCCCCGTTGTTTGATCGTGTTTAGGTGTCGAGCTTTCGCATAGGCCTCGTCGTGCCTATCAATCTTCACGGGTTTCATCGGTCCCTCTATGAGATCGTCGATCGGTGCCTCTAAAATCTCGGTGATTGTTCCGGGTCGCATGTCCCTCTTTTGAGAACCTTCACGCTCTTGAGATGAACTGGCATTTTCACTTGTTCGGGGTCTTTTCGGAGCCATCTACATAGAATACACGGTAGGGTTTGGGTCGTAACGGGTTAGGACAGAAAGATGGAATTTGCGGGATTTGGACAAAGGTTTCGAGAGGGTCGCTCAAAAACCAAGCGGTCGCTCCGTAGGCGAGTGATACGTGTGTACCGAGTCTAGAATTTATAACCCGATTCACAACTCACCGCAAGGATACGGATCGTCGTAACACGGGGTCGAACACGAGGACCGGTTGCTAAATCCAAATCTAGATCGAAAATGGATCAAAGCAAGCAAGCAAGTGATGGTGGAAATATGTAGAATCAATGGTAAGCAATATAAGAAAGCAAATAAAAACGAGTGACCTATCAAACAAGGATGACTACGGGCGTCGGGATCGTATTCGCGTGTATGGGTATATGCTAAGCATGCGAGAATAACGATTATGACTTGTATTCGGGAATCATCAAGCAACAAAGATAGAGAATTCACCTCTCGGTCTACTAACTCACTATCTACAGAGTAACTCGTCAATCTCTCGATCTATTCAAGTTAACCCTAGATGCATGAACAACGCTATAATCAACCCTAGATCGATTAAGCCATATCTCTATGTGAATAATACGATCTATCCTATTGATTTTGATCCGAAACAAACCCATATCTCTATGTGGTTCAGAATCCAAGATAATTGATCAAGGGGTTAGCAAACATCAATCCAATAAAAGTGCAAATCAATAGAACCGAATCAAATCAAAACCGAAATCCAAGTTAGGGTTCAAACATACCCAAAACACATACGAATCCCTAACCCATAGTCGTGGATCTACTCAAGGTTCATGGATAATAATAGAAAGAACAGAGAAAAAGAGATAAAAGAAGGGATAGAAAAGCTCATGTCGATGTCTAGTCTTCACGATCGAATCCTCCTTCTTCTTCCCGAAATCCTGTGAACTTCTATTCTTCTCTCACCAAAAGCTCTCCAAAAGTGTGTATCTAGGTATTCTCTAACGTCCTCCCCTGTACTAGGACGTGGCTAGGTATTTTTTATAACCCTAGGGCGGCTCCCAAGAGTCCTATTCCCATTCAAATGCTGAAAATCACGAAACAGGGCTTTAGACTGGATCCGGACCGATTCCAGGTGGATTCGGACCGGATCCAGATTCCTGGGGTCGAATTCTGCGTCCTTGATCCGGAGTGTCGAGATGCTTTATTTTCCCAAGGCATTTGTTGAACTAGATTTCATCGACCTGCAAGACTCGGAAAAGGTTCTAAAAGAAACATATAACCTGGATATAGTCGTTTCAACTCCGTAGGTTCCAAATAGCAATCTTATCCCACAAACTTTATATGGAAAGTCTGGAGAACTATCAATTCGACACGGTTCAACCACGTTCTATAAAGTCACTAGATCATCAAGATATTTCTACTCTATCATCCCAAAAATCCTCCAAATGATGTTCAAAACGGGTGTCCGAGGTATGCACGTGAACCTATATGAACCTATATCTATATGTCATATGCAATCATGCAAACCTAACAAAAATCATCTATATGGAAAAAAGGAAAAAGAAAACGTGAATGCAACTAATGCAAAGTGATATGCAAAAGTGAAAAACTTTCCTAAGTCTATATGTCATGATAAAATGTACCTAAACTAAATGCAATCCTAAGTAGATAGACCTGAATGTATGAAGGATCTATCCACCCCCCAGACTTGAATCATACACCGTCACGGTGTAGACTCTCGGTCGAAAAAGTAGAATCCAAAACAACGTGTGAAAAGAACCAATACGAGGGGTAGAGAAGGCTTAGCTCTGCGAAATTCGTTCGCTCGCAACGAAGTTAACTCACGTCAAACGCAAGAGCTCCCACAAACTCTGTAAACTGGAACCTATCCAACATTGTCTCTTGGAAGTCGATGCTCATCTCTCGTGTGCCAGTGTAAACGCTCATAGAACAACAAACGTTATCCAGACAAAAGCATAATAATAGCAATGCATTCCGAGGGATCCAAAATACAATCATGGTCTCTACTACCTATGCTACAAAGAAAAAGAAAAAGAAAAGTTACCTAGTGCTCGGGTTACCTCCCGAGAAGCGCTTGTTTAACGTCATTAGCTCGACCTATCTTGCTCAAATGATGGGAGGGTCTGAGAGGCGAAGATAATCGATCTTTCGCCACTCTGGATGTTGAGCGTTAAGCGCATCTTTTGGATCTCGTGGATGTTTGAGCCGTCTATCCTCCTTGGGTTTCCAAACTTGTGAAGGAGGTGGTTCTTGTGGACGTTTGAGCGATGATTTTGCTCGTTTCGATCCTCTCTTGCTCATTACCCCTACTCGACGGCCTGTAATAGAAGGTTCAAAAACAGATATAGGATTATGAGCAGTATACGTACCTCTCTCCAATGATGGTCCTATGTGTTCCTTTGTCCTAAGCCTTTGAGGTAAGGGCTTCAATTTGACCTTCGGGACATTCTCTAAACTCCAATCCGCTTTATTCAGCGTCCCTGTGCTAGGTGGTGGCTCTCTGGTCTCTTGAACGTCTTTAATAATCGTCGTGGAGGGTTCGGAGACGTTCGTAGAAGAATCGGGCGTGTCGATGTGAAAAACGTCCGATTTGCTCAGAGACTGGATCCGGTCCGATTCCAGGTGGAATCGGTCCGTTTCCAGTTTGTCTTCGCAAGACCGTGTTTGGATCCGGTCCGTTTCCAGGTGGAATCGGTCCGGATCCACCTTCTGTAAAAATCCGTCTTCAAAAGGCTGTGTTTGGATCCGGTCCGTTTCCAGGTGAAATCGGTCCGGATCCATCTTCTGTAAAACTCCAATTTCGTCTGATCCTTCGTTCAATGCTCGTGTAAGCTCCCGGATATCCTCCCAATTGTTGTATATGCTCTCATTCGACGCAAGGAGAGATATCTCTAAAGGATCAACTTCCCGAAACTGATCGAAAACTTCTTGAGTGAGGATTTCATGCACATCGACATAGCACGCTGAATCGGTGGTGGATGGCTGCTTCATGTTGTGATCTAAGGTGAACTCCACCATCTCGTCACCTATCTTCATCGTAAGACGACCAGCACGAACATGAACCACCGCATCGGCCGTGTTTAAGAACGGTCGGCCTAGTATAATCGGTATCTTCGAGTCCTCGTCCATGTCTAAGACAACAAAATCAACGGGAACATAATAATCCCCAACTTTCAATGGGACATCCTCAAGAATACCTGCAGGATACTTGACGGATCTATCCGCAAGCTGTAGTGCCATCCTCGTCGGCTTAAGATCTCCAACGTTGAGCTTCTTATAGATAGACAATGGAAGCAAGCTCACACTGGCACCCAAATCGCACAATGCACGGTCAATCTCAATGTTCCCGATTTTGCAAGGAATCGAGAAACTACCTGGATCCGATCTCTTCCGTAGCAACTCATGCTGTAGAATCGCAACGCTCACCTCTGTGCTCAAGGATACTGTCTCCTTCCCAATCACCCTCTTCTTAGTCAAGATATCTTTCAAAAATTTCGCATAAGAAGGGATCTGAAGTATCGTCTCATAGAAAGGCATCTTAACCTCTAACTTCCGAAGCATATCAACAAATCTAGACAACTGTGTATCCTCAGCATGCTTCTTCAATCGAGAAGGGAAAGGAACGGGTGGTACATAAGGTGGGGGAGCTACATAAGGCGGTTCAACTTCCTCTACATGCACCTTAGGTGTCTCATGAGCTATGGCTTTCCCTTTCTCCTGGATGGTGTATCTAGAGATCACCCCTTTTTCTGTGGTCAAAGGGATTGTATCATGCAGGTTCTCTCCACTTATAAGATGAATAGCATTGACATGCTCTCGTGGATTCGGCTCAGGCTTTCCCGGGAATGTACCCTGTGGTCTGGAGACATGCGATGCAAGTTGTGCAATCTGAGTATCGACAAGCTTCAGATGAGCTTCGACCCCATCTAATCTCCTCTCAAAATTATCTTGCCTGATTTTTATGCTCTGTATCTCGGTCTTCAGCTCAGTGAATGATGTCTTCTGATCGAGCATTAGCTGGGCAAGCATCGTCTTGAGGTCTGCTTCTTCATTCTTTCCCGGTGGAGGAGCTCGATAACCCTGATTCTGCTGCCCGTATCCTGGATTCTGCTGTGCATATCCCTGATTCTGCCCCTGAAAACGTGACTGAGTAAAGCCTGGGGGATTCTGAGGGATTCTGGGAGCGCTCTGCTGCTGCGCATTCAATGCTCCGCTTGGGTTTCCGTAGGACAAACCAGGATGGTTCCTAGGCGCGCTCGGGTTGTAGAGGTGTGAAGGATTCTGGTATTGATTCCTTCCTATGTAGTTGACGTCTGTCTCCTTCCCAATCACCCTCTTCTTAGTCAAGATATCTTTCAAAAATTTCGCATAAGAAGGGATCTGAAGTATCGTCTCATAGAAAGGCATCTTAACCTCTAACTTCCGAAGCATATCAACAAATCTAGACAACTGTGTATCCTCAGCATGCTTCTTCAATCGAGAAGGGAAAGGAACGGGTGGTACATAAGGTGGGGGAGCTACATAAGGCGGTTCAACTTCCTCTACATGCACCTTAGGTGTCTCATGAGCTATGGCTTTCCCTTTCTCCTCGAGATGTTCAGTCAGGCGAGTTTCAGAGGGCGACCTACAGAGGATCCCATTGCTCACTTGGCTCAGTTCAAGATGCTGTGCAGATCAGTTAGGAAGGCACGAGAAATGACCATCGAGGATGTATATTTGGAGGCCTTTCCTTTTTCACTGATGGACCGGGCGAGAGATTGGCTCTACACCCTTGAGCCGAACTCGATCACGACATGGGAGGAGCTAGAGGAGCAGTTCATGGCAAAATACTACTCCCCAGAGAAGACCCGAGCTGCACAGAGAGCCATACACAGCTTCACTCAGGAGAGTGATGAGAGTCTGTACGATGCATGGGAGAGATTCAAAGGTTATCAACGCCTTTGTCCACACCACGACATGGATAAGCGGCTGTTGCTCGAGAAGGGAAAGGAACGGGTGGTACATAAGGTGGAGGAGCTACATAAGGCGGTTCGGCTTCCTCTACATGCACCTTAGGTGTCTCGTGAGCTATGGCTTTCCCTTTCTCCTGGATGGTGTATCTAGAGATCACCCCTTTTTCTGTGGTCAAAGGGATTGTATCATGCAGGTTCTCTCCACTTATAAGATGAATAGCATTGACATGCTCTCGTGGATTCGGCTCAGGCTTTCCCGGGAATGTACCCTGTGGTCTGGAGACATGCGATGCAAGTTGTGCAATCTGAGTATCGACAAGCTTCAGATGAGCTTCGACCCCATCTAATCTCCTCTCAAAATTATCTTGCCTGATTTTTATGCTCTGTATCTCGGTCTTCAGCTCAGTGAATGATGTCTTCTGATCGAGCATTAGCTGGGCAAGCATCGTCTTGATGTCTGCTTCATTGTTCTTCGCAGGTTGAGGCGCTCGGTAACCTTGATTTTGCTGCCCGTATCTTGGATTCTGCTGTGCATATCCCTGATTCTGCCCCTGAAAACGTGACTGAGTGAAGCTCGAAGGATTCTGAGGGATTCTGGGAACGCCATGTTGTTGTGCATTCAATGCTCCACTCGGGTTTCCGTAGGAGAAACCAAGATGATTTTTCTCAACATGATTGACGTCCTCCACTGC
>NW_010960960.1:36597-41605 GCF_000463585.1 Tarenaya hassleriana
TATGAGAATCACGATTTCTCCATACTGCCTCACCAAGATAGTCATGCACGTTCAGCTAGGGCATGACCCGTAACCATGACGATCGAGGCCTTGACAGTTGCTCTATGATACGTGTGTACTGAGTCTAGAATTTATAACCCGATTCACAACTCACCGCAAGGATACGGATCGTCGTAACACGGGGTCGAACACGAGGACCGGTTGCTAACTCCAAATCTAAATCGAAAAGAGATCAAAGCAAGCAATCAAGTGATGGTGGAAATATGTAGAATCAATGGTAAGCAATATAAGAAAGCAAATAAAAACAAGTGACCTATCAAACAAGGATGACTACGGGCGTCGGGATCGTATTCGCGTGTATGGGTATATGCTAAGCATGCATGAATAACGATTATGACTTGTATTCGGGAATCATCCAGCAACAAAGATAGAGAATTCACCTCTCGGTCTACTAACTCACTATCTACAGAGTAACTCGTCAATCTCTCGATCTATTCAAGTTAACCCTAGATGCATGAAGAACGCTATCATCAACCCTAGATCGATTAAACCATATCTCTATGTGAATAATACGATCTATCCTATTGATTTTGATCCGAAACAAACCCATATCTCTATGTGGTTCAGAATCCAAGATAATTAATCAAGGGGTTAGCAAACATCAATCCAATAAAAGTGCAAATCAGTAGAACCAAATCAAATCAAAACCGAAATCCAAGTTAGGGTTCAAACATACCCAAAACACATACGAATCCCTAACCCATAGTCATGGATCTACTCAAGGTTCATGGATAATAATACAAAGAACAGAGAAAAAGAGATAAAAGAAGGGATAGAGAAGCTCATGTCGATGTCTAGTCTTCACGATCGAATCCTCCTTCTTCTTCCCGAAATCCAGTGAACTTCTATTCTTCTCTCACCAAAAGCTCTCCAAAAGTGTGTATCTAGGTATTCTCTAAGGTCCTCCCCTGTACTAGGACGTGGCTAGGTATTTTTTATAACCCTAGGGCGGCTCCCAAGAGTCCTATTCCCATTCAAATGCTGAAAATCGCGAAACAGGGCTTTAGACTAGATCCGGACCGATTCCAGATGGATTCGGACCGGATCCAGATTCCTGGGGTCGAATTCTGCGTCCTTGATCCGGACCGGATCCAGTTGGATCCGGCCCTGCGCTGGCAGTTTTCTGGTCTTCACGAATTCGCTCATAACTTTCTACTCCGGTGTCGGATTTACGCGATTTGGACCTCTGTAGAGAAAGTTATTGATATCGCAACATGAGTACCTCATCCAGACTTCTCCTTTAACGCTCCAAATAGCTCCTTTTCGAGTCCAATCATCTTCGAAACCTGTAACTCTGCAAAACTAAAGCACAACCGGGTTTTGTGTCCTAACACGCCTAGAATGCCTATGAATGCATGTGATTATCCTATAAAACCTAGACAAACTCTCATCAAAATATAGAGAAGAATAGGAGTTATCAAATCCCCCCCAGACTTAAACCTTTGCTTGTCTCCACGAAATTTTTCGGCCGTAATCGAAATTTCCGGCCTAATCTCCCTAACCCATGCAAATTTCGACTAACCCACGCAAGAATGTAGCCCTATTTCGACCAAGCAAGCCCTAGGTCTAAGATTTGGAAAGAGGAAGAGAAATTAGGGCTTCCATTAGAGAGGAGGTTTTTCGCGAGAGAGAGAGAGTGCTTGCTCAGTGGTGGAGCGACGAGACGACGGAGGACGGACGGCGGCGAGTGGCGGCGACAGTTCGATCGGAAAGGAGAGAGAGAGATTTCGCCGAAGTGAGGGAGGAAGGGGGAGGAGTTGCGGCCGAAAGAGAATGTGAGAGAGGGTGGGGTCTCGATACCCTCTCTCTTTTGTGTGTTTTTTCGTTTTTTTTATAACGAGCGGTCGCTCGTTTTATGGGCGATCGCTCATTCTTTTCTTCATTTTGCTCAGAAGAAACGAGCGGGTCGCCCAAAAAATAGGCGACCGCTCATTCCCCTTTTTTCTCTTTCTGATGAGCTGGTCGCTCATAAAATGAGCGACCGCCCGCTTCCCCTGTTTTTCGATGCAAAACGGATCTTTCCTCCCACTCGTGTTGTATCTGATCAAAGAGATTGTTAGAGGAGATTTTGGAGGCTTGATTAAGAAAAGAGAAAAGAAACAAAGAAGGTGAAGAATGTACATCTCAGTATGAACCGGATTGCTAGTTAAGGTCGTAGCTAGACCAAAATGCGGTTCAATCAATTAAAGAGAGGGAGAGTACAAAGGTACCTCCTTCTGGTCTAATATTCCCTAGATTGTATGGCTTGAGTCTTTGAGTGTTGACCATGAAAGTTCCGCCTTTTCCGTTGTCGAGTTCTACCGCTCCATGAGAGGTGACGTTCTTTATGATGAACGGTCCCGACTGTTGGTTTAGTGCTCTATGATGTACTGTTTATGAGCTTTATTTAGATACATTTGATGTATTGATACTTTCCATGGTTTATGAGAGTATTTGATTCATTACATGTTCTTGTATACTAGATGTGTTATGAAATCCATATATCATTATGAATGATATTAAACTCCCTAGTCTTGTGTCATTATGGGAATGATGACATAATAAGACTAGTATGATGTGTGATTGATGATCATATAGATTATCATAAGTATTGGATACGATCACAGTCATAGGTATTCGTTGGAGAACGGAATACATCGGTGGGCCCCTCGTGTGAGCGAGACTGTAGAAATGTGTGGCCGCACTATAGACGAACGTCGACTATTTCAGACAGTCAAACTCAATGAACGAGAAAGCAGTCGAATCAGATAAGGTGGTTTGTTCATGCCTTATATTCGACATATGATATCGTGATACAAAAGGATCATCAACCGGAATTATCACTGGCGTTCGTAAGATCACGAACAAACTCTATTCGAGATAGATAGTCATAGTGTCTTGCTAGAGACCGCCTATGACTTGTATATCCGGAATAGAGATTTCGGGTTATACTGCTATATCGAATGAGCCTACAGGGTCACACATGTAGGGAATGGCAAATGCACGAGAAAACGTCGAGAAATCTGCACAAGAGGTCCGGACCGTCCGGTCTAGGAGTAGACCGAACAGACCGGAGCATCTAGTCCGAAGAACCAAATAGTTGGACCGAACGGACTAGAGAGTTCAGTCCGAACGGACCAAGTGTTGGACCGAACGGACTGACCCATCAGTTCGAACGGACCCAGTTATGAAACTGGTCCGAACGGACCAAGTGTCCAGACCGAACGGACTACTAAGCAGTCCGTTCGGTCTGGGGTTCGGATTTAATTTTTAAAAGTCCGGATCTAATGTTAATCACTTGAATAAGAGGAGAAATAGAACACTAACACTAGAGAGCCGACCTAGAGAACTTTTCAGACCTTTTTAGAGAGTCTAGAGGGTTGAAGAAGTGATCTTAATCTCTCTTTCTCAAAGCACATTATCGAATAGAAGATTCGTGACCTAGCAGACAAGTTCCAAAGGTTGGAATCCATCCCGAGGTGTGGATACGTGTAGAGGGCGAGGTATTCTTCCTGCCTATAGTGATCGGACGAACACATCAATTGAAACAGGCCCCGGATCGATTGAGGTATATAAGCGTTCTAACGTTTCTACAAAATCATGCATGATAGGTTTTAGGGTTTTATCAAATTTTTGTCTTACATCCGTTGCGCAAACCCTAGAACCGATCTCTTAGGAATAGGATTCGCTCATGAGATCCCAGGAAAACCCAACAGTGGTATCAGAGCCTGGTTGCTCTGCATGATTTTGTTAGAACCCGATCACGCACGTTATAGGATTTGAATTGTTTGAATCCGTGTTTGCTATTGATGTTATGCATGATTTGATTATGGATCTAGGGTAGATTTCATGTTCTTTGTTGCATAGTGTGCAAGAGGCTTCTGTTCTGAGTTCGCAGGCGAAAACGGGGTCGAATTCGGATCTGAATCGGGACCGAAACGACGAAGAACGTGATCTGATCGCGTTTTTCCGCCTAGACCGAACGGTCTGGTCCTCTGGACCGGACGGTCTAGGGTTTGTCGTCTCCCTGGACTAAATGACCTCGGTCCGTTCGAACCAAGATGTTGGACCGAACGGACTAAGGTGTGTAGACCGAACGGACTGCTTAGCCAGTCCGTTCGATCTGGGTCACTAGTCCGAGAGAAGGTCCGAAGGGGCAAGTCCGAACAGTCTAGAGAGTCAGACCGAACGGACTGAAGAGTCAGTCCGAACGGACTGACCATTTCAGACCGAACGGACCGACTATGACCCAAAGACCGAACCGCCTAGACCGATCGGTCTAGGCCTAGACCGAACGGTCTAGGACCCGACGCTTCACCAAAATTAGATTTTGCGTTTCGAGATCTGGTTTTAGCAATCGTTGCTTAAAACCGATCAATTGTGATTCAGAATAACATGATTATTTCTTATGGATGGTCCATAGTGAATGAATGTATGTAACTTAATCAAGATATTATATATGCTTGATTGAGTGGGAGTTTCGGGATGAGGATTGCATAATCGATTGGATTGTCCATTCGGATTATGAACAATCGTTGCACAGAAACCGGTTAGATCTAGGAGCTCTACGAGTAAAGCACTTGTCAAGGCCTCGATCGTACGTGTCATTGGGTCATGCCAAAGCTGGGTGTGTCGTATTATCTTGGTGAGGCAAGATGGAGAAATGGTGGTTCTCATAGCTTGAAAGTAGATGCTTGATTTAAGTGTGGTTTCGAAAATCCCTTATTTATGTAATGCTAAGTGTGTACCTCCCATTACTAGAGCGCCTGTCAAGGCATCGATCGTCCGTAACACAGGTCATGCCAAAGCTGAGCGTGCCGAATTATCTTTGTGAGGCAGGGTGGGAAATCGTGGTTCCCACAGCTTGAACATGGTTTAACTTAGGTTAAGTTGTCAAGTTTGACTTGAGACTTAATGGTACAGATGAGACAAGTATGCAATGATATTCGATATCATAGTCTCATAAAGG
>NW_010960960.1:42392-43576 GCF_000463585.1 Tarenaya hassleriana
GAACTTCGATGGTGACTTGGTTGCAGACTTGATCCTGATGTCATTACCCGAGGACTATAACCAGTTCGTGATGCAGTACCATATGCACGGGATGACTAAGAGCTTAGTCGAATTGCATGGGATGCTGAAATCGGCCGAGCAGGATATTGTGGTGTCCAAGACTGTGCTTGCTGTTGAGAATAACTCCAGCAAGAAGCGGCGGGGTAAAGCCAAAAAGAAGGCGGTGAAAAAGGCAAAAGTTGCCTCTACGCCCAAGCCTAAGCCCGGTAAGGGTGATTGTCATTACTGCGGAGTATCTGGACAATGGAAGCGTAATTGTCACCTTTACTTGGAGGATCTGAAGGACAAGAAACTTAGTGAAGCTCCTGCCTCAGGTATCCACGTTATAGAGGCTAACATCTGTACTATATCTTCATGGGTATTAGATATCGGAAGTGCCTCACACATTTTTGGAAATGTGCAGGGACTAAGAAGAAGTAGGATGCTAGCTAAGGGAGAAGCGGATCTACGCGTCGGAAATGGAGCAAGAGTTGCTGCATTTTGTGTTGGCGTTTACGATTTGCATCTTCCTTCTGAACTTGTTTTACAGCTTAGTAATTGTTACTATGTTCCTGCGATTAGCAGAAACATTATTTCTATTTCATGTCTGGATTTGGATGATTTTCGATTTGTGATTGAAAACTCGAGTTTGATGATTTATCGAGACGATATTTACTATGGTAACGGTTATCTAGTTAATGGTTTATACGTCTTGAATGATCAGCTTTCGAACTCGACATCATCCATCTATAGCGTGAGTACTAAACGGTTTAAGCCGAACGACTTAAACCCGACCTTCCTCTGGCATTGTCGTCTAGGCCATATAAACGAGAAGCGCATTCAGAAACTTCATTCTGAAGGTCTTCTGGATTCATTTGACTTTGAGTCTCTTGAATCTTGCGAGTCTTGTTTGATGGGCAAGATGACAAAGCATCCTTTCAAGGGGAAAGGACAGAGAGCGACAGAGTTATTGGATCTGATACATAGTGATGTATGCGGACTAATGAGTTGTCCAGCTAGAGGAGGTTATCTGTATTTCGTTACGTTCACAAATGATAATTTCAGTCGATACGGTTATGTCTATTTGATGAGACATAAGTCTGAAACACTTGAAATGTTCAAGGCTTTCAGAAACGAAGCACAAA
>NW_010960960.1:44886-46362 GCF_000463585.1 Tarenaya hassleriana
ACCGAGGATGTGTACATGACATAACCCGAAGGTTTTGTCGATCCGAGGAACCCGAGGATGGTGTGCAAGCTTCAGAGGTCCATTTATGGACTGAAGCAGGCTTCGAGGAGCTGGAACCTTCGCTTTGATGAGACAATCAAAAAGTTTGGTTTCTCACAGAACGAGGACGAGCCATGTGTTTACAAGAAGGTTAGTGGGAGCACAGTAGTTTTTCTGGTGTTGTATGTGGATGACATTCTCCTTATAGGGAATGATGTTCCTACCTTGCAAGACGTTAAGTCTTGGCTAGGAATGCAGTTTTCTATGAAGGACCTAGGAGAAGCGACCTATATTCTGGGCATCAAGATCTATAGAGATAGATCGAGGCGTCTTCTAGGATTGTGTCAGAGTACTTATATCGATAAGGTCTTGAAACGGTTCAAGATGCAAGATTCCAAGAAAGGAACCTTACGGATGAGCAGTGGCACAGTTCTCTGCAAGAGTCAGTGTCCTACGATACCTGATGAGCGAGAACGCATGGATCGGATTCCATATGCTTCGGCAATTGGATCCATCATGTATGTCATGCTTTGTACTCACCCGGATGTATCATATGCGTTGAACATTACGAGTAGATATCAGTCAGATCTAGGTGAGTCACACTGTATCGCCGTCAAGAACATCCTGAAGTACTTGAGAAGGACTAAGGATGTGTTCTTGGTATACGGTAGGTCGGAAGACGAGCTCGCTGTAAGAGGTTACACCGATGCTAGTTTCCAGTCAGACCCGTATGACTACATATCGCCGTCTGGCTATGTTTTCTGCTTGAACGGAGGCGCTGTTAGCTGGAAGAGTTCCAAGCAGGCGACCGTTGCAGATTCTACTACAGAAGCTGAGTATATTGCAGCGTCGGACGCAGCAAAGGAAGCTGTTTGGATCAGGAAGTTTGTTGGAGACTTGGGTGTCATTCCTAGTGCTGATAGCCCCAATCCTCTGTATTGTGACAACAATGGAGCGATCGCACAAGCGAAAGAACCCAGATCCCATCAACGATCCAAACACATACTCAGACGGTTTCACCTTATCAGGGAGATCATAGACAGAGGAGACGTGCACATTTGCAGGGTGTCGACAGATGACAACATTGCCGATACGTTGACGAAGCCTCTCCCTTCGTCGAAGCATGAGGGTCATGTTAGGGATATGGGCATTAGATGTTTAGCATTTCATGATTAGAGCAAGTGGGAGATTGTTGATTTAGTGCTCTATACAAGAACATGTAGGGATATTGCCGATACTGTTTATGAGCTTTATTTAGATACATTTGATGTATTGATACTTTCCATGGTTTATGAGAGTATTTGATTCATTACATGTTCTTGCATACTAGATGTGTTATGGAATCCATGTATCATTATGAATGATACTAAACTCCCTAGCCTTGTGTCGTTATGGGAATAACGACATAATAAGACTAGTATGATGTGTGATTAATGA
>NW_010960960.1:46681-55463 GCF_000463585.1 Tarenaya hassleriana
TAGATAGTCAAGAAGGGATTTGTACCTCTCGTAAAAGAGAGAGATATCGCTGGGCCCCTCGTGTGAGCGAGACTGTAGAAATGTGTGGCCGCACTATAGATGAACGTCGACTATTTCAGACAGCCGAACTCAGTGAACGAGAAAGCAGTCGAATCAGATAAGGTGGCTTGTTCATGCCTTATATTCGACATATGATATCGTGATACAAAAGGATCATCAACCGGAATCATCACTGGCGTTCGTAAGATCACGAACAAACTCTATTCGAGATAGGTAGTCATAGTGTCTTGCTAGAGACCGCCTATGACTTGTATATCCGGAATAGAGATTTCGGGTTATACTGCTATATCGAATGAGCCTACAGGGTCACACACGCAGGGAAGGGAAAATGCACGAGAAAATGTCGAGAAATCTGGACAAGAGGTCCGGACCGTCCGGTCTAGGAGTAGACCGAACGGACCGGAGCATCTAGTCCGAACGGACCAAATAGTTGGACCGAACGGACTAGAGAGTTCAGTCCGAACGGACCAAGTGTTGGACCGAACGGACTGACCCATCAGTTCGAACGGACGCAGTTATGAAACTGGTCCGAACGGGCAAAGTGTCCAGACCGAACGGACTACTAAGCAGTCCGTTCGGTTTGGGGTTCGGATTTAATTTTTAAAAGTCCGGATCTAGGGTTAATCACTTGAATAAGAGGAGAAATAGAACCCTAACACTAGAGAGCCGACCTAGAGAACTTTTCAGACCTTTTTAGAGAGTCTAGAGGGTTGAAGAAGTGATCTTAATCTCTCTTTCTCAAAGCACATCATCGAATAGAAGATTCGTGTCCTAGCAGACAAGTTCCAAAGGTTGGAATCCATCCCGAGGTGTGGATACGTATAGAGGGCGAGGTATTCTTCCTGCCTATAGTGATCGGACGAACACATCAACTGAAACAGACCTCGGATCGATTGAGGTAAGCGTTCTACCGTTTCTACAAGATCATGCATGATAGGTTTTAGGGTTTTATCAAATTTTTGTCTTACATCCGCTGCGCAAACCCTAGAACCGATCTCTTAGAAATAGGATTCGCTCATGAGATCCCAGGAACACCCAACACCGACCACCTTGATTTCAGTTTTCCTGGAAAAAGTTTTAGTCGAGAATTAAATAAAAGAATGAGGTCACCTTGTTGGAAGTTTCGATTGAGGATGTGCCGGTCGTGCCACTTTTTGGTCCGCTCCTTGTAAATCCGCGCGTTTTCATATGCGTCCAAGTGAATTTCCTCCAAGTGGTGGAGCTCTAGCACTCGTTTTTCCGCTGCGGTTTTCCAGTTGTAGTTCAACGCCTTAATCGCCCAATATGCCTTATGCTCCAACTCAATCGGTAGGTGGCAAGCTTTCCCATACACGAGTTGAAATGGAGTCATCCCGATAGGCGTCTTGAATGTCGTTCTGTAGGCCCAAACCGCATCCTCAAGCTTCAAAGCCCAGTCCTTTCTTGACATGGCCACTGTTTTCTCCAAAATTTGTTTGATCTCTCGGTTAGAGACTTCCACTTGACCGCTCGTTTGGGGATGGTAGGGAGTGGCTACTCTATGGTGAACACCATATTTAGCCAATATGCCCTGAATCACTCTATTAACAAAGTGTGCTCCTCCATCACTTATCACCACTCTTGGGACTCCAAACCGAGAAAATATGACTCTTTTGAACATCCGTGACACAGTGCTTGAATCATTCTTCGGACTAGCAAGTACCTCCACCCATTTCGTCACATAGTCTACTAACACAAGAATGTATAGGTTGCCGCAAGATGATGGAAACGGCCCCATAAAATCTATTCCCCAGACGTCAAATGGTTCCACCTCCAATATAAAGTTCTGTGGTGCCTCATTTCTCCGCGAGATGTTGTCCGTTCGTTGACAAGCATCGCATGAACTTACAAAAGCGTGAACATCCTTGAATAAAGTTGGCCAATAGAACCCCGATTGTAGGATCTTCGCAGCTGTCTTGGCCGAGGCGAAATGCCCTGCGTAATCCGATGCGTGGCAATGATGTATCACTTGCTTCACTTCCTCCTCCGGAATGCATCTTCGAAATAATCCGTCATTGCCTCTCTTAAACAAGAAAGGTTCATCCCAAAAGTAGTCTCTAACATTGTGGAAGAACTTTTTCTTCCCGTTGTAGCTTAGCTCCTGGGATACCACCTTGGCAACCAAATAGTTGACAAAATCTGCATACCAAGGAGTAACGTTCTTGATTTCCAAGGATAAGATGTGTTCTTCCCTTAGTGAATCGTCGATTGGTATAGCTTCGGGTATTTCCAATCTAGATAGATGATCCGCCACTGTATTCTCCGTTCCTTTCCTATCGCGGATCTCCAGATCAAACTCTTGCAGAAGTAATACCCATCGGATCAACCTTGGTTTAGCATCCTTCTTCGTGAGCAAGTACCTTAAGGCGGTGTGATCCGTGTAGACGATGACCTTAGAACCCACCAAGTGTGATCTAAATTTCTCGAAGGCAAATACTACAGCAAGGAGCTCTTTCTCCGTGGTGGAGTAGTTCATTTGAGCGTCATCGAGCGTAATGTTTCCCATCTTTCTTTTGTCCCAATACGGCCCCGACTGCGAAGTCGCTAGCATCACACATTAACTCAAAAGGGATACTCCAATCCGGGGGTTGAATGATCGGAGGTGAAACTAGTGCCTTCTTCAATATTCCAAATGCTTTGTGGCACTCCTCATTAAACTCAAACGGGATGTCCTTGCCCAAAAGCGCAGTCAAGGGTCTCGCTATCTTCGAAAAATCTTTGATGAATCTCCTGTAAAATCCGGCGTGACCCAAGAAACTTCGGATTCCTTTAACATTAGTCGGTGGTGGTAGCTTCTCAATCACTTCCACTTTCGCTCTATCCACTTCTATCCCCTTGTCCGAAATCCGATGACCAAGTACAATGCCCTCTCGCACCAGGAAGTGGCATTTCTCCCAATTCAAAACCAAGTTCGCCTTGAGACACCCGTCTAACACTCGATGGAGATTGGTTAAACACGCATCAAAGGAGGGTCCATGGACGGAAAAATCGTCCATGAACACCTCCATAATATCTTCAATGACATCGGAGAAAATAGCCATCATGCATCTTTGAAAAGTTGCGGGTGCATTGCATAATCCAAATGGCATGCGTCTATATGTGAAAGTGCCGTAAGGGCATGTGAATGTTGTTTTCTCTTGGTCACTCGGATGGATAGGAATCTTAAAGAAACCAGAGTAACCATCGAGAAAACAAAAATAAGAATGTAGTGCAAGTCTCTCTAACATTTGGTCAATGAATAGAAGGGGGAAGTGATCCTTACGGGTGTTTGTGTTAAGTTTTCGATAATCAATGCACATTCTCCATCCCGTAACAGTTTTAGTCGGTATGAGTTCATTGTTTTCATTTAAAACGACCGTGATTCCTCCCTTCTTAGGCACGACTTGCACCGGACTAACCCAAGAGCTATCCGAAATCGGGTAAAAAATACCCACATCTTGTTGGTTGTAATGCTCTACGATGATCCGTGATATGACATTTTGACTATGTATTGATTCATTGGTTTATGAATGCATTACTTTTCCCGTTATATGATTAGCATGTTTGTTATATTACGGTAAATATCCTTGAATCATTGCAGATGATTCTAAATTGGGTCAACTTCTAAAATACCCTCAATGTGCTATAAGCACTTCTCCTCCTACCCTTCTCTTAAAAAAAAAATATTTCAACATCCAATATACCCTCTTTTCTGTTAGATTACCAAAATAACCTTTTAATATTATATTATTTTAAAATTTTAATTAAAAAATTCTCTCTCGAAAACATCGTTTCTCTTTCATCTTTTTTTTTTTGCCTTTTTGTTTTTTTTTTGTTTCTCTCTCCTCCCACCATTAATGTCCACCAAGCTTTCTCTCTCTTGTCTTTTCCCTCTCTTCTTCTTTTTTTTCTATTTTGTCTTAAAAATCCGACGAAATTAGATGAAATCAAGGGTAAATCAATGAGACAATTAGAAATAGATAAGCTACTGTCGAAATCCAATTTTTTTTTATTGCACATTGATGATTCTTATGGTTCTTTTTTCAGTTATTGTTATTTGCGTAGTTCTGTTGTTTGCAGTATGTTTTAGTCACAACCTATAATTCATTCCGATGGAAGTGTTGTTTGATGTAATGAGAAACGAGATTGATAGATTATGAGGAGAGAACGATTAATTTGGAGTGATGAAAGAAGCACCACAAATTTGTATAATAATTGTATGGTGTATTTGTAGTATAATGTGTTACAAAATATTTGTACAATAATGTCAAAGAACTTTGATTAATGATGTTGTAATGTGTTTGTACAATATAGTGTTAAAACTTTTATATAATGTTGTGTCTGTATCATAATAATGTTGTATTATTAAAGATGGATTTTCGCATATATTTGACTCGTGTTACACGCTAAATAAATGAACTCGCATGAGCCAACCTTGTGACCTATTGTGACCAGCATGTGACCATGTGACCGAAATGCAATTTTGCACTGTGTGACCATTGTGACCGATTGTGACCCGTGACCGAAATGTGTTGACAAATATATGTCAAATTTAAATTTTTAAGCTTCGTGGTGGTTTATCAGAGTCTATATATCAAATATATAGGATGTGTGAAAAAATTTAAAAATATTTGAAGACGTTTGTAGATGAAATATACCAAAATTATCAAAACTACTCATAAAATATTATGAAACATATAGAAACACATTTGGAAGAACAACTTTGAAACACAAAAACCATAAAAACCATGTTTTAATATTCAAAACAATATAAAATATACTTATAAGAGATGTGTAACGTTGTATAGTGATTAAATTAACAAAAATCGTATGGATCGAAGGTTGTGACCGATTGTGACCGACTGTGATCCATTGTGACCGAAATGTATTGTGGGGTCCACATGAAGAACTAGTCAGAATTTCATCTAATTTTTATGTTTTGTGGGTCCCACAATCATTATTTTTATTTTTTAATTTAAATGTAGGCCCCAGTTTGAATATTCAATCCTCTATAATTTTTAAGGTTGGCTCATGCGAGTTCATTTATTTAGCGTGTAACACGAGTCAAATATATGCGAAAATCCATCTTTAATAATACAACATTATTATGATACAGACACAACATTATATAAAAGTTTTAACACTATATTGTACAAACACATTACAACATCATTAATCAAAGTTCTTTGACATTATTGTACAAATATTTTGTAACACATTATACTACAAATACACCATACAATTATTATACAAATTTGTGGTGCTTCTTTCATCACTCCAAATTAATCGTTCTCTCCTCATAATCTATCAATCTCGTTTCTCATTACATCAAACAACACTTCCATCGGAATGAATTATAGGTTGTGACTAAAACATACTGCAAACAACAGAACTACGCAAATAACAATAACTGAAAAAAGAACCATAAGAATCATCAATGTGCAATAAAAAAAAATTGGATTTCGACAGTAGCTTATCTATTTCTAATTGTCTCATTGATTTACCCTTGATTTCATCTAATTTCGTCGGATTTTTAAGACAAAATAGAAAAAAAGAAGAAGAGAGGGAAAAGACAAGAGAGAGAAAGCTTGGTGGACATTAATGGTGGGAGGAGAGAGAAACAAAAAAAAAACAAAAAAGCAAAAAAAAAAAGATGAAAGAGAAACGATGTTTTCGAGAGAGAATTTTTTAATTAAAATTTTAAAATAATATAATATTAAAAGGTTATTTTGGTAATCTAACAGAAAAGAGGGTATATTGGATGTTGAAATATTTTTTTTTTAAGAGAAGGGTAGGAGGAGAAGTGCTTATAGCACATTGAGGGTATTTTAGAAGTTGACCCAATTTAGAATCATCTGCAATGATTCAAGGATATTTACCGTAATATAACAAACATGCTAATCATATAACGGGAAAAGTAATGCATTCATAAACCAATGAATCAATACATAGTCAAAATGTCATATCACGGATCATCGTAGAGCATTACAACCAACAAGATGTGGGTATTTTTTACCCGATTTCGGATAGCTCTTGGGTTAGTCCGGTGCAAGTCGTGCCTAAGAAGGGAGGAATCACGGTCGTTTCAATGGGATCAATATGTGACCACACTATATTTCGGTCACATTGGTCACATGGTTACAAGGGTAGGTCTTGAAGTAGAAATAGCAAATTAAGGGTATTTTTGATAATGCCCCCCTTTGGAACGAGATGACATAACATATGTCAGCAATATCTAGATATCACCGTGTGACACTGTGACCATGTGATCATGTGACCGTGTGTACTTTATCGGATAAATCTCGAAGCCACCTTCAATTTAATGGCAAGAAATCTCAAAATCAAACAAATCTGAAAGGAAATTGAAGTTTAATTACCATACGGTTTTCATTCTCATTCGAAGATTATGAGGAAGATGAATTTGAATCATATCATTTGCTCTCATCGTTACTTCTTCTTTCCATCTCTGATGTAGCCTAAGATTTTAATGGGTAAACAAAAATTAGGAGAGAAATCAAGATTCAAGGGACAAATCGAAGAGAATGAGGAGATTTCGGCGATTTTGAGAGAGAACAAAAAAAATTAAAAAGAAAGATGAAAGTAAGAGAGAGAATAGATGAAGATGCGGAATGAAAAAGGCGAAAGAAAATAAAAGAGAGAGAAAATATTAATAAAATATTATATAAAATGAGGGACACTTGAGTCTTTACAATTTTATTTAGGGTTATATTTGTCCTTTGTAGTGTAAAAGAAGAAGTAACGATGAGAGCAAATGATATGATTCAAATTCATCTTCCTCATAATCTTCGAATGAGAATGAAAACCGTATGGTAATTAAACTTCAATTTCCTTTCAGATTTGTTTGATTTTGAGATTTCTTGCCATTAAATTGAAGGTGGCTTCGAGATTTATCCGATAAAGTATTAAGATTTTGGATATTTTTGAATTTTTATGGATTTTGAAATAAAATGTTGGGTTTGAGAGTTTATGATTAAATTGGTGAGTTTCAGTGACAGTATCATTTAGGACAATCATATAGGTCAAAATACCAAATGGATCGATGTTTGGATGTATGGATAACATGAGGATTCGAAAGACAAGGTCACACGGTCACAATCATAAAGTGGTTAGAAGTCAGGACTGGATACATTACGAAGTCCAAGTTTCTAGAAAGAGATTCTGTCACACGGAATATGAATCAAAGATATTGTAAGTTTATAAAGCCACATGATCACACGGTCACATGGTCACATGATCACAATGACACATGGTCACATAGTCACATGGTCACATGGTCACATGGTCACATGGTCACATGGTCACATGGTCACATGGTCACATGGTCACATGGTCACATGGTCACATGGTCACATGGTCACATGGTCACATGGTCACATGATCACATGGTCACATAGTCACATGATCACATGGTCACATCAACGCACTGTAAACACGTTTTGACACACTATAAAAATGTTTCAATAGGCTCTAAACATGTATGTTTTGATGCACTCTAAGTATGTTTTGATGCACTCTAAACATGTTTCGACGCCCTCTAAAAATGTTTCGATTCTTTCTAAACATGTTTGGATGCACTCTAAATGTTTTTGGTTGCACTCTAAACGTGTTTTGGTGTATTCAAAACATGTTTAGACGAACTCTAACATGTTTCGATGCACTCTAAATATGTTTCGGCGCACTCTAAAAATGTTTTTATGCACTCTAAACATGTTCGGATGCACTCTAAACACGTTTTGACGCACTCTAAACATGTTTTGACGAACTCTAAATATCTTTTGTTGCACTCTAAACATGATTGCATGCACTCTAAGCATGTTTTGACGCACTCTAAAAATGTTTGGACGCACTCTAAACACGATTGCATGCACTCTACGTATGGTTTGACGCACTCTAAAAATGTTTGGATGCACTCTAAGTATGTTTCGACGCACTCTAAACATGATTGGATGCACTCTAAATGTTTTTGGACGCACTCTAAACGTGTTTTTGTGCACTCAAAACATGTTTACACAAACTCTAACATGTTTCGACGCACTCTAAGTCAGGGGCTGACCAAATTTGGTCAGCCCCGGACCAAGCTCAGAATTTCTCCGAAAATGGACAGAACGACGGACCAGAGAAGCTGACCAAGGTCAGTCCGGCGGACCAGATTCTGGTCAGCTCCGGACTGGACCTCAGACACTTCTCAACCCTAGTTTACGGGACCCGAAACCGAGATCCGAAATCTGTCCATCGCATGGACTGATCGGTCTAGAGAGTAGACTGATCGGTCTATGCGTGACGGTGGTTCTTCCTTTTGGTCAAATTAGGTCATACCGACCAGTCCAAGGGTTGGACCGATCGGTCTGGACCGATGATCAAAGGGGATTTCGAATTATGCTCAACAGAACGTCCGTTCTGGTCCTTGGACCGTCCGTTCTGGGTCTGTTGGAACGTTCGGTCTTCGGGGTCGGTCTGCATGCGGTCATCCGTTCTAGAAGGTCATTTAGAATTCGTTAAAACATGTTTAGAGTGCGTCGAAACATGTTTAGAGTGCATCCGAACATGTTTAGAGTGCATAAAAACATTTTTAGAGTGCGCCGAAACATATTTAGAGTGCATCGAAACATGTTAGAGTTCGTCTAAACATGTTTTGAATACACCAAAACACGTTTAGAGTGCAACCAAAAACATTTAGAGTGCATCCAAACATGTTTAGCGTGCA
>NW_010960960.1:57711-60013 GCF_000463585.1 Tarenaya hassleriana
AACTCTCTCTTCAAGAAAGATCCATTCCGAGCAACAAACACTTTGTTCTCAGATGGGTTGTAGAACCAGTACCCTTTAGTTTCCTTAGGGTAACCCACAAATATGCATTTATCAGACTTGGCGGATAGCTTATCAGAAGCCAGACGTTTCACGTAAACGTCACATCCCCAAATCTTCATGAATGCTAACCTGGGACGCTTCCCAGTCCATATCTCATATGGAGTCTTCTGAACCGACTTTGTTGGACAGTTGTTCAGTATAAGCGCTGTTGTTTCCAAAGCATATCCCCAGAAGGATTTAGGAAGATCGACCTGACTCATCATAGACCGTACCATATCTAATAGGGTCCGGTTCCTCCTCTCAGACACGCCATTCCACTGTGGCGTTCCAGGTGGAGTCAGCTGTGAGACAATCCCACAATCTGCCAGATAGTCAGTGAACTCTTGGCTCATATACTCGCCACCTCGATCAGATCGAAGCAACTTGATCGTCTTGCCAAGTTGGTTCTGTACCTCGTTTCTGAAAATCTTGAACAATTCAAGCGTTTCAGACTTATGTCTCATCAAGTAGACATAACCGTACCTACTGAAATCATCAGTAAACGTAACAAAGTACAGATAACCTCCTCTAGCGGGAGAGCTCATAGGACCGCATACATCACTATGTATGAGTTCTAGCAACTCTGTAGCCCGTTCTCCTTTTCCAGAAAAAGGAGATTTTGTCATCTTGCCCATCAAACAAGAATCGCACGATTCAATTGACTCATAATCAAAAGAATCAAGAAGTCCATCAGAATGAAGCTTCGCTATGCGTTTCTCGTTGATGTGGCCAAGTCGACAATGCCAGAGATAGGTCGGATTTAAGTCGTTCGGCTTAAACCGCTTGGTACTAACATTATAGATCGACCTGTATCCAGATGGTTCATCTTCCAAAATATAAAGGCCATTAAACTGGTAACCTTTACCATAGAATAAATCGCCTCTATAAATGGACAGACATTTGTTCTCAATAACAAATCTGAAACCATCTGAGTCTAAGCATGAAATCGATATGATGTTCCTACTGATGGCAGGTACAAAATAACAATCATGCAGCTCCAATACTAGGCCAGAAGGTAAAGTCAGATCATAAGTCCCGACGGTTAATGCAGCAACTTTTGCTCCATTCCCGACACGGAGATCTACTTCTCCCTTTGCCAATTGTCTACTTCCTCGCAGTCCCTGCACATTTGCACAAATGTGTGAGGCACATCCGGTATCTAATACCCATGAAGAAGAAGTACACAAGTTGGCCTCTATAATGAAGATACCGGAAGTTGAAGCTTCTGCAAGCTTCTTCTTCCTTTGATCTTCCAGGTAGAGTCTGCAATTTCTGTACCAATGCCCAATGGCATGACAGAAATAACACTCTTCCTTCTTGGGTTTGGGCTTAGGCTTAGTGACAACACTTGTCAATTTCCTTTTGCCCTTACCTTTGGAACGCTTCCTCTTGCTGGAACTCTTTCCAGCAATCACCATATCATTCTTCCCTTGGCTCCCAGCTTTCTCTTGGAATGACATATTCAACTGATCATCCATCAATGAATTGTCCATGTCATCTAATTGTTCACGCAATTCCGAAGACATCTTTCCAAGCATCAAGCTGGACACGTCCAGATCATCATCCTCATGCTTCCAATAAGCATCAATGATCGATCCAGAAGCCTTGGTCAGAGGCTTATCCTTCATAAGGATAGATCGCATGGTGAGATTAACCAGATTCCTGCAACAGATATACACTACAGAAAAAGACAAACAAACAGACAGAAAATATGCAAGTCACTTAGTACACTTACTAACACAGATAATAGATGCAATATGGCAGGCTCCCACTAAGAAAAACACCCTCAATGAGTTTCCAAGTGAGCTAGGATCCATATTTCACATGCTTCTGAGTCAGCTAGGGAATGACGCTCAAAACCATGCTATTTAGGTAGACAACACTTTGTCAATCAAATCCTATGTGATTCCTAGATGAGTATGGGATAGTGATACGCTATCACTGCATGTTCCTCATCCCATCCTTACCATTAGGTCCAAGTCCGACTTGATAACCCAATTCAAGCTCAACCAGGGAGCCAAGGGAAGAATGATATGGTGATTGTTGGAAAGAGTTCCAGCAAGAGAAAACGTTCCAAAGGTAAGGGCAAAAGGAAATTGACAAGTGTTGTCACTAAGCCTAAGCCCAAACCCAAGAAGGAAGAGTGTTATTTCTGTCATGCCATTGGGCATTGGTACAGAAATTGCAGACTCTACCTGGAAGA
>NW_010960960.1:60929-65239 GCF_000463585.1 Tarenaya hassleriana
ATAACACTCTTCCTTCTTGGGTTTGGGCTTAGGCTTAGTGACAACACTTGTCAATTTCCTTTTGCCCTTACCTTTGGAACGTTTTCTCTTGCTGGAACTCTTTCCAACAATCACCATATCATTCTTCCCTTGGCTCCCAGCTTTCTTTTGGAATGACATATTCAACTGATCATCCATCAATTATCTTGGTGAGGCAGTATGGAGAAATCGTGATTCTCATAGCTCGAATATGGTTGAGCTTGAATTGGGTTATCAAGTCGGACTTGGACCTTATTGTAAGGATGGGATGAGGAACATGCAGTGATAGCGTATCACTGTCCCATACTCATCTAGGAATCACATAGGATGTGATTGACAAAGTGTTGTCTACCTCAATAGCATGGTTTTGAGCGTCATGCCCTAGCTGACTCAAAAGCATGTGAAATATGGATCCTAACTCACTTGGAAACTCATTGAGGGTGTTTTTCTTAGTGGGAGCCTGCCATATTGCATCTATTATCTGTGTTAGTAAGTGTACTAAGTGACTTGCATATTTTCTGTCTGTTTGTTTGTCTTTTTCTGTAGTGTATATCTGTTGCAGGAATCTGGTTAATCTCACCATGCGATCTATCCTTATGAAGGATAAGCCTCTGACCAAGGCTTCTGGATCGATCATTGATGCTTATTGGAAGCATGAGGATGATGATCTGGACGTGTCCAGCTTGATGCTTGGAAAGATGTCTTCGGAATTGCGTGAGCAATTAGATGACATGGACAATTCATTGATGGATGATCAGTTGAATATGTCATTCCAAGAGAAAGCTGGGAGCCAAGGGAAGAATGATATGGTGATTGTTGGAAAGAGTTCCAGCAAGAGGAAGCGTTCCAAAGGTAAGGGCAAAAGGAAATTGACAAGTGTTGTCACTAAGCCTAAGCCCAAACCCAAGAAGGAAGAGTGTTATTTCTGTCATGCCATTGGGCATTGGTACAGAAATTGCAGACTCTACCTGGAAGATCAGAGGAAGAAGAAGCTTGCAGAAGCTTCAACTTCTGGTATCTTCGTTATAGAGGCCAACTTATGTACTTCTTCATCATGGGTATTAGATACCGGATGTGTCTCGCACATTTGTGCAAATGTGCAGGGACTGCGAGGAAGTAGACAGTTGGCGAAGGGTGAAGTAGGTCTCCGCGTCGTGAATGGAGCAAAAGTTGCTGCATTGACCGTCGGGACTTATGATCTGACTTTACCTTCTGGCCTTGTATTAGAGTTGCATGATTGTTATTTTGTACCTGCCATCAGTAGGAACATCATATCGATTTCATGCTTAGACTCAGATGGTTTCAGATTTGTTATTGAGAACAAATGTATGTCCATTCCTTCAGATCCTCCAAGTAAAGGTGACAATTACGCTTCCAGTGTCCAGACACTCCGCAGTAATGACAGTCACCCTTATCGGGTTTAGGCTTAGGCGTAGAGGCAACTTTTGCCTTTTTCGCCGCCTTCTTTCAACCTGTATCACGAGTTGTTGAGACAGCACCTCCTAGTGAACCTCGGAGATCTGGTAGAATTCGCCAAGAGCCTACAAGATATGGTTTTCTTGTGACTGGAAACGATGAACTCATGTTGTTAGAACATGACGAGCCTACGTCGTATTCAGAGGCTGTGGCGAGTTCCGATTCCGAGAAATGGCACCAGGCCATGGAGTCTGAGATGCAATCCATGTATGACAACAAAGTGTGGACTTTGGTCGATTCATTCGATGGTATTAAGACCATTGGATGTAAGTGGGTTTTCAAGAAGAAAACCGACATGGATGGCATCGTGCATACCTATAAGGCACGACTCGTCGCGAAAGGGTTTCGGCAGATTCATGGTATAGACTATGATGAAACCTTTTCACCAGTTGTGATGCTTAAATCCATACGGATTGTGCTGGCTATAGTTGCGTATTATGACTATGAGATATGGCATATGGACGTCAAGACCGCATTCCTTAACGGGAATTTGCTCGAGGATGTGTACATGACACAACCCGAGGGTTTTGTCGATCCTAAGAGTCCGAGGAAGGTGTGTAAGCTTCAGAGATCCATTTATGGACTGAAGCAGGCTTCGAGGAGCTGGAATCTTCGATTTGACGAGGCAGTCAAAACGTTTGGCTTCCTGCAAAACGAAGATGAGCCATGTGTTTACAAGAAGGTCAGTGGGAGCGCAGTGGTCTTCCTTGTACTTTATGTGGATGATATATTGCTCATCGGAAATGACATTCCTACCTTGCAAGGAGTAAAATCCTGGCTAGGATCGGTCTTTTCGATGAAGGACTTAGGAGAAGCCGCCTATATTCTAGGAATCAAGATCTATAGAGATAGATCGAGAAGGCTTCTTGGTCTAAGTCAGAGTACATACATTGACAAGGTCTTGAATCGGTTCAAGATGCAAGACTCCAAGAGGGGTGCCTTGCCAATGGGACATGATGTGGCTCTTAGCAAGACTCAGTGTCCAAGGACACAGGATGAGCAAGAGCGCATGAGTAGGATTCCATATGCCTCGGCAATTGGATCCATCATGTACGCCATGTTATGTACTCGTCCGGATGTATCATATGCATTGAGTATGACTAGTAGATATCAGTCTACACCAGGTGAGGCTCACTGGATTGCGGTCAAGAACATCCTTAAGTACTTGAGAAGGACTAAGGATTTGTTCTTGGTGTATGGCGGATTGGAAGACGAGCTCGCTATAAAGGGTTATACCGATGCTAGTTTCCAAACCGACAGAGATGACTTCAGATCGCAGTCAGGTTACGTTTTCTGCCTAAACGGTGGGGCTATTAGTTGGAAGAGTTCCAAACAGCCAACCGTTGCAGATTCGACTACAGAAGCCGAGTACATAGCAGCATCGGATGCAGCTAAAGAAGCTGTTTGGATCAGGAAATTTGTGGGAGACCTGGGGGTCATTCCTAGCGTTGCAGATCCCATTGACTTGTATTGTGACAACAATGGTGCGATCGCACAGGCAAAGGAACCCCGGTCACACCAGAGATCCAAACACATACTCAGGCGATTTCACTTGATTAGGGAAATCATCGACAGAGGAGACGTGAAAATAAGTAGAGTGTCGACAGATGATAATATTGCCGACCCGTTGACGAAGCCTCTCCCTTCGTCAAAGCATGATGGTCATGTTGTGGGTATGGGGATTAGATGCTTGTAGGATAGATCATAGAGCATAGTGGGAGATTGTTGGTTGTAATGCTCTACGATGATCTGTGATATGACATTTTGACTATGTATTGATTCATTGGTTTATGAATGCATTACTTTTCCCGTTATATGATTAGCATGTTTGTTATATTACGGTAAATATCCTTGAATCATTGCAGATGATTCTAAATTCCCTGGTCAGTTATCATTGTGGGAACAATGATGAATTAAGACCAGCATGATGTGTGATAGATGATTATGATCATATGCATTAGATGCAAATCACAATCATGGGTTCTCGTTTGGAACGAGTTACTGGATGACCCGCATGAGATTGTCACATGGACATGAGTCATGACTTGAATCTCATACAGCGGTTCGTTCTTGGATCCTCAGACCTGAGATGTCTAGAGTATCTGATATGAGGAGTGACGTGTCTTGACTGCGTCAAACGTCGTCTTTAACCGGATGATCATAACGGTGTTGCTCAGATACGTTCACGAATCATATGCAGATAGTAGACATGCAATACGGGACTTGTCACCTCCTACGCAGGAGAGATGTCGCTGGGCCCCTCGTGGAAATCGGACTGTGAAAATGCGTGGCCACGCTATAGATGAATGTACATCTATTTTATCAGTCGGTTTGCCTAGACGAGTAAGCGGTTGAACTTGAAGGGTGGCTCATACCATGCCCTTGTTCAACATACGACATCGTGAGACAAAGGATCAGAACTCGAACTATTGCTGGCTTTGTTAGATCACCTCTAACTCTATTCTAGGTGGGTGGTCATGGCGTCTTGCTAGAGGCTAACCATGACTTGTGGTTCGGGAAAAAGGTTTCCGAAGCCACTGCCACTTCGAATGGGCCTACAGGGTCACACACCATTAGGGATGGATCACACGTGAAGAGAACAACGCGAGAAAAGACGGAGCGATCTGGAAGAGTTCCAGATGGCCAGACCGTCCAGTCCAGGCCGTTCCGGAACGTTCGTTCCGCTGAGGAACGGACGAACCGTTCCGCAAATGCCAGACCGTCCGTTCCAGGTCTGGAACGGACGGTCCAGGCGTCAAGAACGTCTGTTCTACGTTATAAAACGGACCGTCCGTTCTGCGTAGAATCAGAACGTC
>NW_010960960.1:65348-81493 GCF_000463585.1 Tarenaya hassleriana
TCTAGTTCCCGGGATTCGATCCCAAGTCTTGGAAACCCTATTCACTTCACAGATCCTAGCAAATCAGTTCCAAAAGCTGTTGGAATTCATCCCGTCGGTGTGGATACATGTAGAGGGGTTGTGCTTTCAACTCTTGGTGATTAAAACAGGCCCTGGATCGATTGATACTTCCAGATCTTGAAAGAACGAGGTAAGTATTCGAATCCCACGACGATATACACGATTGTTCGGGTTATTGCACAATTGGTTTTGTGTGACGTTTGGCTAGGTTTAGATCTTTCCTTCCGCTGCGTGAAACCTAGAATCCAAACCCTAGATCGATGAGATCGCATGCTAGGAACCCGAAGGGAACCCAACACATCTAACAATTTCAAAACCTCTTTCTTGACTACTTCTTTCATGTTCGGGTTTAGCCTACGTTGATGTTCGATTGACGATTTGGTATCATCCTCTAAATGTATGCGATGCATGCAAAGAGAGGGGCTAAGACCCTTGATGTTTCCTAGCTGTAACCTAGGACTTCCCTATATTGCCTAAGCAACTTGGTGAGTTTTTCTACTTGATCCTCATCTAATACATCATTAACTATAACGGGATAAGTAGAATTTGAACCAAGAAAGACATACCTAAGCCCTTGGGGTAAGGGCTTTAGTTCCACTTGTGGAGCATGTTCGGGGTCCCAATCAGTGTGTGATTTCTCTTTTGAACCTTGAGATCAGTCAAGAATATTATGGGTGGTCGACAGGATGCTTCCGGGGTCCAAGTCTTCATCTCCAAGTGAAAACAGGCGGGTCGCCCATTTTTTGGGCGAGTCGCTCGCTTCTACAGTGTCTGGATCATTTTTGCTCAGAGAAATCGAGCGGGTCGCCCATTTTGACGGGCGGTCGCTCGCTTCTACAGTGTCTCGATCATTTTTGTTCAGACAATTCGAGCGGGTCACCCGTTTTTTATACAGGGTCGCCCGTTTTTGGTCCTGGTCGCTCGCGTCAACAGTGTTACTGCTCAGACAAAATGAGCTGGTCGCCCATTTTTCGGGCGGGTCGCTCATTTTGCTCTGCACTTCACCAGTCTTGAAAGTGGGCGGGTCGCCCGTTTTTTGCTGAAATTTTGTTTTCGGCTTCTTGACCATCCAACGCTCGTCTTATCTCTTCAATCTCCTCCCAATTACTGTATAGACTTGCTTCTACGGCCATTAGTGACACTTCTAGCGGGTCTACCTCACGGAACTCGCCATTGCTTCAAGTATATTCGCATAGCATACCGTATCATTGGTCGAAGGTTGCTTCAAATTCTGATCGAGCGTGAATTCGACTGTCTCATCCCCGATCTTCATCGTTAATCTTCCGGCTCGGACATGAACTACGGCATCCGCTGTGCTCAAGAATGGGCAACCCAAAATGATTGGAACTTTGGAGTCTTCATCCATATCTAGCACTAAAAAATCCACTGGTACATAGAATCCGCCAATCTTGAGGGGTACGTCCTCTAGACTCCCTGCTTGATACTTCATAGATCTGTCCGCTAGTTGTAAGGCCATCCTCGTGGGTTTTAAGTCACCTATATTCAGCTTCTTGTAAATGGACAACGGCATCAAACTCACACTAGCTCCAAGTTCACATAGCGCCCTATCGATCTCAATGTTTCCCAACTTGCACGGTATAGAGAAACTTCCCGGATCAGACATCTTCGGGGGAAGTTCATGCTTTGTGATGGCCGCGCTAATTTCGGTGCTCAATGCTACAGTCTCTTTTTTCACTACCCGCTTCTTCGTCAAAATATCCTTGAGGAACTTTGCATATGAGGGCATTTGGAGGATTGCCTCATGGAAAGGCATTGTAATCTCCATCTTCTTCAGCATTTCCGCAAACTTTCCAAATTGGTTGTCCTCATTAAATTTCTTTAAGCGAGAAGGAAAGGGTATCGGGGGTACCTTAGGCGGAGGAGGAATGTAAGCTGGTTCTTTCTCCTGTTCTTGCACCTTAGGAGTGTCTTCCTCTACATATTTTCCTTTTTCCTCTCTTGTTAGCTTTGGAGGCGATGTCTTCTCAACCATCGGAGGGATGATCTCCGGAAGTTATTTCCCACTCCTTAGTTCCACTGCATTGATGTGCTCACGAGGGTTCACCTCGTTCTTACCGGGAAGCATGCCTTGTTGTCTCGATGAGGAGGAAGACGCAAGTTGGGCAACTTAATTGTCCAAGATCTTCAAATAAGCTTGTACTCCTTCCAATTGCTTCTTGAATGCAACTTGTTCATTTTCAATGCCCCCAGAGGATACTCCTTGTGATTTTTGACCTTGGAGGATTTGAAATAGCATATCATTGATGTCCGGGTCTTGATCCTTGGGTTGCACTTGTTGTGGTCTATAGTAGGAATTCCCTTGATAACCCTGACTCCCTTGACCTTATTGTTGATACTTTGATTGAAAACCCGGAGGTCCTTGATTGTTCCGTTGGAAGGCGGGTTGAGGATTAAACGCATTCGACGTGTTCTTGTAGGAGAAATTGGGATGATTTCTCAATCCCGGGTTGTATAGGTTGGCTAGATGAGGGTATTGGTTTGGCCCGACATAGTTGGCTTCTTCCGCTTCTTGATCAACCATGTACATACCCGGTTGAACTTGCGCTAAATTGTGATCTTCCACAGCAGCTACTTGTTTGGCATTGGCGAGTTGGACCTTTATCTCAGCAAGGTCGGCCAGCACCGCCTTAAGAGCTGCGTTCTCTCCCACATCACCTTTCACTGAGCTTCTCCTACTGAACTCGTTGGACGTATGGTTGCATCCCTTGGCCAGTTTTGCAATTGTCGCCTCTAGCTCTTGGAAAGGGATGTCATATATGTCACCTCCACACGTTGCATCAATCCAAGACCGAGTATCATCCTTCAACCCATGCATCATGGAGATTCTCCCCATGCATCATGGAGATTCTCCCCATCCTCTTGCACAAAAGCATTAATCCGATTCCTCACATGTTGAGTCTTGGTAGGGGAGTAGTATTGCATAAGGAATTGTTCTTCCATCTCACCCCATGTCGAGATAGAGTTTGGCTCAAGAGTGTAGAGCCAATCTCTGGCTCTCTCCATAAGTGAGTAAGGAAAAGTTTCAAGGAACACGTCTTCAAGAGTAATCCTCGGTCCCTTCTTGATTGCTTTACAGTTCATCTTGAAGTTCGTAAGGTGAACATTCGGGTCCTCGTTTGGTCTCCCCCGGAAACTCATGTTGTTGAGCATTTGGATGCATTGCGGTAGGAGTTCAAGTTCTTCTAGTGGCCCCCGATTTATGCATGATAGTAGCTGGGTGTGCTTCGGTTGTGTGTACGTTCGAAGCGTTCTAGGGGCTGCTTGGGCTGGACCTCTTTGGGCATTGGCCCCTCTCAACAGCTCTTCGGCCATCTCGGGTTGTTCTCTTCGTGCGTTGTTTTCTCTCAGCATTTCTTCGGCCATTCCCCACTGTCTTTGCTGTCTCCGAGCGAAACGTAGAGTCCTTTCTATTTCGGGGTCGAAGACGAGTTGATCTCTACTGGTTGTGCTTCTTGTCATGCACTGGAAGAGCTGCACACCAAAGAGACAAAACGAACCGAAAGTGTTGTGAAACGGTTATGTCGCAAAGTAATCCAAGCAAGAATCCAAGCAATGGTGATTCTAGCAAAAATCTAGACTAACACGAAAACGCCTAGTCCCCGGCAACGGCGCCAAAAACTTGATGCGCACGCACCGAGTCTTATATTTAATACCCGTTTCGTACCACTATCCACAAGTATACGGTAGTTGTAGTACCGGGGTCGAACACAAGGACTAGGATGTATTAGTCTATCTCTAAGCTAGATTAGGTGGTCAAGTAAAAATGTGGGTTGTGGTAAGGGTCGGAATACAAGAAAGCAAGTAAAATTAACGGTTTGTAAAAACAATGGGTTGAGGCGTTATAGGTTCGGGATCCCTCATGAGTCGCATGGACGGTTAATTAGTGATGCTACAATGTCTTAGGGTTTATCTCCAATTGGGGGTTTCAAGCACTTCTTCTAGAGTTTGTCTCTCCAAACATCATTCCCATATCCCTATGATCAATGTGTTCTGTGGTCATATCAATTAGGGTTTCGCCCAAATCAATAGCATTAAGCACAAAACATCAAACCAATAGAAGAAAACTCAAAGACATCATAGATTAAGCTTAGGTATCAATATAAAAGTGGGGATCCCTCACCCACAACAAAATCACTACTCCATAACTAGGGTTTCAAAACAGAAAGCAAAATGAAGAAACATGGAAAAGGAGAAGAAATGCTCAAGATGGTCTTCAATGGTGGTCTTCTTCTTCTCCTAACCTCCTTGATCTCCAAAATCCCTCTTTCTCCTCTTCCAAGTCAAGTCTCTCTCCAAAGTGTGTAGCCCCCTTTCTCTCTCCTCCAACTCTCCTTTTTATGAAAGTCCAGAATTAGGTTTTCTCCTCAAAATACGGGCTTTTCCTTTTTGGGCCGATTTTGATTTCAGACGGTCGCTCATTTTTCGGGCGGGTCACTCATTTTTCTTAAGGGTCGCTCATTTTTCAGGTGGGTCGCTCATTTTTCTCTGCACACGGGAAAAAGCAAGCGACCGCTCATTTTACGAGCGACCGCTCACAAAACGAGCGACCGCCCATAAAATGGGCGGGTCACTCATTTTGTCTGAGCTTCCCGAGCCTTCTCGAATTCTTGTTCTTCCGTGTCCGCTTCGTGAGGATTCATCGTGGAGTCTTCTGCAAGAAAAAACAAGCAAAGCAACCTACCTATGGCCATCTAACGTCCTATAATGCCTAAAATGAGAGAAGAATTGTGATGCATGACGTTATAAAACCGGTGAAAAACCCGTGTGATCAGCAGATACGTTCCAAAGTGTTGGAATCCTTCCCGCTGGTGTGGATACGTGTAGAGGAGTTTTACTTTCAGCTCTTGGTGATTAAAACAGGCCCTGGATCGATTGATACTTCCAAATCTTGATAGAACGAGATAAGTATTCGAATCCGACGGTGATATACACGTTTTTTCAGGTTATTGCACAACTGTTTTTGTGTGACGTTTGGCTAGGTTTAGATCTCTTCTTCCGCTGTATGAAACCTAGAAACCAAACCCTAGATCGATGAGATCGTTTGCTAGGAACCTGTAGATAAATCCAACAGTAATATCAGAGTATGGTTCTCTATATATCACCGTGATTGTCATGTGATTGCATGATTGTAATCGTTAAATTGCATGTAATCATTGAATCTATGCATGTTTAATGATATTTGTGATTGTTGAATGATGCATGGATGGTATGGAGTCTGAGACGGGTTAACGGTGTGACAAAACGGGGGTGAAACCCTAATTTTCGAAACCCGAAAAATCTGTCCCGAATCTGATCTGTCTGCGGTAAGCCAAACCAAGTTGTTGGTCAGTCGGACCAGCAGACAGATCAAATTCTGGACCGAGTGTTTGGTCAGGAGGACCAAAGTTCACGCTAGTCAGCCCCGGACCAAAAGTTGGTCCGGCGGACCAAGCGTGAACAACATAGGTCCGAGACGCCGAACGGCTGACCAAGGGAACGGACTGAGTTGGTCCGGAGCTGACCAAGTTTGGTCAGCCCCGGACCAAGCCCAGTTTTGAACTGAGTCCAATTCCAGGTCAGCTCGGAGCAGAGAAGAAGACTGAGTTGGTCCGGAGCTGACCAAGAGTTGGTCAGCCCCGGACCAAGTTCCGAACTTTTCTCAAAACTGACAAAACGGCGGACCAGAGAAGCTGACTGAGGTCAGTCCGGTGGACCAGATTCTGGTCAGCTCCGGACTGGACCTCAGACACTTCTCAAGTCCGAAATCCTGTTTTTTTTTCCTCATGATTAATCTCAAGCTATTACCGCCAATTAGTAGAGCAACTGTCAAGGCCTCGATCGTCATGGATACGGGTCATGCCCTAGCTGAACGTGCCTGACTATCTTGGGGAGGCAGTATGGAGAAATCATGATTCTCATAGCTCGAATATGGTTGAGCTTGAATTGGGTTATCAAGTCGGACTTGGACTTAATGGTAAGGATGGGATGAGGAACATGCAGTGATAGCGTATCACTATCTCATACTCATCTAGGAGTCATATATGATATGATTGACAATGTTTTGTCCACTACAAAAAAAATCATCGAATTCCAACGAATTTTCAATGGTTTTCAACGGCGTTTCAACGGCGATTTCCGTTAAAATTCTGTTGAAATTTCCAACGAATATCCGTTGGAAATGCCCGTTGAAAATTTTTAACAGAATTTTCAACGTATTCAATTGAAAAATTGGGTTGAAAATTTCCAACGATATTTCCAACGAAATTTTCAACGGATATCGGTTGGAAATGTCCAACGGAATTCCGACGGATGTTGGTTGAAAAAAAATTCCAACGGAATTCCAACGGATATCAGTCGGAAATATTTTTGGAAATTTTTAAAAAAAACATTCCAACGGATATAGGTTGGAAATTTTTTTGAAAATTTTTTAAAAAAAATTCCAACGGAATTCCAACGGATATCGGTTGGAAATTTTTTTGGAAAATTTTAAAAAAAAATCCAACGAAATTCCAACGGACATCGTTTGGAAATTTGGATTTTAATTGAAAAATCTAATATATATATATATATAAATTATATATATATATATATATTTAAATACATGTATTTTATATATTTATACGTATACATATACATATATATATCAATTTGAATATGTATATACGTAATATACATACACATAATATATATATATATATATATATATGTATATATGTATGTGTGTATGTGTGTATATAAATATTTATATGTATAAACATTTATATATGTATATATATTAATGTTATATGATATCAGAAGTTTTACTTGGAGCAGTTGGATGATAGTCAGTTGGAACTCTAGGGTTAAGGAGGATTGAGCTGGAACAGTAGAAGGATGGGTGACCTACTGGGAAGTGAGCTTCGGGATCGGGATCATAGTCGGGGTCGGAACTGGGGTCGGGTTCATGGTTGGGGTCGGGTTTGCGGTTGGGGTCGGGGCTGGGTTCGTGGCCGGGGTCGAGGCCAGGGCCGGGGTCGGGGTCGAGATCAAGAATATGTTTTGAATTTTTCGTTGGAAAATTCCAACGGATTGCGGTTGGAAATTTCGTTGGAAAATTTCAATGGATATCGGTTGGAAATTCCGTTGGAATTTTTTAACGGATACCGGTTGGAAGTTCCGTTGGAAAATTCCAACGGATTGCAGTTGGAAATTCGTTGGAAAATTCCAACGGAAATATTCGTTGAAATTCCGTTGAAAATTCCAACGGCTGTCCAACGGACACCGATTTCCAACGACGAAATTTCAACGGATTTATCCGTTGGAAATCCGTTGGAAACGTTAATTTCCAACGGAAATTTGTCCATTTCCAACGGATTTGCCCGTTGGAAATGACCATTTTTTTGTAGTGGTCTACCTAAATAGCATGTTTTTGAGCGTCATGCCCTAGTTGACTCAAAAACATGTGAAATATGGATCCTAGCTCACTTAGAAACTCATTGAGGGTGTTTTTCTTAGTGGGAGCCTGTCATATTGCATCTATTGTCTGTGATAGTATGTGTATTAAGCGACTTGCATGTTTTTTGTCTGTTTGTTTGTCTTTTTCTTTAGAATATGACTATTGCAGGTAATCTGGCTAATCTCTCCATGCGATCCATCCTGGATCGGGAGAGACTCACTGGTGGAAACTTTCTCGATTGGTACCGCAACCTGAGAATTGTTCTCAAGCATGAGCGGAAGCTCTACGTGCTGGAAGAAGCAGTTTCTGAGGATGAACCAGCGGCCAATGCGCCCAGGGCTGTCAGAGATGCTTACCAAAAGCACATCAATGAAAATCTGGACGTGATCTGCCTGATGCTCGGATCTATGTCGGCTAAGTTGCAGAAACAACTCGAAGAAACTGATGCCTTCGAGATGATCACGCATCTCAGGACTATGTTCGAGGAACAGACAAGGGTCGAACGATTTAACGTCCTTAAGAACCTGGTCAACTGTAAGATGACCAATGGTTCACCCGTGAGTACTCATATCCTCAAGATGAAGGGTTATCTAGAGGATCTTGACAGACTAGGGTTGGAGGTTAGTCGTGAGTTGGCAGTAGACCTAGTTCTCCAATCCCTGCCGCATAGTTTTGACCAGTTTGTCATGAACTATAACATGCACGGGATGGAGAAGGACTTGACCGAACTACATGGGATGTTGCGATCGGCCGAACAAAACATCAAAGTCGAGAAAAGTGTCCTAGTGGTTGGAAAGAGTTCCAACAAAAGGAAGCGTTCCAAGAGCAAGAAAGGCAAGGGCAAGACGGCAATTGTTGCCGCCGAGCCTAAGTCTAAGGCTGAGAAGGGAGAGTGTCATTTCTGCCATGCCATTGGGCATTGGCGCAGAAACTGCAAACTCTACCTGGAAGATCAGAAGAAGAAGAAGCTTGCAAAAGCTTCATCTTCAGGTATCTTCGTTATAGAGGCTAATTTGTTTACTTCTACATCATGGATATTAGATACCGGATGTGCCTCTCACATCTGTGGAAATGTGCAGGGCCTGAGAAGAAATAGGCAGCTACCGAAGGGAGAAGTGGATCTCCGCGTCGAGAATGGAGCAAGAGCTGCTGCGTTGACCGTCGGGACTTATGATCTTAAATCCATATGGATTATGCTGGCCATAGCTGCGTATTATGACTAAGAGATATGGTAGATGGACGTCAATACCACATTCCTTAACAGGAATTTGCTCGAGGATGTGTACATGACACAACCCGAGGGTTTTGTCGATCCTAAGAGTCCGAGGAAGGTGTGCAAGCTTCAGAGATCCATTTATGGACCGAAGCAGGCTTCGAGGAGCTGGAATCTTCGATTTGATGAGGCAGTCAAAACGTTTGGCTTCCTGCAAAACGAAGATGAGCCATGTGTTTACAAGAAGGTCAGTGGGAGCGCAGTGGTCTTCCTTGTACTTTATGTGGATGATATATTGCTCATCGGAAATGAGTTCCTACTTTGCAAGGAGTAAAATTCTGGCTAGGATCGGTTTTTTCGATGAAGGACTTAGGAGAAGCCGCCTATATTCTAGGAATCAAGATCTATAGAGATAGATCGAGAAGGCTTCTTGGTCTAAGCCAGAGTACATACATTGACAAGGTCTTGAATCGGTTCAAGATGCAAGACTCCAAGAGGGGTGCCTTGCCAATGGGACATGACGTGGCTCTCAGCAAGACTCAGTTTCCAAGGACACAGGATGAGCAAGAGTGCATGAATAGGATTCCATATGCCTCGGCAATTGGATCCATCATGTACGCCATGTTGTGTACTCGTCCGGATGTATCATATGCATTGAGTATGACTAGCAGATATCAGTCTACACCAGGTGAGGCTCACTGGATTGCGGTCATGAACATCTTTAAGTACTTGAGAACGACTAAGGATTTGTTCTTAGTACATGGCAGATTGGAAGACGAGCTCACTATAAAGGGTTATACCGATGCTAGTTTCCAGACCGACAGAAATGACTTCAGATTGCAGTCAGGTTACGTTTTCTGCCTTAACGGTGGGGCTATTAGTTGGAAGAGTTCCAAACAGCCAACTGTTGCAGATTCAACTACAGAAGTCGAGTATATAGCAGCATCGGATGCAGCTAAGGAAGCTGTTTGGGTCAGGAAATTCGTGGGAGACCTGGGAGTTGTTCCTAGCATTACATATCCCATTGAGTTGTACTGTGACAACAATGGTGCGATTGCGCAAGCTAAGGAATCCCGGTCACACCAGAGATCCAAACACATACTCAGGCGATTTCACTTGATCAGAGAAATCATCGACAGAGGAGAGTGAAGATTAAGCAGAGTGTCGACAGATGATAATATTGTCGACCCATTGACGAAACCTCTCCATTCGTCAAAGCATGATGTTAAGGGTATGGGGATTAGATGCTTGTAGGATAGATCATAGAGCATAGTGGGAGATTGTTAGTTGTAATGCTCTATGATGATCCGTCATATGACATTTTGACTATGTATTGATTCATTGGTTTATGAATGCATTACTTTTCCCGTTATATGATTGGCATATTTGTTATATTTCGGTAGATATCCTTGAATCATTGCAGATGATTCTAAACTCCCTGGTCAGTTGTCATTGTGGGAACAATGATAAATTAAGACCAGCATGAGGTGTGATTGATGATGGTGATGATCATATGCATTAGATGCAAATCACAATCATGGGTACTCGTTTGGAACGAGTGACTGGATGACCCGAATGAGATGGACATGAGTCATGACTTGAATCTCATAAAGCAGTTCGTTCTTGGATCCTCAGACCTGAGATGTCTAGAGTATCTGATATGAGGAATGACGTGTCTTGACTGCGTCAAACGTCGTCTTTAACCGGATGATCATAACGGCGTTGCTCAGATACGTTCATGAATCATATGTAGATAGTAGACATGCAATACGGGACTTGTCACCTCTACGCAGGAGAGATGTCGCTGGGCCCCTCGTGGAAATCGAACTGTGAAAAACGCGTGGCCACGCTATAGATGAAGTTACATCTATCTTGTCAGTCGATTTGCCAAGACGAGTAAGCGGTTGAACTTGAAGGGTGGCTCATACCATGCCCTTGTTCAACATATGACATCGTGAGACAAATGATCAGAACTCGAGCTATTGTTGGCTTTGTTAGATCACCTCTAACTCTATTCTAGGTGGGTGGTCATGGCGTCTTGTTAGAGGCTAACCATAACTTGTGGTTTGGGAAAGGGTTTCCGAAGCCACTACCACTTCGAATGGGCCTACAGGGTCACACACCATTGGGGATAGACCACATGTGAAGAGTACGATGCGAGAAGGAACGACGAAACGAGCTGGAAGAGTTCTAGACGGCCAGACCGTCCGGTCCAGACCTGGACCGGTCGGTCCAGGCGTGCCGGTCCGTCCGTTCTGTTGGAGATGGACCGTCCGTTCCACAGGGGTCACACCGTCTGGTCCAGACCTAGACCGGACGGTCCGACTTTCGGGAAAAACTTCCTTTAACACGATTTTAGGGTTTAGTCAATCCTATTAATTATGGGAGCCGCCCCAAACCCTAGGTAATCAACCTAAGACGTCCTAGACACTTCCTTGAGCATTGGAGAAGCTTTCTCTTCTAAACCCCGGAATATCGATTCCAAGGCAAGGACGTCGTTTTCTCTTCATAAATCCTAGCAGATACGTTCCAAAGTGTTGGAATCCTTCTCGCCGATGTGGATACATGTAGAGGAGTTGTACTTTCAGCTCTTGGTGATTAAAATAGGCCCTGGATCGATGATACTTCCAGTGTTGGGTTCCCTTCGGGTTCCTAGCATGCGATCTCATCGATCTAGGGTTTGGATTCTAGGTTTCACGCAGCGGAAGGAAAGATCTAAACCTAGCCAAACGTCACACAAAACCAATTGTGCAATAACCCGAACAATCGTGTATATCGTCGTGGGATTCGAATACTTACCTCGTTCTTTCAAGATCTGGAAGTATCAATCGATCCAGGGCCTGTTTTAATCACCGAGAGTTGAAAGCACAACTCCTCTACACGTATCCACACCGGCGGGATGAATTCCAACACTTTGGAACGTATCTGCTAGGATTTGTGAAGAGAAAACCGATGTCCTTGACTTGGAATCGATATTCCAAGTTCTATATCTCAAAATCAAGCTTATCTAAGCTCTCATTAGAATCTAGGACGTCTAAGGTTCTTCTTTTAGGGTTTGTGGCGGCTCTCATATTAATTAGGATTGCCCAAAACCCTTAAAACGCGAAAACCGAAAACTGCCCGTAAGTCGGACCGTCCGTTCCAGGCCTGGAACGGACATTTTGATTCTACATTTTGATTCTACGGAGAACGGACGGTCCGTTTTATAACGTAGAACGGACGTTCTTGACGCCTGGACCGTCCGTTCCAGACCTGGAACGGACGGTCTGGCATTTGCGGAACGGTTCGTCCGTTCCTCAGCGGAACGAACGTTCCGGAACGGTCTGGACCGGACGGTCTTGCCATCTGGAACTCTTCCAGATCGCTCCGTCGCTCTTTTCTCGCGTTGTTCTCTTCACGCGTGATCCATCCCTAATGGTGTGTGACCCTGTAGGCCCACTCGAAGTGGCAGTGGCTTCGGAAACCTTTCCCGAACCACAAGTCATGGTTAGCCTCTAGCAAGACGCCATGACTACCCACCTAGAATAGAGTTAGAGGTGATCTAACAAAGCCAGCAATAGTTCGAGTTCTGATCCTTTGTCTCACGATGTCATATGTTGAACAAGGGCATGGTATGAGCCACCCTTCAAGTTCAACCGCTTACTCGTCTAGGCAAACCGACTGATAAAATAGATCTACATTCATCTATAGCGTGGCCACGCATTTTCACAGTCCGATTTCCACGAGGGGCCCAGCGACATCTCTCCTGCGTAGGAGGTGACAAGTCCCGTATTGCATGTCTACTATCTGCATATGATTCGTGAACGTATCTGAGCAACGCCGTTATGATCATCCGGTTAAAGACGACGTTTGACGCAGTCAAGACACGTCACTCCTCATATCAGATACTCTAGACATCTCAGGTCTGAGGATCCAAGAACGAACCGCTGTATGAGATTCAAGTCATGACTCATGTCCATGTGACAATCTCATGCGGGTCATCCAGTAACTCGTTCCAAACGAGAACCCATGATTGTGATTTGCATCTAATGCATATGATCATAATCATCTATCACACATCATGCTGGTCTTAATTCATCATTGTTCCCACAATGATAACTGACCAGGAAATTTAGAGGTCTTGATAGATCGAGGTAAGTATTCGAATCCCACGGTGATATACACGTTCTTTCGGTTATTTCACAACTGTTTTTGTGTGACGTTTGGCTAGGTTTAGATCTCTTCTTCCGATGCATGAAACCTAGAAACCAAACCCTAGATCGATGAGATCATTTGCTAGGAACCCGTAGATAAACCCAACACCGAGTTTGGAAAAGACTTACGCTCAGCCGAATCTGATGTCCACGTATCCTTGGAACCACGACCGACACTCCAAGTAACGCGAGAACTAAAGAAAAAAAACAGACATCTCGACACTCTACTGCCACCATTACTCGTTAACAAAAATCGTTCAAGGGCATGAGTGTATCGAACATAGATAGTTTGGGTCTAAGTTGTAGGACGGTTGTCGAGCTAAATAGACAACCGACGACTTCAATCCTAGAAGCCCGGAATGAGAAAAAAAACGAAGAAAAAAAAAGAAAGAAAAATAAAAAATCATTAATGTGAAAGCTAATTTGATTCGCGTATTGGGACACAACAATACACGAGCTTAGGTTAGTATAGTCCGAGGTGTGGAGTAGGATGAGGAGATCAAGAGTCTCATTACAAACCTCGATTCCCGATGAAAGTCACATGCTGAAGTAGCTAACGACGTTCGGGGTTACTTAAGTAGCTAGGTTCGATTTCATCTACGTTGCTCTCTAAACCTTCCGCATAGTCCACACTTGACCCTCATTCTGATTTCACTAGTTGTTCACCCACGTCACCCAACCGAGACTTCTTATGAATCTTCTTTACTCGAGGATGAGCAAAAGTTCAGGTCTAGGGGGATTTGAAAAATCCTATTTTATATTACATTTTGGGTGTCTAACAACGCTATACGCATATCTATCTTGCATGTTTAGGCACTATAGGCACCCTATACCCGCTTTGTTTGTCTCTTTACATGATTTACAGGAGAATAGGATCAAAGGATGGATTTTGGATAAAAATAGCTCAGAAATCTGACACGGCCCACATGAGTAGGAGATTCTAAGCGGAGAAGACGAAGATTGGGAGCATCGGATTTATGAGCCTTTCTCTACTCTGCTCTTTTCTCTTGTTTATTGTTCCTCGTACTCCGTTATGACGGTTGAGTAGATTTTCATCTGTGAGATTAGGGTTTTGTTCAGTGTTCTAGATATGTTTGTTCTTTAACACGGATTTTGCATGAGTGGATATGGATTCTGTTTATTCATTCCCTGTTCTTCATTCTTTGGTTGACTGAATGCTAGTCCCATGATCAATACCCTAGAATCGAAAGGCGTAGAGATACGGTTTGATAACTAGGTTGTGCATTGAATGAATGATTCGAATATCGCTATCGCAAGATAGGTTAGATGGATTAGGGTTCATGATTGCGTTCTTCATGCACTTGGTCTTTGGTGGGAGTTATAGAGATATAAGTTATCGAAAACTCGGTAGTAGGACTGAGAAGTAAATTCCCTATACAACAGTTGTTTGAAATCCCTGAATCAATCCATGAATGTAGAATTCGCATGTTTAGCGTACAAACTCGATTCCCGCAGGCTTTGGTATTGGATTTTTACATATGTTACTTGCTTGCTTGCTTTGGTTAGTACGATTCATTACCATCATCATACACTATCAATCATATTCTTCTTTACCTTGAATTGATTTGAGTTAAAAGTACAACTGGTCCTTGTGTTCGATCTCGTACTACGGAGATCCATATCATACGGTGAGACTAATGGAATTTCTGGGATCTCTAGAGCGAATCTTATTCCTAAGAGATCGATTCTAGGGTTTGCGCAGCGGATATAGAACAAAAATTTGAATGAAACCCTAGAACCATGCTTCTATGAATCGTAGAAACGTTAGAACGCTTACCTCAATCGATCCGGGGCCTGTATCAATCGAAGAGTTCGTCTGATCACGAAAGGGAGGAAGAATACCTCGCCCTCTGCACGTATCCACACCTCGGGATGGATTCCAACGGTTTGAACTTGTCTGCTAAGACCCGAATCAGCTATTCGGTTTTGCGCTTCGAGAAAACAAGACTTAGAAATCCTTGAACTCTTTGGATCTCACCAAAAGCTCTTAGAATTCTACCAAAGACGGCTCAAAAAGTCTCTTCTATAATTAGGGTTTTAATCTCCTTCTTATAAGGTGATTTAACCCTAATTCGGTCTAATTTTCGAAAACCCGAAAGCCGGAACGGACGGTCCAGGAATGCACGTGGACCGTCCGTTCCAGAAAAGCCAGAACGGACGGTCTGCCTTCTGCGGACCGTTGGGTCTGGACCTGGCAGACCGTCGGGTCTGGCCCTTTCGGTCCGTCCATTCCAGCCCCTTCCGTCTTGGTTTTTCCGTCGTTTTCTCGTGCGTTTTGTCCTTCCCTGTGTGTGTGATCCTGTAAGCTCATTCGATATAGCAGTATAACCCGAAATCTCTATTTCGGATATACAAGTCATAGGCGGTCTCTAGCAAGACACTATGACTACCTATCTCGAATAGAGTTTGTTCGTTATCTTGCGAACGCCAGTGATGATTTTGGTTGATGATCTTTTTGTATCACGATATCATATGTCGAACATAAGGCATGGACAAGCCACCTTATCTGATTCGACTGCTTTCTCGTTCACTGAGTTCGACTGTCTAAAATAGACGACGTTCGTCTATAGTGCGGCCACACATTTCTACAGTCTCGCTCACACGAGGGGCCCAGCGATATCTCTCTCTTTTACGAGAGGTACAAATCCCATCTTGACTATCTACAATCCAGCACATGATACACGCCTTTATAGTCCTCCTGTTACGCAGGACGTGTGACGTAATCAAAGCACGCAACTCCTCATGTTGGATTCCGTAGATATCTCAGGTCTTAGGATCCAATCATGCAACCGTCATATGAGATTCAAGTCATGATGCTAGTCCATGTGACAATCTCATGCGGGTCAATCCAGTATTCCATTCTCCAACGAATACCTATGATTGTGATCGTATCCAATACCTATGATCATCTATGTGATCATCAATCACACATCATACTAGTCTTATTATGTCGTTATTCCCATAACGACACAAGACTAGGGAGTTTAGTATCATTCACAATGATACATGGATTTCATAACAGATCCAGTATGCAAGAACATGTAATGAATAAAATACTCTCATAAAAACACATAGAAAGTATCAATACATCGAATGTATCTCAATAAAGCTCATAATCAGTACATCATAGAGCACTAAACCAACAATCTCCCACTTGCTCTAATCATGAACTGCTAAACATCTAATGCCCATATCCCTAACATGACCCTCATGCTTCGACGAA
>NW_010960960.1:89704-95028 GCF_000463585.1 Tarenaya hassleriana
TCAGCCGGAATCATCACTGGTGTTCGTAAGATCACGAACCAACTCTATTCGAGATAGGTAGTCTTAGTGTCTTGCTAGAGACCGCCTATGACTTGTATACCCGAAATAGGGATTTCGGGTTATACTGCTATGTCGAATGAGCCTACAGGGTCACACACGCAGGGAAGGACAAAAACACGAGAGAAAACGACGGAAAACCGGAATGTAGAATTCGCATGTTTAGCGTACAAACTCGATTCCCGCAGGCTTTGGTATTGGATTTTTACATATGTTACTTGCTTGCTTGCTTTGGTTAGTACGATTCATTACCATCATCATACACTATCAATCATATTCTTCTTTACCTTGAATTGATTTGAGTTAAAAGTACAACTGGTCCTTGTGTTCGATCTCGTACTACGGAGATCCATATCATACGGTGAGACTAATGGAATTTCTGGGATCTCTAGAGCGAATCTTATTCCTAAGAGATCGATTCTAGGGTTTGCGCAGCGGATATAGAACAAAAATTTGAATGAAACCCTAGAACCATGCTTCTGCACGTATCCACACCTCGGGATGGATTCCAACGGTTTGAACTTGTCTGCTAAGACCCGAATCAGCTATTCGGTTTTGCGCTTCGAGAAAACAAGACTTAGAAATCCTTGAACTCTTTGGATCTCACCAAAAGCTCTTAGAATTCTACCAAAGACGGCTCAAAAAGTCTCTTCTATAATTAGGGTTTTAATCTCCTTCTTATAAGGTGATTTAACCCTAATTCGGTCTAATTTTCGAAAACCCGAAAGCCGGAACGGACGGTCCAGGAATGCACGTGGACCGTCCGTTCCAGAAAAGCCAGAACGGACGGTCTGCCTTCTGCGGACCGTTGGGTCTGGACCTGGCAGACCGTCGGGTCTGGCCCTTTCGGTCCGTCCATTCCAGCCCCTTCCGTCTTGGTTTTTCCGTCGTTTTCTCGTGCGTTTTGTCCTTCCCTGTGTGTGTGATCCTGTAAGCTCATTCGATATAGCAGTATAACCCGAAATCTCTATTTCGGATATACAAGTCATAGGCGGTCTCTAGCAAGACACTATGACTACCTATCTCGAATAGAGTTTGTTCGTTATCTTGCGAACGCCAGTGATGATTTTGGTTGATGATCTTTTTGTATCACGATATCATATGTCGAACATAAGGCATGGACAAGCCACCTTATCTGATTCGACTGCTTTCTCGTTCAATGAGTTCGACTGTCTGAAATAGACGATGCTCGTCTATAGTGCGGCCACACATTTCTACAGTCTCGCTCACACGAGGGGCCCAGCGATATCTCTCTCTTTTACGAGAGGTACAAATCCCATCTTGACTATCTACAATCCAGCACATGATTCGTTTCGTACCTGATACACGCCTTTATAGTCCTCCTGTTACGCAGGACGTTTGACGTATTCAAAGCATGCAACTCCTCATGTTGGATTCCGTAGATATCTCAGGTCTTAGGATCCAATCATGGAACCGCCATATGAGATTCGAGTCATGACGCTAGTCCATGTGACAATCTCATACGTGTCAATCCAGTATTCTGTTCTCCAACGAATACCTATAACTGTGATCGTATCCAATACCTATGATCATCTATATGATTAGGGAGTTTAGTATTGTTCATAACAATACATGGATTTCACAACATATCTAGTATGCACAACATTTAATGAATCAAACACTTTCCTAGAACTATAGAAAGTATCAATACATCAAATGTATCCATAGAAAGCTCGTAAACAGTACATCATATAGCACTAAACCAACAATCTCCCACTTGCTCTAATCATGGACTGTTAAATATCTAATGCCCATATCCCTAACATGACCCTCATGCTTCGACGAAGGGAGAGGCTTCGTCAACGGATCGGCAATGTTGTCATCTGTCGACACTATGCAAATGTGCACGTCTCCTCTATCTATGATCTCCCTGATAAGGTGAAATCGTCTGAGTATGTGTTTGGATTGGGATCTGGGTTCTTTCGCTTGTGCAATCGCTCCATTGTTGTCATAATACAGAGCAATGGGGCTATCAGCACTAGGAATAACATCCAAGTCACCAACAAACTTCCTGATCCAATTAGCTTCCTTTGTTGCGTCTGACGCTGCAATATACTCAGCTTCTGTAGTAGAATCTGAAACGGTTGCCTGCTTGGAACTCTTCCAGCTAACAGCGCCTCCGTTCATGCAGAAAACATAGCCAGACTGCGATCTGTAGTCATCCGGGTATGACTGGAAACTAGCATCGGTGTAACCCTTTACAGCGAGCTCGTCTTCCGACCCACCGTATACCGAGAACACATCCTTAGTCCTTCTCTAGTACTTCAGGATGTTCTTGACGGCGATCCAGTGTAACTCACCTGGATCTTACTAGTATCTACTCGTAATGCTCAACGCATAGGATACATCCGGTCGACTACAAAGCATGGCATACATGATCGATCCAATTGCCGAAGCATATGGGATCTGATCCATGCGTTCTCGCTCATCAGGTGTCGTAGAACACTGACTCTTGTAGAGAACTGTGTCACTGCTCATCGGTAAGGTTCCTTTCTTGGAATCTTGCATCTTGAACCGTTTCAAGACTTTATCGATGTAAGTACTCTGACTCAATCCTAGAAGCCGCATCGATCTATCTCTATAGATCTTGATGCCTAAAATGTAGGCCGCTTCTCCTAGGTCCTTCATAGAAAACTGCGTTCCTAGCCAAGACTTAACGTCTTGCAAGGTAGGAACGTCATTCCCTATTAGGAGAATGCCATCCACGTACAGCACTAGAAATACAACTGTGCTCCCACTAGCCTTCTTGTAAACACATGGCTCGTCTTCGATTTGTGAGAAACCAAACCTTTTGATTGTCTCATCAAAATGAAAGTTCCAGCTCCTCGAAGCCTGCTTCAGTCCACAAATGGACCTCTGAAGCTTGCACACCATCCTCGGGTTCCTTGGATCGACAAAACCTTCGGATTGTATCATGTACACATCCTGGTCAAGTTCCCGTTAAAGAACGCGGTCTTGACATCCATTTGCCATATCTCATAGTCGTAATATGCGGCTATGGCAAGCAGGATCCTGATGGACTTCAGCATAACTACATGCGAAAAGGTCTCATCATAGTCAATACCATGAATTTGACGGAATCCTTTCGCCACAAGTCGTGCCTTATACGTGTGCACGTTGCCATCCATGTCGTCTTCTTCTTGAAGATCCACTTGCATCCGATGGGTTTTATCTCTTCAGATGTATCAACCAGAGTCCATACTTGGTTGTCTGATATGGATTGCATCTCGGACTTCATAGCCTCGCGCCATTTCTCGGAATCGGGACTCGCCATAGCCTCTGGGTATGTGGTAGGTTCATCATGTTCTAATAACATGAGTTCCTCATTCCCAGTTACGAGAAATCCGTATCTCACAGGCTCTTGGCGAATCCTGCCTGATCTCCGAGGTTCACTTTGTTCTCTACCGGAATATAGAAGTAGTAACCCTTAGTTTCCTTAGGATAGCCTACAAATAAATACTTATCAGATTTGGAGGATAACTCGTCTTCAACTTGTTCACTCGGCTCAGCGTCTACTTGTTGCTCTCGAACTTCCTCAAGTTCGATCCTACTCCCACTGACTCTTTGGAGACGAACTCTCGCTCCATAAAAGTCGCATTCCTAGCAATGAACACCTTGTTCTCTGCCGGAATGTAGAAGTAGTAACCCTTAGTTTCCTTAGGGTAGTCTACAAATAAAAACACTTATCAGATTACGAGGATAACTTATCAGTCATCAGACGCTTCACATAAGCGTCGCAACCCCAAATTCTGACAATCGACAACGCGGGACGCTTCCCTGTCCATATCTCATATGGTGTCGTTTCAGCCGATTTCGTTGGACTCCTATTCAGCAGGTACGCAGCGGTCTCTAAAGTATAGCCCCAAAAAGACTTCGGAAGATCTGTCTGACTCATCATCGACCGAACCATGTCTAACGGTGTTCGGTTCCTCCGTTCAGACACGCCATTCCATTGTGGCGTTTTAGGAGGAGTTAATTGTGATAAAATACCACAATCAACCAGATAGTCAGTGAACTCTTGGCTCATATACTCGCCACCACGATCTGATCGAAGTGTCTTGATCGTCTTGCCAAGCTGGTTCTGTACTTCGTTTCTGAAAGCCTTGAACATTCCAAGTGTTTCAGACTTATGTCTCATCAAATAGACATAACCGTATCAACTGAAATCATCAGTGAACGTAACGAAATACAGATAACCTCCTCTAGCTGGACATTCATAAACCAATGAATCAATACATAGTCAAAAAATCATATCACGGATCATCGTAGAGCATTACAACCAACAATCTTGCCCATCAAACAAGACTCGCAAGATTCAAGAGACTCAAAGTCAAATGAATCCAGAAGACCTTCAGAATGAAGCTTCTGAATGCGTTTCTCGTTTATATGGCCTAGACGACAATGCCAGAGGAAGGTCGGGTTTAAGTCGTTCGGCTTAAACCGTTTAGTACTCACGTTATAGATGGACGATGTCGAGTTCGAAGGCTGATCATTCAAGACGTATAAACCATTAACTAGATAACCATTACCATAGTAAATACTGTCTCGATAAATCATCAAACTCGAGTTCTCAATCACAAATCGAAAATCATCCAAATCCAGACAATAAATAGAAATAATGTTTCTACTAATCGCAGGAACATAGTAACAATTACTTAATTCTAAAACAAGTCCAGAAGGAAGATGCAAATCATAAACGCCAACACACAATGCAACAACTCTTGCTCCATTTCCGATGCGTAGATCCGCTTCTCCCTTAGCCAGCATCCTACTTCTTCTTAGTCCCTGCACATTTTCACAAATGTGTGAGGCACTTCCGGTATCCAATACCCACGAAGATGTAGTACAGATGTTAGCTTCTATAATATGAATACCTGAGGCAGAAGCTTCACCAAGCTTCTTATCCTTCAGATCCTCCAAGTAAAGGTGACAATTACGCTTCCAGTATCCAGATGTTGGTTTAGTGCTCTATGATGTACTGATTATGAGCTTTGTTCAGATACATTCGATGTATTGATACTTTCTATGTGGTTTTATGAGAGTATTTTATTCATTACATGTTCTTGCATGCTAGATCTGTTATGAAATCCATGTATCATTAGGAATGATACTAAACTCCCTAGTCTTGTGTCGTTATGGGAATAACGACATAATAAGACTAGTATGATCTGTGATTGATGATCACAGAGATGATCATAGGTATTGGATACGATCACAATCATAGGTATTCGTTGCAGAACGGAATA
>NW_010960960.1:95301-95812 GCF_000463585.1 Tarenaya hassleriana
AATGGTTTATATGTCTTGAATGATCAGCCTTCGAACTCGACATCATCCATCTATAGCGTGAGTACTAAACGGTTTAAGCCGAACGACTTAAACCCGACCTTCCTCTGGCATTGTCGTCTAGGCCATATAAACGAGAAGCGCATACAGAAGCTTCATTCTGAATGTTCTGGATTCATTTGACTTTGAGTCTCTTGAATCTTGCGAGTCTTGTTTGATGGGCAAGATGACAAATCATCCTTTCAAGGGGAAAGGACAGAGAGCGACGGAGTTATTGGCTCTCATACATAGTGATGTATGCGGACGAATGAGTTGTCCAGCTAGAGGAGGTTATCTGTATTTCGTTACGTTCACTGATGATTTCAGTCGATACGGTTATGTCTATTTGATGAGACATAAGTCTGAAACACTTGAAACGTTCAAGGCTTTCAGAAATGAAGTACAAAACCAGTTTGGCAAGACGATCAAGACACTTCGATCGGATCGTGGTGGCGAGTATATGAGCCAAGAGTTC
>NW_010960960.1:96590-96998 GCF_000463585.1 Tarenaya hassleriana
GGACCATCCATAAGAATAAATCATGTCTATTTGAGTTACAGTTGATCAGATTAAGCAACGGTTGCGTAATCGGACCTAGAAAACGAAAAATTTAGGAATCTGGACCTCTGACCGTCCGTTCCAGGTGTGGAACAGACGGACCAGTCTCTGAGAACTCCTGGAACGGACGGTCCATAAGTATAGAACGGACGGTCCGCAAACTGTTCCACACCTGGAACGGACGGTCAGAGGTCCAGATTCCTAAATTTTTCGTTTTCTAGGTCCGATTACGCAACCGTTGCTTAATCTGATCAACTGTAACTCAAATAGACATGATTTATTCTTATGGATGGTCCATAGTGAATGAATGCGTGTAACTTAATCAAGATATTGGATATGCTTGATTGAGTGGGAGCTTCGAGATTGGGA
>NW_010960960.1:105829-106745 GCF_000463585.1 Tarenaya hassleriana
CACTTCTGGTATCCAATACCCACGAAGATGTAGTACAAATGTTAGCTTCTATAACATGAATACCTGAGGCAGAAGCTTCACCAAGCTTCTTATCCTTCAGATCCTCCAAATAAAGGTGACAATTACGCTTCCAGTGTCCAGACACTCCGCAGTAATGACAGTCACCCTTATCGGGTTTAGGCTTAGGCGTAGAGGCAACTTTTGCCTTCTTCGCTGCCTTTTTCTTGGCTTTACCCCGCCGCTTCTTGCTGAAGTTTTTCTCCACAGCAAGCACAGTCTTGGGCACCACAATATCATGCTCGGCCGATTTCAGCATCCCATGCAGTTTGGCTAAGCTCTTAGTCATCCCATGCATATGGTACTGCATAACGAACTGGTTATAGTCCTCGGAGAATGACATCAGGATCAAATCTGCAACCAAGTCACCATCGAGTTTCACTCTCATACGCTCAAGTTCTTCAACATGACCTCTCATGTTGAGGACGTGGGTGTTGACAGAGCTACCTCTCGGCATTTCCGTCTTCACCAGAGCTTTCAGCGTCTTGTACTTTTCAGTACGCGCTAGCTTCTCAAACATGGTCTTGAGCTGATTGATCATATCAAACATGCTCTTCCCCTCAAACTGCCTCTGCAGATTCGGGGTCATGCTTCCCAACATGAGACAGGAGATCTCATTGTCGTCAGTCTGATGCTTCAACCAAGCATCTCTAACGGCTCTCGTGGCATTGGCCGCAGGCTCTGGTGGTAGAGCCCCTTCCAGGACGTACGACTTCTTATCGTGCTTGAGAACAATTCCCAAGTTCCGATACCAGTCTAAGAAGTTCGTCCCAGTCAATTTATCCTTCTCAAGGATAGATCGCATCGTCAAACTCGGTACGCTACCGGTTGACGCCATGTCCTACAAAAGAGACAAAAA
>NW_010960960.1:107309-108167 GCF_000463585.1 Tarenaya hassleriana
CCTCACCAAGATAATACGGCACACCCAGCTTTGGCATGGCCCATGACACGTACGATCGAGGCCTTGACAAGTGCTTTACTCGTAGAGCTCCTAGATCTAACTGGTTTCTGTGCAACGATTAACATAATCTGAATAGACCATCCATTCGATTATGTAATCCCAATCTCGAAGCACTCACTCAATCAAGCATATCTAATATCTTGATTAAGTTGCATGCATTCATTCACTATGGACCATCCGAACGAATGAATCATGCTATTTGAGTCACAGTTGATCAGATTAAGCAACAATTGCACAATCGGATCTAGAAAACGAAAAAATATCGGAATCTGGACCTCAGACTGTCCGTTCTGGATGCAGAACGGATGTTTCAGGTTTGGCAGAACGGTCGGTCTCGACCAGCCGGAACGGACGGGACGCAGCACACGACGGTCCAATATGGACCATTCGTTCTGATCTGTGCAGTCCACCACCCCCGAACCGTCCGGTCTGGCTTACCCAGAACGGAGGGTCTAGGGTTCGTCTACGTGATCAGATCATGTTCTCCGGTGTTCTCGGCCCTGATCAGACCCGAAACTGATCCAAATTCTTCTGTACACCCAAAATTAGAACTCTTGCACTCTATCAACATGAAACATGCAATCTACACTAGATTCAATCATCAAAGATGCATAGAAATCAAAGCAAACATGGATTCAAACAATTCAAATCCTAAAACGTGCGTGATCAGGTTCTACGAAATCAAAACAGAGCAACCAGGCTCTGATACCACTGATGGAATTCCTGGGATCTCTAGAGCGAATCCTATTCCTAAGAGATCGATTCTAGGGTTTGCGCAGCGGATGTAAAACAAAAATT
>NW_010960960.1:109139-110818 GCF_000463585.1 Tarenaya hassleriana
GTTCATTGAGTTCGACTGTCTGAAATAGACGACGTTCGTCTATAGTGCGGCCACACATTTCTACAGTCTCGCTCACACGAGGGGCCCAGCGATATCTCTCTCTTTTACGAGAGGTACAAATCCCGTCTTGACTATCTACAATCCAGCACATGATTTGTTTCGTACCTGATACACGCCTTTATAGTCCTCCTGTTACGCAGGACGTTTGACGTATTCAAAGCACGCAACTCCTCATGTTGGATTCCGTAGATATCTCAGGTCTTAGGATCCAATCATGGAACCGCCATATGAGATTCGAGTCATGACGCTAGTCCATGTGACAATCTCATGCTGGTCAATCCAGTATTCCGTTCTCCAACGAATACCTATAATTGTTATCGTATCTAATACCTATGATCATCTATATGATCATCAATCACACATCATACTAGTCTTTGTATATCATTATTCCCACAATGATTCATGACTAGGGAGTTTAGTATTGTTCATAACAATACATGGATTTCACAACATATCTAGTATGCACAACATGTAATAAATCAAACACTTTCGTAGAACTATAGAAAGTATCAATACATCAAATGTATCCATAAAAAGCTCGCAAACAGTACATCATAGAGCACTAAACCAACAGAGACGTGATAACGGGTATAAATTTAAGACTCGGTACACGCGTATCATGGGTTATCCAATAAACAAAAAACAATGATTAGGAACTATTCAACTTCAATGTCCTAGGAACCCAAGACGCTAGCAAAAGAAAGAGAAAAAAAATCTAGCTAGATGAAAGAAAAAAGAAGAAAAAAAAGAATGAATGGCGAAAGCGTAGACTAGATACGATTAGGTAGAATGGTGTAATAGGTTCGAGAAACATACTTGATAGATGATTGAAGTCCTTAGATTGGTTCTAGGTACCGATATAGATCCCATGGCTAGAAAAAAACTATCCTTTAGACACTACAAAAAAATGGTCATTTCCAATGGGCAAATCCGTTGGAAATGGCCAAATTTCCGTTGGAAATTAACGTTTCCAACGGATTTCCAACGGATAAATCCATTGAAATTTCGTCGTTGGAAATCGGTTTCCGTTGGACAACCGTTGGAATTTTCAACGGAATTTCAATGAATTTTTCTGTTTGAATTTTCCAACAGATTTCCAACCGCAATCCGTTGGAAAATTCCAACGGAATTTCCAACCGATATCCGTTGGAATTTTCCAACGAAAAATTCAAAACATATTCTCGATCCCGACCCCAACCCGACCCCGACCCCTACCGCGAACCCGACCTCGGCCTCGACTCCGGGCCCGACCGTGAACCCGACCCCGACCGCGAACCCGACCCTGACCCCGACTACGATCCCAACCCCGATCCCGATCCCGAAGCTCACTTCCCATTAGGTCACTCATCCTTCCACTACTCCAGCTCAATCCTCCTTAACCCTAGCGTTCCAATTGACAATCATCCAACTGCTCCAAATTAAACTTCTGATATCATATAACATTAATATATATACATATATAAATATTTATACATATATATATATAGGGAAAAAAACCCTAAAAATTCCTAAACTTGTATTTTAGAGTAATATTAATTCCTAAACTTGTAGAGGTGCATATTAATTTCCAAACTTGCAAAATTGAACACGTTAAATCCTGAACTTGTTAAACGGTTCCA
>NW_010960960.1:111060-125614 GCF_000463585.1 Tarenaya hassleriana
TATGGAACCGTTTAACAAGTTCAGGATTTAACGTGTTCAATTTTGCAAGTTTGGGAATTAATAGGCACCTCTACAAGTTTAGGAATTAATATTATTCCAAAATACAAGTTCAAATTTTTTTAGGGTTTTTGTGAATAAAATATGAGTATCTTTTAATTTCTAAATTGTTTATAAATTGTTTTAGAAAAAATTATATTAAAAAGAATATTTCTAAATTAAATATATTTTTTAATAGTTATGAATATGTAATCAAAACTGTGAAAATTAAAAATAAGATAATAAAATAATGTTGTGGAAGAAATGCACATCGAGTACATCACTATAATTTATTTATTTAATAGATTATTCTAATGGTCCTAAATTAAGTTAAACCAATTGAATTAACAAAACATTTAATCAACGGTTCGTTCTTATCCAAAAACCTGTTTATTTATTTATTTACTTTGTTTTTATTCATACAAAGCTTTTATTTAATTATTATTTACCTTGTTTTGTTTTGGCAAATTAGTGGTTCTCATTTCCGGGTCAATGCTAAATTGTACTCAAATAATTTTCTTATTCTTTCTACTCTTCCTAACGAGATTGAAAATCATATTAAATCTCATATAATTTCTACAATAAATGAATATTTATTCAAAAGAACAGTTCATAATTTTATTTTCATCCACAAACTGAGAAAAGAGAAATACAAGTGGAAAAAATATTCATTTGAATGTTGAGACTTTTTTTTGGCAATATTATTAGTTTCTACTGGGAAAATATTTTAAAAAAATGCATGTCTTAATTAAGCATATAAGTTTGGTGGGACAACGTTATTTACCCCTTTTCATTTTTTTCAAAATTTTCTTACAGAAATTTAAATAATATATTAGTATAATTTGTATGCTCCTCAGATTAGTCCAAACATTAAATTACAAAAAGAAAGTTTGAAATTTTAAAATAATAAAGATAATCAAAGGCAAGAAAGAACAATAAAAAAATCTAAAAATTCCTAAATTTATAATTTGGAGTAATATTAATTCCTAAACTTGTAGAGGTGCGAGCCACGTCGGATCGGTCAACTCATTTTTTTGACCAAATAACGTTATGGACGAATATGGAACCGTTTAACAAGTTCAGAATTTAACGTGTTCAATTTTGCAAGTTTGGGAATTTATAGGCATCTTTACAAGTTTAGGAATTAATATTACTCCAAAATACAAGTTTAGGAATTTTTAGATTTTTATTTTATTTTTTCTTACCTTTGATTATCTTTATTATTTTAAAATTTCAAACTTTCTTTTTGTAATTTAATGTTTGGACTAATCTGAGGAGCAGACAAATTATACTAATATATTATTTAAATTTCTGTAAGAAAATTTCGAAAAAAATGAAAGGGGGTAAATAACATGGACCCACCAAACTTATATGCTTAATTAAGACATGTATTTTTTTAAAATATTTTCCCAGTAGAAACTAATAACATTGTCAAAAAAAAGTCACATATCGATATATATATATATATATGTATACGTATAAATATATAAAATACATGTATTTAAATATATATATATATATATATATTAGATTTTTCAATTGATTTTTCAATTAAAATCAAATTTTCGATCGATATCCGTTGGAATTCTGTTGAAATTTTTAAAAACAAATTCCAAAAAAATTTTCAACTGACATCCGTTGGAATTTTTTTAAAATTTCTAAAAAAATTTTCAACCGATATCCGTTGGAATTCCGTTGAAAATTTTTTCCAACCAACATCCGTTGGAAATTTCCAACCGATTTTTCGAAACGATATCTATTGAAAATTTCCAACGGATATTCGTTGGAAATACCGTTGGAAATTTTCAACCCAATTTTTCAATTGAATACGTTAAAAATTCCGTTAAAAATTTCCAACGGGCATTTCTAACGGATATCTGTTGGAAATTTCAACGGAGTTTTAACAGAAATCGTCGTTGAAAATCCGTTGAAAAATTTCTAACGGACAAATCCGTTGGAATTCGATGATTTTTTTTTGTAGTGAGAGAGGAAAATCATAGTAGACAGATTTCGTCATTGTTCACGGGGATCTATGTCAAATACATGTTTCGTTCTGGATTATCATTTTGAATTATGTCATTGTCTCGCCCTCCTTTTAGACCTTTTTCACGGAGTATTTGCTCGAGAACGAACAAAGATTTAAGTTCGGAGGAATTTGATAACACGTATTTTGTGTGATGATTTGATATATGATGTCTAATGTATTTTACTCGATTTTACAAATTTGTAGACATTGTGAGGCACATTTGGTTTCGATATTGGTTGGTTTTGTTCTTTGATGTTTAAATATGTATTCATGTATAAAAAAGAGTAAAAGGAGTGGAAAACATGGATTACGGAATATCACAGACGAAACAGGAACATTTGGAGGGGTTTTGAGAAAAAACCGTGAAGCTGGAGAAGTGAGATATTGCACGTCCAATAACTTTCACTCTATAAGTCCAAATCATAAGTTCTCTATATAATTGGAAACCTCTTTTCAATATCTACGAATAGACACCAAAATCACTTGAATCCAATAGCGGGGCAGAAAGTTATGAGTGAAACGATCATTTTGCACTTGGTAAAACGATCGGTTCGGCATCGCAGAAATTGGAAAATTCCTCAGAAAGTGGAAACGATTGTTTGGCTTTGACCGAAACGATCGGTTCGATTCCCATATTTGGAAAACTTACTATTTTGCCCAAGATGAAAGAGAAATAAGAGGAAAAAACCTCTAGGTCGAAAAGAATTCAAGTTTTTATCAAAGAACATACCCTAGAACACACAAAAGGGGGCGATTATCAAGTGGCAAGAGATCGGAGTAGAAGACGAAGATTACGAAGTCGAAAAATCGACTAAGCATTCTTCATTTCTTCTATTTTATGATGTTTTGTATTATTGATATGAACACTAACGTCTCAATGTTTAGCGAGTAGTTCCATAGCTATAGGTTAGAGATTTGCAATGTAGGGATCTTTGGTTACTCAGACGATATTTGTTAGCCTACAAAATTTACACTGAACCAATTCTTTATCTTCTAAACCCCAAAAAAATATGCAACCATTTTTGCAGACATCAATATTTTCATAGGGCATTCCCAAATTCTTCAACATAGCCTTTTATCATTATATGATTGTGGTGCTTCGTTGTTTTCAAGTAAATATTCACGCAATGTCTGACAAAATGAATCCATGCAAGAGATAAACGAAACTGACTTTCTTTACATCGTTCATAGACAAGATGATTAATTTGTCATATACAGTATGTCGAAAAACCGTTTTGTTTCGACGTTTAGCTCATCCTCTTGTGAGTTTTGCTCAAACGACGCCCTAGGAAAAGCATATATCATCATTTCTTAAAACTTCTTCATCATCATACCTCTGATTGCCCAACACATGTCCCATTGTAATTGTCAGGACTTCTTCTCCATGGAATCGCGAAATATAATAGTCATCTACGAATCCCCTTCGAAATAGATGTTTACAAACATCTTCTTGAGTGTGAAATTTTAAATTTCGACAACTTGTACACGGACATAGCATTTTTCCATATTCTTGGTATAATGGCTGCATCGAAGCAAAATTCATAAATTGCTCCAAACCGATAAGGAATTCTTGTGTTACCTTTTTTGTAATCGGATCAACTCTTTCATATATCCATTGTCGGGATGAATGAACATTGAGATTTGTTGAAGAAGACATTTTTTGAGTGTTTTTTGTATAAGAATAGTAGAAGAATGATTTGGAGAGTGGCTTGAGAGTGTTAAGGGGATGGTTATATAAAAAAGAAAATTCCAACAGACGTCCGTTGGAAAATTTCAACCGTTAAATATTTCAACGGACGTCCGTTGGAATACTTCGAGCGTTAAATATTCAACGGGTGTTCGTTGAAATTATCCGATCGTTACCAAATGTTCGAAACTTTCCAACGGATTTCCGTTGGGATATTTTTCCTCAACGATCCAAAAATTTTCAACGGGGATCTATTGGAAATTGTATCAAAATATAACAAATATCCGTTGGAAATTTTTGTTTTTAATTCCAACGGATAGTCGTCGAAAAGTATGTTGAAAAATTTCAACGTACCTTATCCGTTGATATTTCGTTGAAAATTTCAATGGAATTCTAACGGTTTTATCTGTTGAATATCTGTTGGAAATTCTTTGAAATAATTCTAACAGACGTCTGTTGAAAATCTGTTGAAATATTTCCAACGGATGATCCGTTGGAAAAATTCATAGTTTTTTTGTAGTGATGGTGGTATATTTATGAAGTAAATGCAAAAGATAAGATAACAAAGTTGTAAAAATAAGAAAACTATCAATCAACGAACACTGCGGATATCGAGATCCGTATTTGAATAATACTAAGCATGCAAGAATTATGATATCAATTGTAGTCGGGAATCATAAACAACATCATATTATCTCTAACCGTTAACGATTTTAACGATATTTAATGTTAATCTAGATTTTATCAAAACAATTGCAAAGTCAGTCATTTTCTTAATTAGATTTACAAATTTTATGTATTTTTTATTAACATTCGTAAAATTCAATATTAATATGATTATCATCTCAAAATTCAATAATGTTTTTAGGATTTTTTCCTTTTCTATCTTTATTTCTGATATTTGTTAAATTTGAATTTTTAAAAGACGAATTTAAAATAAGGTCTTGCGTTTATATTGATTGGCTATGTAGCCATATTATTATATAATGCTTGGATTGATTTAAATAATTATAATTTGAAAAATTCATTAGCACGAATACGTACATAAAATATGTCTATATATACACGTCAGCTATGATGTGCACATGAATATCTCGACAAAAGCAAATATTCCATCATGGCTCTTTCTGCGTCATGGGCTTATCAAATCTTCTTATCTCCCAGTTCCAAGTTTGTCAGTACTCTTTCCACTTTACACTTTATAAAAAAAATTAAAGTAAAACATTAATGGTTGAATTTAGATGTATTTGATAGAATCTCAACGGAATTAAAACGAGAGAAACCCAATTTATTAAAAATTCTAAAAATCTTAAATGAAAAAATCTAAAAGAACATTTTTTATTGGCATAAAAAATTAAATAAAAATATTTTTTTGGAAAATTCAACAATTATGATAAATTGATAATCAAAATAAAATTAGAATAAAATCAAAGTGATTTTATAAATAATGTGAGATATTTTTTCCGTTAGTATAAAATAGATATCGTTAGTTAGTTCATTTGATATATAACACAAAAACAAAGAACATTAATATCTCTGCTCATATCTCTCTGTGTTCGTTTGGTATTTAGAAAAGTTTTTTCCGAATATGTGATCGTTATATTTTATGAGTTTACCGTACTTTAATAACTTCGAAATTTTTGAGGTGATACGAACATAAAAAATTTGTATTTCACATATCTCCACAAAATTAACCAATATTTTATTTATTTTTTTATATTGGTGATTACCGAGTGTGGGACTGGAACCGTGGTTGTGGAGCACTTTTGTGCATACCCACACCGCTTTTCCACCCCAATAATAATTTGTATCACTTCTGCTCTCACATAATTATATTGATGTATTTTTTATAGATGAAATATTATTTTTCACATTCACATTGAGGACTTGTTGATGCGAACTTTAAAGTTCCCATGATTAGGGGTGGGCACGGATCGGATATTCGGGATTTTTGAGATGTCCGTATCCGTATCCGATCCGTACAAATATTCGATTTTGTTATCTGTATCCAATCTGTAACTTCGGATATCCGTAAAAATCACGAATATTTCCGGATATCCGTATCCGACCTAAAATGTTATAAAAATTTGAATTAAAATTAAATAATAAATTCAAACAAAAATAAAATATATAATCTATTTAATATAAACGATATTTATAATTTAAAATTCATAATTTAAACACTACAAATCAATTCAAATACAAATACAATCATAATTTATCAAATATAAATATATTCGAAATTCAAAATTCAAAACAAAACACTAAACATGATAAATTTTAATATTCAAAAGATTAAACATTATAAACCTCTATATATATAAAATATTTCTTAAATCTCCCTAAAAAACGTATAGATATTAAACATTTTAAATCTACATATCAAATTATTCTTATATTTAATAATATTATTATAAAATACGGATCAGATCGGATATGTCGGATAATTCAATTTTAATATCCGTATCTGATCCGTATCCGACAAATATCTTCAAATAAATATCCGTATCCGATCCGTAAACTCCGGATATCCGAATTTTCGATTCGGATACGAATCGAATAACGTATCGGTTCGGTTTTTTTGAATATTTTGCCCACCCCTACCATGATTCCTCATAATGAGTCGATATAAAATCCAAACCAATAACATCAAACACATATCAAACACATTTATAACGAATAAAATCAATAAAAAAAAAAAAACCAATTGAACTTACAGTTTTTTTTATTTTTGGATTTAATGGAAATTCAGTAATCAAACCCAAAGCCAACCAAGCCCAATTCAAAAAATAGTTGGCTGCATTTCACTTCCCAATCCTATGGTATAATAAAACAAAATTTATAACTGGGTCTAAATATTACAGATTGCAATTTATTTTTGATTGAGTTCTCTTTTGTTTGGATTTTTTTTTTAATTTTGTAAAACAAAATTCGAAAAATTTATAAGGTTACAGACAGCAAACTCTATACCTCACTATTTTATTTTATGTGACTTTATCCAAACATCTCACTAAAATACAAAAATTCTGGAAAAAAAAGGCCATAACGCCATTTAGTTGTTAATGCTCAAAGAGAAAGGAAACCGACAAAACAAACAAGAAAACAATTTTGCTCAATTTTTATCCATGTATTTGTCTCTCCCCTTAGTTCCTCTCTATGATTTTCCGTTAAATTGTTTAAACTGATTTTATTGTTATTTACATCGAACCGTACGGAATCGGATGTGTTAGCCTAAACCGGACATGAGACGCCGGCGACTTAACGGCGACGCCGTGCCAACAGATCCCTCCTTTACACATCTCCTCAACTCTCCGGCTAAATCTCCGGCGATCTTCCGCCGCAGCCGCCGCCTTGTTTGCCTTCCTGCAGATGTCCCATGTCAGCGTTCCGACCAAGACAGCGCCGACGACCAACGTCGACGCCGCGAGCACCGACACGGCACCGAAATTGCGGCCGATGAGAAGTCCGTACGCTTTGATTCCGGCAATCACTGCCACGTAGATCGCCGTCAGGTTCCTGATCACGGCGTCGGAGACCGACATCCCTCAATCTCTCTCTCTCTCCACGCAGCGTTTTGGGGTTCGAGAAAGGCCTTGAGTGCAGGCGAGAGGAATTAAAGAGGAAGGGGCCATGGCTTGGAATTACGAAAATACCCTCGTGTGCTACGGAAACCATCCTTGGACTTTCATACCCCCTCCCCCCGTGCTATTTACGCTCAAATTTCTTTACACGAGTGTACTATTATATTTATATTATTTATTGGGTTGCGTTATTAAGAATATTAAATCATTGTTTAATATGATAACTAATATTATTCAAATATTTCATAAATTTTTTATATTAGTTATATTTTTTTTGGTATAATTATATTAGTTATATTGATACCTAAAACAAGACTTTACAATGTGCAAAACTAAAAAGAACGAGGAAAAATCGCAGATAAATATCTGTACTTTTACAAAACTTCCATATAAATATTTGTACTATAAAATTCTCAAATAAATACATATATTTTTTAAAATTTCCATATAAATACCTATATTTTTAAAAATTTACCAAATAAAATATTCATCGTTGACGGCGTTATAACGTGTTTTGCCACGTCGGACTAACCGGTTCAATTAATAAACTTCTGGTTCAACAAACACCTGAGAGAGCTTGATGGAGGAAGACTGGTCTGGTTATTCCGCTTTTTGCTTTGTATATCTTCTGGGTCCTGGCAGGTTTCTACTTGTTCGTTAGGTATAGTTGCTTGTGCGTAAGATTATATCTGCCAGGTGTTTGTTGAAATGCTTCAGTGAGTTTTTGCTTCCTTGGCATTTTGATTGCATTTACATGGGATTGAGTGCACTTTGAATTCAGAAACACGGTGGGGGGATTAATCCATCAACTTTCTTCCATTCTACATCGGTATTAAAGTAAAGAATTATACATAAAGTTCTATTTTTTTTATTTGTCGATAAATGATAATTCTTACCATTGTTTATGACTCATAATTTTGAACCAAATTCCACAAAGACCACACCATCTCACACGCTATCAATTCTTCGGGCCAACCTAACCGGACTCTGAACTGGCTGTCGGGTTGGGAGAACAGGGTCTTCGATTCTTGAGCTCGTCCACGACAATAACTTAACACCGAAATGGATAGATCCTCTTGTAGTCGCATAAGCTCTCTGCAACGAGCTTCCAATGGAGAAAGATCTTCTCACAGTTCCCACTCTTGCTGCTCTACAATGGTTAGCCAAATCGCTTTGTGCCCTCGAAAGGAAATTCGGGTTTCTGAATCTGGAACCCGGGAATCGATCTTTATCCTCGGTTCCATCGCCGACTTCACTTGTATTCCCGTTCCGTTCTTCACTTCTGGGTTCGTTGCTCGAGCTCGGATTATCTGAATGATTCGTCTGGAGAGATTCAGAGACTGTCTCGTTGGCGAGTACAGGTGCACGGCATAAAGGGCAGTTCTTGTGTGAGAGCAACCAAGTGTCGATGCGATCGATGTGAAACGCGTGGCTACACTTTGGTAATAATCTCAGCAGCTCGTTTTCTTTTAAATTCGTTCAAGCAGACGGAGCAATCTGTGCCGTCGAAATCTCAGCAAAAGGTTCAAACAGAGTAACACCCCTCGTCTTTACAGTATTAAGCAGAAGCTTCATGGTCTCCGACAGGGTTCTCTTGATGTCACCACATTCTACACTAAACTTTTCACCATTTGGGAGGAGATTAAAGCCATTAAACCGGTGCCTCGTTGCAAATGTGGGAACTGTTCTTGCAATATCTCCCATAACTGGACTGAGCAGAGTGAGAGACTTTGTCATAGACTTTCTCTTTGGTTTAAATGATTCCTATGATGCCATTCGGAGCCAGATCATTATGCTGGACCCTTTGCCTGATCTGGAGAAGGCGTATCATCTCATCACCCAACATGAACAGCAACGTTCCATCCGTTCTCCACTTCTGTCTTAATAGCCTGTTCTTCAGACTTCCTCCTTGATGGAACCTGTCTCTCGCCCTTTGGGTGCTGTCCAGACCAGTACTTTTCGCGGAAAACCAAAACCCGTTTGCACTCATTGCGGTCTTGTTGGTCATACGATCAACAAGTGTTACCGCCTCCATGGTTTTCCCCAGGGATACAGAACTCCTGTCTCTGCTCCTTCCCGACAGCAACATCTATTGCCTCCTAAAGGACCAGTTTCTGCTCCTGGAGCTTATCAGACCCCTCGCACATCTATTGTTGGCTCTTTATCTTCTGGTGTTTCTTCATCCCAGTTGCTGGATGTCAGCAAGATGACTGTTGATCAGATTCAACATCTATATGCCCAGATCACGGAGAAGATGCACCTTGGTTCTCGCCCTTCAGTGACTGCACATGGTGCTCCCGAAAACTCTGCTTCTGGTAATGTTATTCTCACTGCAATATGTTTTCCTGTTGCTAGTTTCAATACATTACCTGTTAATGGTTGGATCGTGGACTCGGGTGCTTCGGTACATGTTTGCTCAGATCGAACTCTATTTGCTGATATTCGCCAGAGTTCTCCTGTTACTGTTTCCTTACCAACAGGACAATGTCTTCTAGTTGACATGTTGGGCACTGTCTACATCAATCAGCGTCTTATTTTGCATGATGTTCTATACATTCCGAGTTTCACTTTTAACATCTTAAGTGTTGGTGCTCTATTGAAGAAGACAGACTTTCAGATTTGCTTCAATGCTCACTCATGCGTTATTAAGGATTCTACGCAGGATATAATGATTGGCACTGCTGAGCTTGTTCAGAACTTGTATGTTCTGCAACCCTCGTCTCCTCTTTTGGTCAGTGATTCTTCCTGTAACGCTTCGATTGTTAATTCTTCTGTCTGGCATCGTCGGTTGGGACATCCCTCAGTTGGCAGACTTCAATCTTTATCTAAGGTGCTTCGCCTGTCTGAGTCTGCAGATTTTGGACACTGTGAGACTTGCCATTTAGCTAAACAACGGAGATTGCCATTTTCCCCTCGGAACAATCTCAGTGCAGCGCCTTTTGTTCTCGTGCATCTCGACGTTTGGGGACCGTTTTCAACTCTTTCCGTCGATGGTTTTAGATACTTTCTTACTATCGTAGATGATTGCACACGAGCATCTTGGGTGTATCTTCTTCAGAACAAGAGTGATGTTATCACTGTATTTCCTACTTTTGTTCAGATGGTTAAAACCCAGTTTAATGTTAATATTAAATCACTTAGAAGTGACAATGCTGCTGAGTTACGTTTTGTTAATCTCTGCAAATCGCATGGCATTATACATTACTTCTCGTGTGCATATACTCCGGAACAGAATTCCGTTGTCGACCGTAAGCACCAACATCTTCTTAACGTTGCTTGCGCCTTGATGTTTCAGTCTAACCTCCTGATTGCTTACTGGAGCGATTGTATCCGGACTGCGACGTACCTCATCAATCGCACACCAACCCCTGTTTTGAATAATCGGAGTCCGCTTGAGGTGCTCACTGGGAAGGTCCCTGATTACGATCATCTCCGCGTCTTCGGTTGTCTGTGCTATTACTCAACTTATGAGAAGGACAGAAACAAATTTTCTTCCAGAGCAAGACCAGCCATTTTTATTGGATATCCTACAGGATACAAGGGTTACAAATTGTTAGACAAAGAGACAAACGCTATATGCATTTCTCGCCATGTCAGATGTCATGAAGACATATTCCCGTTTTCTGCTAATGGGTCGGCTGCTTCTACTAAGTTTTCAGACATTTTCTCTTCAGCAGTTTTGCCATTGTCAATTCCACTTGACATTCCCACTCATGCTCAGACGCCTCTAGTCCCTGTTGATACAACTCCTCAAGTTCAGTTGGAATCCGCAGAAATTTCTTCTCCAGGGTCTTGTTTCGCATCTTTGCCAATTGATGTTCCTGATTCGATCGTTCCAGAGATGCCTCAGCCTTCTCGTCCGCTTCGGTCCAAACGCAAACCAGGTTACCTTCCTGACTATTATTTTCACTCTGCTTTGCATTCATCCACAGATCATCCTCTGTCAAATGTTCTTTGCTATGATGCATTCTCTCCTCAGTATTCCCAGTTCCTTCTCAATATTGATTATGCTAAAGAACCTCTTAACTGTAAAGAGGCAATTTCTTCTCTTCAATGGCAGAAGGCGATGGAAGATGAACTCCATGCTCTTATGCAGAACGGAACGTGGAGCATTGTTTCTCTGCCTCCGACAAAACGCGCTATTGGCTGTAAATGGGTTTACAAGCTTAAGCGCAATGCAGATGGCACAATTGATCGGCATAAGGCGCGACTCGTTGCCAAAGGCTATACCCAACAAGAAGGCATTAATTTTCTTGACACGTTTTCTCCTGTTGCGAAGCTCGTCACTGTCAAAATGCTCTTGGCTCTTGCTGCGGTTAAAGGCTGGAGCATCACTCAACTAGATGTTGCCAATGCCTTTTTACATGGTGACTTGGATGAGGATCTGTACATGTCTCTTCCTCCAGGTTTTACTCCACCTTCTGGCACTGCGCCAGGCTTCTCGGCAGTGGTACTCGAAGTTTTCTTCTGTTTTACTCTGCAATGGTTTCACTCAATCTCAATCGGATCACACTCTATTCATCAAGCATACAGATTCTGCTTTTCTGGCTCTCTTGGTTTATCTGGATGACATAATAATTGTCAGTGATTCCACTTCTTCGGTTGCTACTCTCAAGTCTGTTCTTGCTCAGCATTTTTGCATTAAGGATCTGGGATCACTGCAATACTTTCTCGGTCTTGAAATCGCTCGCAACTCCACTGAAATCTCAGTTTCTCAACGTAAGTATTGTCTTGACCTGATCGATGATGTTGGTTTTCTTGGCTGCAAGGCTGTTTCGGTTCCAATGGATCCCAATGTTCAACTGCATCAAGAATCAGGAACTTTGCTTGATGACCCTGTTCAACTTCGCAATCTGATTGGTCGCTTGCTTTACTTTACAATTACTCGACCCGACATCACTTACTCCGTTCATAAACTCAGTCAGTTTGTGCATCGTCCTACAACCGACCATCTGAAAGCTGCTCATCGTGTTATATGTTATCTAAAGGCAAATCCAGGCCAAGGCTTATTTTATTCTGCCACTACAGATTTACGTCTTCAGGCTTTCTCCGATGCTGACTGGGCTTCATGTCCGGATTCTCGTCGTTCAGTCACGGGTTTCTGCGTTTTTCTCGGCTCCTCACTTATCTCTTGGAAGGCTAAGGAACAAAAGACTGTCTCCCGCAGCAGCACAGAAGCAGAGTATCGCGCACTTGCGAACACCACTTGTGAGATCACTTGGCTTCTCAATTTGTTGTCTGACTTACATGTTTCGTTCCTTTGCCGGTGAGTCTCTTCTGCGACAACAAATCTGCGATCCACATCGCCTCTAATGCTGTTTTTCATGAACGTACAAAGCATATTGAACTTGATTGCCATGTCGTTCGGAAAAAATTGGCTCAAGGGCAGGTACACCTGATGCATCTCACAGCTGAACATCAACTTGCAGATCTCCTGACAAAGGCCCTGCCTCCACGACTATTTCATTCCTTCCTCTCTCGATTGCAACCTTCAAATATTTTCCTGCCTCATGGCAGTTCAAGATTTGAGGGGGGGATATTAGCTAGAGAATCAGCAATGGAGGAATCAACAATGGTGGAAGCTTCAACTTCAGATGAGGAACAAACAGGGAGACATATAGCAGACATTGCAGAGAATCAATCAGAGAAAACCGTTCCATCCTCTTAGTGTTTTCTCATAGGTTGATATAGGTTTGTTATTCTGTAATTATTACAGGGTAGAGTAGCTATTCGTACAGGGCATTTTTGGTACATGCTGTAACTATATATATGGAACCTCATACATAGAGAAATACATGAGAAAATTTTTCCTACATAGTTGCTTCTTCGTTCCTTTTCTTCTTCGATATGGCATCTATTCTGGATGCCTAAAATCAACCGCTCCTCTTTTTTGAATCTGAAGGCCGTGATCAAATTTATCGTCGAGCGTCGGAGACCGACGGTGGCGATGTGCCAGATATGGTGGTCGATATGTGTTCTCCAGTCTTGGTCGGAAAAATCTCTGTCTCCGACTTCTTCTTCTTGTCTGGAGGCATCTCTGGTAGCCATGGCTTGGTCCAGCTGTGATCTCTTGATGGCGAAGTACAAGTAGGCGACGAGGCAGAGGAAGAGAAGGACGCCGCCGACAGTGCAGATCGGTTTAACTTATTTACACAAAGAAAAAAATTGATCAGTAGTTAATTAATTGAACCGGTTAGTCCGACGTGACAAAACACGTGGATGCTTAGTCGGATTTTATAAAGCTGAATCATCGATTTTTTAGGTTGAACAATGACACGTTAAACACCGTCAACTATGAATGTTTTATTTGGCAAGTTTTTAAAAGTATGAGTATTTATATGGAAATTTTAAAAAATACAGATATTTATTTGAAAATTTTATAATACAGGTATTTATCTGGGAGTTTTGTAAAAGTACATGTATTTATCTGCGATTTTTCCTAAGAATAACGACACAATAATTTTTCTTGAAGATTAGAAATTATTTGCTTTATTTTTAAAAATATAAATAAACCAATTTTAATTTTATTATAAATTTTTGCAATCTCATCAACCAAGTTCGTATGTTTCTGCCTCACGACAGAGTTGCGGAGAGATTATGTGTTAATTAATTAATAAATGATAGCGATGTGTAATAAATTAAGTGTGGCCCTAGGAAAAGTTTCCTTTGCTGTTAAGATATTTCCTAATATGCGTCTTTATTACTGTGTGTATGATAAAACCACTAACCTTTGTGATTGATTACAAGGATATCTAAACCGTTGATTTTAACGAAAATCCTGTAATTAGACTTGCTATATAAAACATTATATCATTACTATGAGATGGGGGGGGGGGACGATATTTAAGCCCCTGAATATTGAGTTGAATTAAATAACACATAACTCTTTTGGAAGTATTCTTTTTAAAATCAAATATTTGTGAATTTTTAAAAAAATAATTGAATCCGAAAAAGATATACCGATATAAAAAGAAATATATATATTTTTAATAAGGGATAATTCCATTTAAAACCCTGTACTTTTTTCTCGTCTCAATTTAAACCCTGTACTTTTTTTTGATCCAAAAAAACATTGTACTTTTAAAAATTGGAAATTAAAACTCTATACTTTTAAAAATTGGCAAATAAAACCCTGAACGAAAAAATATATTATTTAATGCTGACATGGCATCCTAGTCATCTGCCACATCATCAATCCCTAATATTTAATAATATTAATTAATA
>NW_010960960.1:125864-134677 GCF_000463585.1 Tarenaya hassleriana
TATCATATGTATATATATGTATATATGTATATATAAATATATTTATATATGTATATAATTTTAAAATTTTTATAAACATGTTTATATATGTGTATAATTTTTATGAATATATATAATTTTTAAAATTTTATTTTTATTTTTATTGTATTTTTATTTTTTATTAATTAATATTATTAAATATTAGGGATTGATGATGTGGCAGGTGACTAGGATGCCATGTCAGCATTAAATAATATTGTTTTTCGTTCAGGGTTTTATTTGCCAATTTTTAAAAGTATAGAGTTTTAATTGCCAACTTTTAAAAGTACAATGTTTTTTTGAATAAAAAAAAAGTACAGGGTTTAAATTGAGACGAGAGAAAAGTACAGAGTTTTAAATGGAATTATCCCTTTTAATAATGATGATATCTATATCATTAATTTTGACGTCCATCCGTTGTAATCCTTTCGTTGATAATGGAAATCCGTTATAATCCGTTACAAAAATTAACGGTTTTGCAATGATCAAACTCTGTTGTAAAATACCAACGTATGTACAACGGAAATATCCATTGTAAATAGCAACGAAATGACAACAGACACCCGTTGCAAGTATCAACGGTTTATCTGGTGCAAAATGGTAACAGATTTTCCATTGAAAATAGGTGGTTGACAAGATTGTAACGACATAATAGCAACATATATCCGTTGATATTCTCCTAAAAGTGATCAACAGTATATCCGTTGCAATGTTGTCGTTGCAAATTGGCAACGACAATCCGTTGAAAAAAGGTGATTGACAAAATTATAACGGTATTTTGGCAACGGATATCCGTTGATATTCCTGTATACTTGATTAACGAATTTCCGTTGTTAATCTGTTGATATATATATATAATATGAAATATATATTTATATATAATTAAATATATATTAATATAATATATATATATATATATATATACAAATTTATATAATATATAATAGAAAATATCGCTAAAAACTCTATACTTTTTTCAGGTCAACGAAAAAATCCTATACTTTTTTGTTTACCAAATAAACTCTAAACTATTTCTGTTTGACCTATAAAATACTGTACTTTCAAATTATTAGCCAATATACCCGTATTCCGTAACAGAAATGACGGCACACTGACATGTCATTAACGAACTTGCCAATTCATATCCACTTCAAATATACATACCGCGTCATTAATAATAAAATATTTAAAAATTCATTAAAAAATAAAAAATAATTTAAAATAATAGAAAAATAAAAATAATAATAGTAATAATAATTATTATAAATAAAAAAATAATTAAAAATTTTAAAAATATGTACAAATATACACATATACATATATACACTAATATATATATTTATTTATTTACATACATACATTATATATATAAACATGTATGCACACATATATATATACATATATATACACATATATGCATACATTATATATATATACATCATATATATACTATATATATGTATTGTATGCATATATGTATATATATGTACACACATAAGTATATTCATATATACATTACATACAAATATATGTGTAAACAACCCGCAGTCGTTATGAATTGTCGAAATTGCTCTCACACAGCAATTTCGGTGTGTTCGATTCATCCCTGTACCCCCTACCTAGAAGCTCGTCAGGAGCCGCCCCTTGTCCGTGCCTCTGCACCGGCGATCACTCCCCGCCCTCCTACTTTATCTGGGTTGTCATAGACCCACCACCTTCCGCATGGTTCGTCCTCGAACCACACCGTACTAGGAGAGTACCAGCTCTGATTCCCTCTGTAACAACCCGCGGTCGTTATGAATTGTCGAAACTGCCCTCACACAACAACACCGTGTTAGGATCTGGTCTGCGGGCTTGCGCAGTGGAATTAGCGTTCAAACCGATTTTGAACGCCCACGGACCAATCTTTTCGATGAAGAACTTCTTGAGAGAAAAACTAACCTTTGATTCATAATCTGAAGGTTGGCTTGTTGATCACAACTTAGTTGTTGATGAAGTCAACACCCTCTTTGAGGTATCCACATCTTGGAATGGATTCCAACACTTGGAATCAAGCTTGCTAGAGCTCAAGAGAACAAAATCTCTTGTGTATGGAGTTAAAGAACTTATTGATCTCTCTATCTCTTGGGAGAGTTTCTCTCTATCTCTCTAACCTCCCAAAGGTCAGATAAGTCGAGCAATGATGAGTCTTGTGCGTTCCCCACCTGTTTCCACCAAGAAAAAGGCGAGAAAACGCGATTTCTGATTTTCTGAAGACTTGGTCCGGAGCTGACCAATGTTTGGTCCGCCGGACCAAGCTTCGTTTCTTCAAGCCATGCCGACAGTCCGCGATCCGGCGGACCAAGATTTTGGTCTGCTGGACTAGCCATGCTTCGGACCACAATTTTGGTCTGTCTGACTGGTTGGTCCGACGGACCAAAAATCTGGTCCGCCGAACCAACAAGGTTCGAACCAACATGGATTGCTCCGATTGACTGATTGACCAACTCTTGGTCAGCTCCAGACCAGCCAGTTATTTCGGCCATTCAGTCCGCCTCTTCTAAGTCCGTCTGGTCTGGTTGACCAACTCTTGGTCAGCTCCGGACCAGACCTCAAAACAGAAAAAAATCTAATTTTTCTCGTCCGATCGATCTCGTTCATACACATCCATCCCATATGTGTGTGACCCTTTAGGCTCCTCCGAATATGGCAGTATACCCGAGATCCAATCTCGCTTTACAAATCATAAGCGGTCTCTAGCAAGACATTATGATTACCCGTATCGGAAAGAGTTAGATGTGATCTAACCGAAAAACCAGAGATAGCTCTAACTATGATCTTCTTTGTCTCACGATATCATTAATCGAACTCATAGTTCGATTGCTTTGTCGTATCCCGAGTAGATTGTAAGAGATAGATGACATTCATCTATAGTGCGGCCACACATTTCTACAGTCTCACTCCTACAACGGACCCAAGCGATATCTCTCTCTTTCGAGAGGGACAAAGTTCCATCTTGACTATCTACTATCCACTTCATGATTCGTAGTGTACCTGAGCCACGCCTTTATAATCATCCAGTTAAAGACGACGTTTGACCGCAGTCAAAGTACATTACTCTTAATGATGGATACAATAGATATCTCATGTCTGAGGATCTAAAGTGAATCACCATGTGAGATTCAAGTCATGGATAAAATTCAATCGACAATCTCACGTGAGTTATCCAGTCACTTATTCCAAACAAGTACCCATGACTGTGAATCCAATACACATGATCATCCATCACGCCTCATGTTAGTCTTAATTCATCATTGCTCCCACAATGACAAGCGACTAAGGAATTTAGGATCGTTCATAACGATCCATGGATATCATTATTTATCAAATATGCAAAATAAATAATGAACAGATAATGAATTCATCCAATGAATTCATCATATCATACATAGCTCTCATATCGTATGATCATCATAGAGCATCACAACCATCACTTGCGTCTACATGGGGTTCCGAACGAGATCATCTCGGACAGAGACGCCCGATTCACATCACGTCTATGGAAGGCGATACAGGAGGCATTGGGGATGAAGCTCAAGATGAGCCGACATACCATCCCCAGACAGACGGTCAGTCGGAGCGGACGATATAGACTCTGGAGGACATGCTCAGAGCTTGTATCATAGAGTGGGGAGCTCCGTGGGACCGGTACTTGACGTTGTGCGAGTTTTCATACAACAATAGCCATCACACGAGCATCGGAGTGTCTCCATATGAGGCCTTGTACGGGAGACCGTGCAAGACACCATTGTGCTGGATAGAGATCAGAGAACGTCGCGAGTTCGGGCCAGAGATTGTTGAGGAGACCACGGAAGTGATACGGAGGATTCGGGCCCATCTGAATATGGCACAGGATCGACAGAAGTCGTACGCCGATCAGCGACGACGAGACTTCGAGCTTGAGGTTGGAGATTATGCCTTTCTCTGAGTACAGGCGATGCGGGGTCATGCGAGGTTCGAGCAGAGCGAGGTCATGCGAGAACCGCTGCTTACTCTGGTTTGATTAAAAATGTTTCTGGATTTCGTATTTTTGCTTCCGTGTTTTATATTTTATTGTTATATCGTCCATTGGCACAACCTGTATACTATACAGGGGTTACGGGTGTCACACGTGCCATTTCTCAGAGTCGGAACTCGCCATAGCATCTGGATATGATGTAGGTTCGTCATGTTCCAATAACATGAGTTCATCATTACCAGACACGAGAAATCCATATCTCGTAGGCTCTAGACGCACTCTCCCTGATCTTCGAGGTTCACAAGTATCAGGCGGAGTCTCAAGTCCCTGTGACGCAGGTTGAACATCTTCAACTTGCTCACTCGGTCCAGCATCTGTTTGTAGTTCTCGAACTTTTTCAAGATCAACTCTACTCCCACTAATTCCCTTAGAGACGAACTCTCTCTCCAGGAATTTCCCGTTCAGAGCAATAAACACTTTATTCTCGACCGGGTTGTAGAAGTAGTACCCTTTAATTTTCTTAGGATATCCTACAAACAGACACTTGTCCGATTTGGCGGATAGCTTATCAGAAGCCTGACGTTTCATATAAACGTGACATCCCCAAATCTTCAAGAATGACAAACTGGGACGCTTTCCAGTCCATATCTCATATGGAGTCTTCTGAACCGTTTTCGTTGGACTCATGTTCAGTATGAAAGCAGCAGTTTCTAAGGCGCAACCCCAGAAAGACTTTGGAAGATCAGCCTGACTCATCATAGAGTGTACCATATCCAATAAGGTGCGGTTTCTCCGTTCAGACACGCCATTCCACTGTGGTGTTCCATGAGGGGTCAACTGTGAAACAATTCCACAGTCTACCAGATAGTCAGTGAACTATTGGCTCATATATTCGCCACCGCGATCCGATCGCAATGCCTTAATAGTCTTGCCAAGCTGATTTTATACTTTGTTTCTGAAAGCCTTGAACATTTCAAGCATTTCAGATTTATGTCTCATCAAATAGACATAACCAAATCTACTGAAATCATCAGTAAATGTGACGAAATACATGTAACCTCCTGTAGCGGGTAAGCTCATGGGCCCACATACATCGCTATGTATTAGGTCCAATAACTCTAACGCCCGTTCTCCTTTTCCACTGAAAGGAGACTTTGTCATTTTATCCATCAGACAAGATTCGCATGCTTCAATTGATTCATAATCGAAAGAATCCAGAAATCTTTCAGAGAGAAGTTTCTGTATGCGTTTCTCGTTGATGTGGCCCAAACGAAAATTCCATAGATAGGTCGGGTTTAAATTGTTCGGCTTAAACCTCTTCGCATTTACGTTATACACAGACATGGAATCGGAAGGTTGATCGTTCAAGACATACAATCCATTCACAAGGTAACCATTACCATAATAGATATCGTCTTTGAACATCATCAGGTTTTTATTCTCAATAACAAACCGAAAACCATCCAAATCCAAACAGAAAATAGAAACAATGTTTCTGCTTATAGCAGGCATAAAATAACAATTACTTAGTTCTATAACCAGTCCAGAAGGTAAAGCTAAATCATAGACGCCGACAACCAATGCAACAACCTTTGCTCCATTCCCGACGCGTAGATCCACTTCACCTCGAGCCAACGTCCTACATCTTCTCAGACCCTGCACATTTCCACAAATGTGTGAGGCACATCCGGTATCCAATATCCAGGATAAAGAAGTGAATACGTTAGCTTCAATAACGTAAATATCTAAAGTAGAAGCTTCAATAAGCTTCTTCTTCAGATCTTCCAAGAAGAGTTTGCAATTTCTTTTCCAATGACCAATTTAATGGCAGAAGTGGCACTCTCCTTTCTCGGGTTTAGGCTTAGTGATGTACGCACGGAAGAGGATGGAAGCAAGTCTGATCGCAATCACCGGCTTGCGACTAGCGACACACGAACTCACGAACAAACGGGGATAATCGAAGGGGATTTACGGGAAACTCTCTCAATCACCGGCTCACTCAAGTGGCACTCGAATTCAAGAGAGAATCAGAGAATGGATGGTGGAAATGAAGGGGAAGATGCCGAGTATGGATTCGGACAAACCGAAGGGTGAGCCGGACACACCGAGCTCGGGATTTTCGGACAAACCGAAAGAGATTGTTGGACAAACCAACAAAGGATGAGGCAAGCTCGAAATTACTTCATTCAAATGTTCAAATCTGATTACAAAAGAGTTCTAGGTGGTTTATATAGGGAAAACAACAATAAATGCAAGTCTTCATGCAAGAGAAGGAGCCTAATTGTCATTTAATAAGGTGGTTGGAAAGAAAAGAGTTGTTGGAATTTAATGGACTAATGGGCTGGGCCTTGATTTGTACTTGGGCTGAAATGGACAGCTCATGGGCTGGCTTGAAGTCATCTTTGAGTCCAATAGCTTTCGGCCATGATGGAGGAGACGTTCCGGGTTAAGTCTTGGCCGAAAAGGGAGGTGTTCGCGTTGTGATCCCGGACTCCGTGAAGAACTTGAGTGACGACCTTTGTTAACGTGATGCAGAGGGCTTGAGCTCTAACACGAGTGAGAGGAGGCTCGGCTCTATGGCTTGCTCGGGCAGCCTTCGCGTTGTGCACGTCAAATCCCGTTCTCGCGGCTTCAAATGATCTTGTGATGTTATGATCATCCGGCAAGAGTCTTGACGCCTGATGGGTCAAGTCTTGAACATCTTCTAGAGCTCCTTCCGTTAAGCTCCCGTCCTCGTCCAAGTTGCTAGCTCCGATGTCCTCATCACTTAGGCTTGTTGGCAACATTTGCCCCACTTGCCTTGTCTTTGCCCTTTCCCTTGGAACGTTTCCGCTTTTTCGAACTCTTCGAAACGACAAGCACGTTCTTCTCGACCTTAAGGCTCGTGTCGGCCGTTTTCAGCATCCCATGCAGTTCGATCAAGGTCTTATCCATGCCATGCATATGATAACTCATGATGAACTGATCATAGCAATCTGGAAGAGACTGGAGCACAAGGTCAGCCGACAAGCACGTTCTTCTCGACCTTAAGGCTCGTGTCGGCCGTTTTCAGCATCCCATGCAGTTCGATCAAGGTCTTATCCATGCCATGCATATGATAACTCATGATGAACTGATCATAGCAATCTGGAAGAGACTGGAGCACAAGGTCAGCAGCCAACTCCCTGTCAATCCTCAAGCCATAACGCTCAAGTTCTTCAAGATGACCCTTCATCTTAAGAACATGGGCACTAACCGATTGCCCTGACGTCATACGACATGCAAACAGGTTCTTCAACGTGTTGTATGATGTCACAAATCTAGGTGTAGAAATATGAATCAAGTGATAATTAACCTAGACTCAACAAATACCGCAAGTGTACGGATCGATTGTAGTAGTTAGGGTCGAACACAGGGACAAATAAACAACGGTTGTAGTAGCTAGGGTCGAACACAGGGACAAATAAACAACGGAATCAAATCTCAATCCAAATCTAGATCCAGAGGAGATAATATGAGTGTGAGAAGCGTAGCAAAGCAAACGATAAAACGGTTCTAAAGACTATGAATGAAGAACACTGCAGGCTTCGGGATCGCTTTACACGCAAGGATCTTTCAAAAGATGCAAACTCTGTGGTTTATCTATCCAATCCAGGGAATTCAAGCTCTAAAGTAGAGATCAACTCTTCCAAGTCTAATCTCACTATCCAGGTTTAATCCTACTAATCTCCCGATTCAATAGTCTAAAACTCTAGATGCATGAACAAACGCTATCATAATTCCTAGGAAAATACCCATCTTCCAATGCGATACCTGTTCTATTTATTGAATTAGTTCCAGGTTAGAATCCCATATGTCTATGTGAATTAAAACCCTAAGTTCATTCAACCAAGTGGCCAACGAGATCAAAAGCATTAAGAACAATTCAATAAACTGAATGGAATAAACAAATCCAAAAGTATGGAATTAAAAACCAAAGATCCCTACATAGCAAATCCCTAACCTACAGCTATGAGACTACTCGCTAAACATCGAGACGTCAGGGTTCATATCAATAACACAAAACATCGTAAAATAGAAGAAAGGAAGAATGCTTAGTCGATTTCCCGGCTTCGTAATCTTCGTCTTCTACTCCGATCTCTTGCCTCTTGATAATCTCCCTCTTGTTGTGTGCTCTAGGGTGTGTTTTCTGTGAAAAGTATGAATGTTTTCGACCTTGGGGGTTAACCCTACTTAATCCTTCTTTTTCTGGGCTAAAATTCGGAATATTTCCAAAATCTGGTAAGTGACCCGATCGTGTGACTGAAAGTGACACGATCGTGTCACTTAACAGTTTTGGCGGGCTTCACAAATTTGCTCATAACTTCCTGCTCCGACATCGGATTTAAAGTGACACGATCGTGTCACTTAACAGTTTTGGCGGGCTTCACAAATTTTCTCATAACTTCTTGCTCTGACAGAGTGATCTTGGCGTCTATGCGTAGATATCGAAGAGAGGTTTCCAATGATGTAGAGAATGCATGATTTTGACTTGTAGAGTGAATGTTATTGGACTTGAAAGATCTGATGTTTTCTGAGCTTCACGTTTTCCCTGGAGACACTTCAAATGTTCCCGGTTCGTCCGTGATGTTCCGTATTCCATGTTTTCCACTCCTTTTGCTCTCTTTATGCATGAAAACCTGTTTAAACACCAAAGAACACAACCATGCAATATCGAAACCAAATGTGCCCTAGAATGTCTACAAATATATAGAATCGAGTGAAATACGCTAGACATCCTATATCAAAACATCACCCGAAATATGTGTTATCAAACTCC
>NW_010960960.1:134748-135963 GCF_000463585.1 Tarenaya hassleriana
TCAAAATGATAATCGAGAGCGAAACCTCTATCCGACCTAGATCCCCGTGAACAATGATCAAGTCTGTCTAGTATGATCTCCCTCTCTAAAGGATAGTCTTTCCTAGCTATGGGATCTATACCGCTACCAAGAACCAATCCAAGAACTTCAATCATCTACCAAGCATGTTTCTCGAACCTATTACACCATTCTACCTAATTGTATGTAGTCTACGCTTTCGGCATTCATTCTTTTTCTCTCTCTTTTTTTTTTTCATCTAGCTAGACTTTCTCTCTCTTTTTTTTTCTTTTGCTAGCATCTCGGGTTCCTAGGACGTTGAAGTTGAAGGGTTCCTAATCAATTTTTTTTTTCGATTTTGTTTATTGGATAACCCCACCCACAACTTAGACCCGAACCATCAAATCGATGCACTCATGTCCTCGAACGATTTTCGTTGACGAGATAATGACAGCGGAGTGTCGAGATGCTCACTATCTTTTTCTGCACATGAAGAAATAAGAATGCATTTGATAACAAACATTACCGATTTCAACAAACGTGGGAAAAGTTCTTATAGAAACTTCTACTCGGCTAGACAACATCGGTCCCACGGGTTCCAACCAACGATTTCTACCCCACAAGCCATTTTAGATAATCCTAAAGGTCAAGCAATCAATTCAACAAAACTTAACCACGTTCAACGGATCACAATGGACTTAACCACGTTCAACGATCACAATGTTTTCAGGACGTTTCTACTCTCTCATGCCATAGATCATCATATCAATGCTCAAAACGGTTTTATGCATGTGATCTTATATGTCCTAAACACTATATGAGAATGCACAATCCTAAAAACAAACTATATGATCCTAATACATCCTATATGCCCATGCAACTAAAATGTGAAAATAAAAGGAAAAAAATGCATGCAACACTACTCTATATGGATATGGTTTGGCGTTAGACGAATCCTCCCCCAGACTTGAACTGGACACCGTCCTCGGTGTCAATTCTGTCTAGTAGAGGCAACCAATAAGATGAGTCAAAAGAGAAGCAAATCAAAAAGAGAAAAGGGTACTTAGCTCGCGATGTTCGTTTACTCGCACTTAAGTCTGCCTACGTCAATCGCATAGCTAGCTTCCTCGCATTCTCAGTAGCTCCTCATTAGAACTCAACCTGGTGATAAGAGATACAAACCAATATCCGATGCAAAAAGAAAAAGAAAGAAAAGAA
>NW_010960960.1:136033-138034 GCF_000463585.1 Tarenaya hassleriana
CCTTCTCAACTACCATACGAAACTAAGAGGCGAATATTATCGATCTTTCGCCAACCTGGATCATGAAGTATAGGAGCATAATGGTCTGAGAGCATAGTCACCTGTTTAACTGAGTGAGATGGGTCGTGAATGCCCATGTGAGGTGAAAACTAGTCATGTGGTTGATTAAGGTCCTGACACGATCGTGTGGAAATGGAAGACCCGATCGGGTAAATCATCTGTAACTTTGAACTTCAGATCAGCGCTGGGACACGATCGTGTTGCGCAGTAGACACGATCGGGTCAACTTCATGTGTCTTTCGTTTCTGGTTCAAGGATGAGACACGATCGGGTCAGACTGCTGAATTTTTCCGGAAGTTGATGTACCGTCAACATGATCATGTTGCAAAAGGGACACGATCGGGTCAGTTGGCTGATTCGCGCATACAGCATTGCGGCTTCGGACACGATCGTGTGACGAGTTAGACACGATCGTGTCTGTAGATGACGGTTGCTTTAGATTTTTGTCCAGAATAAATTCTACTGTCTCATCGCCAATCTTCATAGTGAGTCGACCTGCTCGAACATGAATGATAGCATCTACAGTGTTAAGGAATGGACGACCAAGAATTATAGGTACCTTAGAGTCTTCGTCCATGTCGAGAACCACGAAGTCAACCGGGATATAGAAGTTCCCAACTTTCAGTGGCACATCCTCAAGTATCCCAGCAGGGTATTTAATGGAACGATCGGCAAGTTGAAGAGTCATTCTAGTGGGTTTTAGCTCACTCACATTCAGCTTCTTGAAGATCGATAATGGAAGAAGACTAACGTCGGCTCCTAGATCACAGAGTGCATGATCGATGGAAACATTACCCAATTTACAAGGGATTGAGAAACTACCTGGATCGGACCGCTTAAGCGGAAGCTCGTGTTGGATCAAAGCGCTGCATTCGGCAGTAAGCGCTACAGTTTCTTTCTCAATGACCCTCTTTTTTATCAGGATGTCCTTCAAATACTTCGTGTACGAGGGAATCTGCAAAATAGCATCAGTGAATGGCATGGTTACCTCGAGTTTCTTCAGCATCTCAACAAACTTTGCGAATTGGCTGTCTTCGTTATGCTTCCTCAAGCGAGATGGAAATGGTACTGGTGGTGGCCTAGGAGGAGGAGGCACGTAAGCCGGTTCAGGTTCATCATCGGGGATGTCTACAGCTGCAGTCTTCGAGCTTTTTCCTTGCTCAACCATCGGTCGGTCTTCATCGTCTACCTGCTTACCACTTCTCAAAGTAATCGCATTGACATGTTCACGGGGGTTAGTCTCAGGTTTACCTGGAAGAGATCCGGATGGTCTTTGAGAGGCTGATGCTAGCTGAGCGATATGGTTGTCTATGATCTTGAAGTGAGCATCGATACTTGCGAACTGAGCTCGAAATTCCTGATTTGTCTTTTCCTGATTCTGTATAAACTGTATAAGCAAAGTGTGCATATCAGGGTTTGATTCAGGATTACCTGGAGGTGTGGAATTAATATAGGATTGCCCCGGAACTCTGTAGTTGGATATCTGATTAGGACCCCTGGATTGAAAAGCAAAACTAGGAGGAATCCTCTGGTTCGAGTTGTCGGATGCTCTGAAGTTGTTCGGCACGGGATTCTCCACATTGTTTGACTTGTAGGAGAGATTGGGATGATTCTTCCACCCTGGATTGTACGTGTTCGAGTAGGAGTTATTGGCCACGTAGTTCACACCTTCGACTCGCTCTTCGAATACATGCCAAGATCCTCTTGTGAAAGTGTCGGAGCATCCTTAGTAGAAATCAAATTGGCCTTGCAAACTTAGCATTCAGTGCTGCCAATTGATCAAGAACCAACTGAAGGCTAAAATCGCCGTCTTTCCTTGGTAGATCCCGAGAATATTCATTCGGAGCGTCCTCTTCTTGAGCCATCAGTTCAATGTGTTGTTCAAGCTCCACGAATGACTTGTTCTGGATGCTTCCACCGCAAGAAGCTCGAATCAGAGTC
>NW_010960960.1:138675-139762 GCF_000463585.1 Tarenaya hassleriana
ATGAACTGAACTTCCAGCTGATCCCAGGTGTGGATGGAATCAGATGCTAAATCATATAGCCATTCCAATGCAGCATCCATGAGAGTCCAAGGAAAAGCAAGTAGACGGAGGTCATCGTCCGTCACTCTGGCCTCTCTTTTGATCGAGCGACACATCATCTTGAAACGCGTGAGATGTGCGTTCGGATCTTCGTTTGGCCTACCCCGAAAAGAATTATTGCTGAGCATCTGGATGGTAGCCGGGTTGAGCTCAAAACAAGTCATGTCGATGGTCGGCAGTCGTATACCGGCCATAAGCTCGGTGTGCTTTGGCGTGTTATATTGAGCAAAAGTTGAGTCTGCATTGCCTGCAACATCACCGGGAAAAGCGAGATCTTGATCATTCTCCATCTGTCTCTGCTGTCGACGGATGCGTGTAATGGTTCTTTCAAGTTCAGGATCAAAAGGTACTAGGTCTGATGTCCCAGCACTTCTGGTCATGCACTAGGAAACCCTACGCACAAACGAAAGGCAACAAACAGACAAAGAAAACGTGAGAAATCACTTAAGAAAAAGAAAAAAGAAAGGAAGAAGATCCAGACTAGATAGAATCTAATCCTGTTGCCTAAATTGTTCCCCGGCAATGGCGCCAAAAACTTGATGTCGCAAATCTAGGTGTAGAAATATGAATCAAGTGATAATTAACCTAGACTCAACAAATACCGCAAGTGTACGGATCGATTGTAGTAGCTAGGGTCGAACACAGGGACAAATAAACAACGGAATCAAATCTCAATCCAAATCTAGATCCAGAGGAGATAATATGAGTGTGAGAAGCGTAGCAAAGCAAACGATAAAACGATTCTAAAGACTATGAATGAAGAACACTGCAGGCTTCGGGATCACTTTACATGCAAGGATCTTTCAAAAGATGCAAACTCTGTGGTTTATCTATCCAATCCAGGGAATTCAAGCTCTAAGGTAGAGATCAACTCTTCCAAGTCTAATCTCACTATCCAGGTTTAATCCTACTAATCTCCCGATTCAATAGTCTAAAACTCTAGATGCATGAACAAACGCTATCATAATTCCTAGGCAAATACCCATCT
>NW_010960960.1:139905-147451 GCF_000463585.1 Tarenaya hassleriana
AAATCCAAAAGTCTGGAATTAAAAACCAAAGATCCCTATATAGCAAATCCCTAACCTACAGCTATGAGACTACTCGCTAAACTTCGAGACGTCAGGGTTCATATCAATAACACAAAACATCGTAAAATAGAAGAAAGGAAGAATGCTTAGTCGATTTCCCGGCTTCGTAATCTCCGTCTTCTACTCCGATCTCTTGCCTCTTGATAATCTCCCTCTTGTTGTGTGCTCTAGGGTATGTTTTCTGTGAAAAGTATGAATGTTTTCGACCTTGGGGGCTAACCCTACTTAATCCTTCTTTTTCTGGGCTAAAATTCGGAATATTTCCAAAATCTGGTAAGTGACCCGATCGTGTGACTGAAAGTGACACGATCGTGTCACTTAACAGTTTTGGCGGGCTTCACAAATTTTCTCATAACTTCTTGCTCTGACAGAGTGATCTTGGCGTCTATGCGTAGATATCGAAGAGAGGTTTCCAATGATGTAGAGAATGCATGATTTGGACTTGTAGAGTGAAAGTTATTGGACTTGCAAAATCTGATATTTTCTGAGCTTCATGTTTTTCCTGGAAACACTCCAAATCCCGTTTCATCCGTGATGTTCCGTAGCCCATGTTTTTCACTCCTTTTTGCTCTCTTTATGTGTGAAAACCTGTTTAAATACCAAAGAACACAACCATGCAATATCGAAGCCAAATGTGCCCTAGAATGTCTACAAATATATAGAATCGAGTGAAATACGCTAGACATCCTATATCAAAACATCACCCGAAATATGTGTTATCATTGTACTTCTCAACACGTGCATTCTCTTGGAACATAGTCTTCAACTGCTCGAGCAGCTCAAAGGCGTTGACGCCCTCAAAATGTCGCTGCAGTTTAGGAGACATTGTCCCGAGCATGAGGCAAGAGACCTCCAGGTCGTCGTTCTGATGCTTCAACCAAGGATCACGAACGACTCTCGCGGCATTGGCCGGGGGCTCAGGAGGAAGAGCCCCTTCCAGGGCGTACATCTTCTTCTCGTTCCTGAGAACAATTCTCAAGGTCCGATACCAGTCTAAGAAGTTCGTCCCGATCAGCTTATCCTTCTCAAGGATAGATCGCAATGACATGGTTGGTACACTACCACCTGTCGCCATGTCCTACAGAGATAAACAGAACAACACAATATGCAATATCAATTAGTACAATACTAATTATAGTACAATTACTATCATGGATGACATGATGCAAATATGAGATAAACTCCCACTAAGAAAAATAACCCTCTAGTAATTTTTTTAGCAGGTTAAGATCCATATTTCATATAGACTTGAGTCAGCTTTGGCATGACATCCAATGTCAATCACATCCAATGTGACTCTTAGATCGTTTATGAGAAGATAGTATCGTTATACTACCGCATATTTCTAGTCCCATCTATACAGTTAGGTCCAAGTCCAACTTGATAACCCAACTCAAGCCAAACCATTTTTGAGCATATGAGAATCACCATTTCTCCATCTTATCTCACAAAGATTGTCTGGTATGCTCAGCTTTGGCATGACCCGTACATAGACGATCGAAGCCTTGACAAGTGCTCGAAACAAGGGTGGTATTAGCTTGAAATTATAACGAGGGATTCTATCGTTATCAAAAAGCAGCTTATTACTTTCGAGATATGAGAAGCACCATTTCTCAATTCTTGTCTCACTTAAATTATCTGGTATGCACAGCTTTGGCATGTCCCATACACAAACTACCAAGGTCTTGGCAAGAACTCTATTTGTAATAGCTCTATTCTCGATTGATAAAAAAAATATAACAATTATAGTTTTGATCCACTCTGTTGCTTAGCTCGAACATAACATCTATTCAGCTTAGTAAACTAAGTCTCGAAACTCCCACTCAATCAAGTAACTCTTATACTTGATTAAGTTCTATGCACTTAATTCGTGTACACCCTCTACATAATTAAGTCATAAACCAAAACAATCATGATTAACTCAGTCAAGTAACCATTACTTAACCGAATCGAATTCAAAAAAACGCGAAAATTCGAAAACAGTTGGTTGGTCCGGGGCTGACCGACACTTGGTCCGTCGGACCAAACCTCAAGTCAGTTCTCGGAGTCAGCTCGGACTAGAGAAGAATCAGCGGAGTAACCAAAACTTGGTCCGCCGGACCAACACCAAGACTCAGCTTCTTCTCGCGCAGACCAGAGCACGTTCTGACCAAAACTGAAGTCGTTGGTCCGGGGCTGATCAACTTTTGGTCCAACAGATTGGAACTTGTCTGCTAGGACTACACTTATCCACATGACGGAAAGGATTCCAATAGATTGGAACTTGTCTGCTAGGACTGAAGAACTCGTTCTCCTTTGCGCAATGGTTTCAGGGATCTTTCTCTTTGTTTTTGGATCTCAAAAACCTCTGAAAAGGTCAGAGAATGTGTCCAACAAAGGTTAGGAGGCGTTTTCCAAGTGTAGGTTAACCCAAAGCCCTAATTAGTGTGAGATAAGTAATTCCCGACGCATGGACCGATCGGTCTGGAATTTTTTCTGGACCGAACAACTCTTGCAAGCCACCTCTGGACCAACCGGTCCACGTGTCTGGACCGATCGGTCTGGGCAAGCTGGACCAATCGGTCCAGACTTCTAGACCGGTTGGTCTGGCCTCCGTTCCACCGGGAATTTCTCGTCTTTTCTCGCGTATTTGTCATTTCCTATGTGTGTGATCTTGTAGACTCATTCGATATAGCAGTATAACCCGAAATCTCTATTTCGGATATACAAGTCATAGGCGGTCTCTAGCAAGACACTATGACTACCTATCTCGAATAGAGTTTGTTCGTGATCTTACGAACGTCACTGATGATTCCGGTTGATGATTTTTTTGTATCACGCTATCGTATGTCTAACATAAGGCATGGAGAAGCCACCTTATCTGATTCGACTGCTTTCTCGTTCAATGAGTTCGACTGTACGAAATAGACGACGTTCGTCTATAGTGTGGCCACACATTTCTACAGTCTCGCTCACACGAGGGGCCCAGCAATATCTCTCTCTTTTGCGAAAGGTACAAATTCCATCTTGACCATCTACAATCCAGCACATGATTCATGCCGTACCTGATAAAACCGTTTTGAGCATTGATATGATAACCTATGACATGAGAGAGTAGAATCTTCCTGAAAACATTGTGATCCGTTGAACGTGGTTATGTTTTGTTGAATTGATTGCTTGACCTTTAGGATTGTCTAGAATGGATTGTGGGATAGAAATCGTTGGTTGAAACCCATGGGATCGATGTTGTCTAGCCAAGTAGAAAGGTTTCTATAGGAACCGTCCCCATGTTTGCTGAAATCGGTAAAGTCTATTATCAAATGCATCCTTATTTCTTCGTGTGCAGAAAAAGATAGTAAGCATCTCGACACTCCGCTGTCATGATCTCATCAACGAAAATCGTTCGAGGACATGAGTGCATCGATTAGATGGTTCGGGTCTAAGTTGTGGGTCGGATCATCCAAGGAATAAAATCGACAAAAAGAGCGATTATGAACCCTTCAACTTCAACGTCCTAGAAACCCGAGATGCTAGTAAAAGAAAAAAATCTAGCTAGATGAAAGAAAAAAAAGAAGAAGAAAAAGAATGAATACCAAAAGCGTAGACTAGATACGATTAGGTTAGAATGGCGTGATAGGTTCGAGAAACATGCTTGGTAGATGATTGAAGTTCTTGGATTGGTTCTTGGTAGCGGTATAGATCCCATAACTAGGAAAGACTATCCTTTAGAGAGGAAGATCATACTAGACAGACTTGGTCATGGTTCACGGGGATCTAGGTCGGATAGAGGTTTCGCTCTCGATTATCATTTTGAGTTATGTCATTGTCTCGCCCTCCTTTCAGACCGCTTTTCACAGAGTATTTGCTCAAGGATGAGCAAAGGTTTAAGTCTGGGGGAGTTTGATGACATGTATTTTGGTGATATTTTGGTATAAGATGTCTAGTGCATTTTACTCGGTTTTGCATATTTATAGGCATTCTAGAGTAGATTTGGTCTCGATATTGCTTGGTTGCTTTCTTTGGTGTCAAAACAGGTATTCATGCATAAAAGAGAACAAAAAGAGTGGAAAACATGGACTACGGAACATCACAGACGAAATGGGAACATTTGGAGTTGTTCCGGGGAAAAACACGAAGCCTAAAAAGTCAGATCTTGCAAGTCCAATAACTTCCACTCTACAAGTCAAAATTATGCGTTCTCTACATCATTGGAAAGCTCTCTTAAATATCTACGCATAGACACCAAGATCGCATAAATCCGACATTGGAGCAGAAAGTTATGAGCAAATCTGTCAAGCATGTCCGAGTTGAAGAATCGACACGGACCGTGTTGCATTCGACACGGCCGTGTTGCGTCCTTGCTGAAAAAGTGAAGTTTAGAATTGACACGGACCGTGTTGTCATTCGACACGGCCGTGTTGATTCAAACTCGCCCGTGTTCAGTCCATGTCTAAAGTGCAGATTTTTAACAGAGAATTGACACGGACCGTGTTGCATTCGACATGGGCGTGTTGCATTACGGGAAAACTTCCTATTTTGCATCCGGACTTCCGTTTTCAGCAAAGGAAGAAATCGAGCCGCCAAGCCCATAAAGAGAGGACGTCTTAGACTTCAGAAATCATCGAGAGATCACAGTAGAAGCCAGAGAACTCGAGAGAGAATCAAGACGGAGTTTCCCGGGAGCAGAGATTGAAGAATCGTCGTCGAGAGATCGCTGCAAGGCTTCTTTATCTGTTTCTATATTTCTTCTTATTGATTTGAACTCGTTTGTTTTTATGGGTTGCGAGTAGTCGTTTCACTGTAGCTAGGGATTTAACCTTGTAGGGATTTGTTTGGTTTTTATTTTCCGAGACTACGTTATCGATACTCGACGGTTTAATTGAATTGAGTTTATTGCTTTTGATCTTCTTGGCCAGTTGATTGATTGATTTTAGATTCTGATTTGCAACGAGAGTTGAGACTAGATTCGAAACGAATTCATTGAATGAATTGATTAAGACTATTGAGAGATAGGTTAATCGGTTTAGGAACTGTGATAGTGATCGTTAATGCATTTGATATTTTAATCTATTAGGTTGAGAGATCGATAGGTTAAATTATTGGATAGTGGATTTAGGACTTGAGAGAGCCAAATCTGATATTAGAACTTGAGATCCCCGATTAGAGTTCGATATTCGTAGATTCTCCATCCTTAGAAACAATCTCTGCGCATTAAGGTTATCCCGAAGCTACGGTGGTTTATCTATCTGATTTTACTTAGTTAGTTTATTGCTTTATTTTCGATATTCACATACTTCATTTCATATTTCCTGATCTAATTCTTGGTCGAGTCTTGTTCCTAGAGTTAACTATTTCATGTGTTCGACCCTGGTACTAGAGTTGATTTGTATTCTTGCGGTATTCGCTGTATCTAGGTTTTTATCACTCTAGCATTATTTCTATACCTAGATTTGCGTTATCATATAGCAGTACATCATAGAGTACTAAACCAACAATCTTCCACTTGCTCTACTAATGGACTACTAAACATCTAATGGCCATATCCCTAACATGACTCTCATGTTTCGACGAAGGCAGAGGCTTCGTCAACGGGTCAGCAATGTTGTCATATGTCGATACTCTGCATATGTGTATGTCTCCTCTGTCTATGATCTCCCTGATGAAGTGAAATCGTCTGAGTATGTGTTTAGATCGTTGATGGGACCTAGGTTCGTTTGTGCGATTGCACCATTGATGTCATAATACAGAGCAATGGGGCTATCAGCACTAGGAATGACACTCAAGTCGCCAACAAACTTTCTGATCCAAACAGCTTCTTTTGTTGCGTCTGACGCTGCAATATACTCAGCTTCTGTAGTAGAATCTGCAATGGTCACTTGCTTAGAACTCTTCCAGCTTACAGCGCCTCCGTTCAAGTAGAAAACATAGCCACACTGCGATCTGTAGTCATCCGGGTCTGACTGGAAACTAGAATCAGTGTAACCCCTTACAGCGAGCTCGTCTTTCGATCCACCGTATACCAAGAACACATCCTTAGTCCTTCTCAAGTACTTCAGGATGTTCTTGACGGTGATCCAGTGTGATTCACCTGGATCTAACTAGTATCTACTCGTAATGCTCAACGTATAGGATACATCCGATCGAGTACAAAGCATGGCCTACATGATGGATCCCATTGCCGAAGCATATGGAATCCGATCCATACGTTCTCGCACATCAGGTGTCGAAGGACACTGACTCTTGCAGAGAACTGTGTCATTGCTCATCGGTAAGGTTCCTTTCTTGGAATCTTGCATCTTGAACCGTTTCAAGTGTTGGTTTAGTGCTCTATGATGTACTGATTATGAGCTTTGTTCAGATACATTCGATATATTGATACTTTCTATATGTTTTTTTATGAGAGTATCTTGTTCATTACATGTTCCTGCATGCTAGATCCGTTATGAAATCCATGTATCATTATGAATGATACTAAACTCCCTAGTCTGGTGTCATTATGGGAATAACGACATAATAAGACTAGTATGATGTGTGATTGATGATCACATAGATGATCATAGGTATTGGATACGATCATGATCATAGGTATTCGTTGCAGAATGGAATACTGGACTGACCCGCATGAGATTGTCACATGGACTAGCGTCATGACTTGAATCTTATACGACGATTCCATGATTGGATCCTAAGACCTGAGATATCTACAGAATCCAACATGAGGAGTTGCGTGCTTTGATTACGTCAAACGTCCTGCGTAACAGGAGGACTATAAAGGCGTGTATCAGGTACGAAACGAATCATGTACTGGATTGTAGATAGTCAAGACGGGATTTGTACCTCTCGTAAAAGAGAGAGATATCGCTGGGCCCCTCGTGTGAGCAAGACTGTAGAAATGTGTGGCCGCACTATAGACGAACGTCGTCTATTTCAGACAGTCGAACTCAGTGAACGAGAAAGCAATCGAATCAGATAAGGTGGCTTGTCCATGCCTTATGTTCGACATATGATATCGCGATACAAAAGGATCATCAGTCGGAATCATCACTGGCTTTCGTATGATCACAAACAAACTCTATTCGAGATAGGTAGTCATAGTGTCTTGCTAGAGACCGCCTATGACTTGTATTACCGGAATGGAGATTATACGTTTTACTGCTATTTCGGATGAGCCTACAGGGTCACACACAATAGGGATGGACAAGTACGTGTGCTAAATTATCCCGATTAGGAATCCTAATTGGATTGAGATTCCTAATTGGAATAGGAATCCTAATGGGATTAGGAATCCTATTATGTATAGGAATCCTAATGAGATTAGAATTGGTATCAGAGCCTGGTTGCTCTGTTTTGATTTCATAGAACCCGATCACGCATGTTTTAGGATTTGAATTGTTTGAATCCATGTTTGCTTTGGTATCTATGCATGTTTGATGATTGAATCTAGTGTAGATTGCATGTTTCATGTTGCATAGAGTGCAGGAGTTCGAATTTTGGGTGTACAGAAGAA
>NW_010960960.1:150378-151010 GCF_000463585.1 Tarenaya hassleriana
CCGCGTTGGGAATGGAGCAAAAGTTGCTGCATTAGCCGTCGGGACTTATGATCTGACTTTACCTTCTGGACTTGTATTGGAGTTGCATGATTGTTATTTTGTTTCTGCTATCAGTAAGAACATTATATCGATTTCATGCTTAGACTCGGATGGTTTTAGATTTGTTATTGAGAACAAATGTCTGTCCATTTATAAAGGTGACTTATTTTATGGTAAAGGTTACCATATTAATGGCCTTTATGTTTTGGATGACGAACCGTCTAGATACAGGTCAATCTATAACGTTTGTGCCAAACGGTTTAAGCCGAACGACTTAAACCCGACCTTCCTCTGGCATTGTCATCCCTTCAGATGCATCAACCAGAGTTCATACTTGGTTGTCTGACATGGATTGCATCTTGGACTTCATAGCCTCGCGCCATTTCTCGGAGTCCGGACTCGCCATAGCCTCTGGGTATGTGGTAGGCTCGTCATGTTCTAATAACATGAGTTCCTCATTCCCAGTTACGAGAAATCCATATCTCGTTGGCTCTTGGCGAATCCTGCCTGATCTCCGAGGTTCACTCGTCAAAGGTTGAGTCACAACGGGCAGTGAAACAGGTTGAACTTCTTCAACTTGTTCACTCGGCTCA
>NW_010960960.1:154735-161368 GCF_000463585.1 Tarenaya hassleriana
GTTGGAATCCATCCCGAGGTGTGGATACGTGTAGAGGGCGAGGTCTTCTTCCTGCCTAGAGTGATCGGACGAACAGATCAATTGATACAGGCCCCGGATCGATTGAGGTAAGCATTCTAACGTTTCTATGATTCAATAGTAGCATGGTTCTAGGGTTTCATTAAAATTTTTGTTTTATATCCGCTGCGCAAACCCTAGAATCGATCTCTTAGGAATTAGATTCGCTCATGAGATCCCAGGAAACCCAACATCAAGACCTTATCGATGCAAGTACTCTAGCTCAATCCCAGAAGCCGCCTCAATCTATCTCTATAGATCTTGATGCCTAAAATGTAGGTCAATTCTCCTAGGTCCTTCATAGAAAACTGCGTTCTCAGCCAAGATTTTACGTCTTGCAAGGTAGGAACGTCATTCCCTATAAGGAGAATGTCATCCACGTACAACACTAAAAATACTACTGTGCTCCCACTGATCTTCTTGTAAACGCATGGCTCATCCTCGTTCTGTGAGAAACCAAACCTTTTGATTGTCTCATCAAAGCGAAAGTTCCAGCTTCTCGAAGCCTGCTTCAGTCCATAAATAGACCTCTGAAGCTTGCACACCATCCTCGGGTTCCTTGGATCTACAAAACCTTCGGGTTATGTCATATACACATCCTCGGTCAACTTTCCGTTAAGGAACACGGTCTTGACATCCATTTGCCATATCTCATAGTCGTAATATGCGGCTATGGAAAGCAGGATCCTGATGGATTTCAGCATGACTACAAGCGAAAAAGTCTCATCATAGTCAATACCATGAATCTGACGGAATCCTTTCGCCACAAGTCGTGCCTTATACGTGTGCACTTTGCCATCCATGTCTATCTTCTTCTTGAAGATCTACTTGCATCCGATGAGTTTTACCCCTTCAGATGCATCAATCAGAGTCCATACTTGGTTGTCTGACATGGATTGCGTCTCAAACCTCATAGCCTCGCGCCATTTCTCGGAGTCGGGACTCGCCATAGCCTCTGGATATGTGGAAGGCCCATCATGTTATAATAACATGAGCTCCTCATTCCCAGTCATGAGAAAACCATATCTCACAAGCTCTTGGCGAATCCTGCCTGATCTTCGAGGTTCATTTGTCGAAGGTAGAGTCTCAACTGGTAGTGATACAGTTGAACGTCTTCAACTTGTTCACTCGGCTCAGCATCTACTTGTTGCTCTCGAACTTCCTCAAGTTTGATCCTACTCTCACTGACTCTTTTGGAAACGAACTCTCGCTCCATAAAAGTCACATTCCTGGCAATAAACACCTTATTCTCTGCCGGAATATAGAAGTAGTAACCCTTAGTTTCCTTAGGGTAGTCTACAAATAAAAACACTTATCAGATTACGAGGATAACTTATCAGTCATCAGACGCTTCACATAAGCGTCGCAACCCCAAATTCTGACAATCGACAACGCGGGACGCTTCCCCGTCCATATCTCATATGGTGTCATTTCAGCCGATTTCGTTGGACTCCTATTCAGCAGGTACACAGCGGACTCTAAAGCATAGCCCCAAAAAGATTTCAGAAGATTTGTCTTACTCATCATCGATCGAATCATATCTAACAGTGTTCGGTTCCTCTCTTCAGACATGTCATTCCACTGTGGCATTCCAGGAAGAGTTAATTGTAATACAATACCACAATCAACCAGATAGTCAGTGAACTCTTGGCTCATATACTCGCCACCACGATCAGATCGAAGTATCTTGATCGTCTTGCCAAATTGGTCATGTACTTCGTTTCTGAATGCCTTGAATATTTCAAGTGTTTCAGACTAATGTCTCATCAAATAGACATAACCGTATCGACTGAAATCATCAGTGAACGTAACAAAATACAGATAACCTCCTCTACTTGGACAGCTCATTGGTCCACATACATCACTATGTATAAGAGCCAATAACTCTGTCGCACTCTGTTCTTTCCCATCGAAAGGATGCTTCTCATCTTGCCCATCAAACAAGACTTGCAAGACTCAAGAGACTCGAAGTCAAAAGAGTTCAGAAGACCTTCATGATGAAGCTTCTGAATGCGTTTCCCGTTTATATGGTCTAAACGACAATGCCAGAGGAAGGTCGGGTTTAAGTAGTTCGACTTAAACCGTTTACCACTCACGTTATAGATAGATGATATCGAGTTCGAAGGCTGATCATTCAAGACGTATAAACCATGCACAAGATAACCATTACCATAGTAAATACTGTCTCGATAAATCGAGAAACATGAGTTCTCAATCACAAATCAAAAACCAATCAAATCCAGATGTGAAATAGAAATAATGTTTCTGCTAATCGTAGACACATAGTAACAATTACTTAATTCTAAAACAAGTCTAGAAGGAAGATGCAAATCATAAACGACAACACACAATGCAGCAATTCTTGCTCTATTTCCGACGCGCAGATCCGCTTCTCCCTTTGCCAGCATCCTACTTCTTCTTAGTCCCTGCACATTTCCACAAATGTGTGAGGCACTGACTGTAACGACCCGAGGCCGCTACGAATTGTTGAAACTGGCCTCACATAGCAACCCGAGACCTTCCAGCATGTTTTGTCCTCACTCGCACGCATACCGAGATACTTCCCAGTAGGTCACCCATCCTTAGATTGCTCCAGAGTCAGCACGCTTAACTTCGGAGTTCTCTCGGGATAGTCAACCAAAAAGGTAGGTGCATTAATGTTGCTATGAGTAGCTCAACTAATTCTTTTATGTTATCTTAAACTGTATAGTCCCATACCTATACAGCCCTCGGATCTCTCTCATTCCGGTGTGTTCGATTCATCCCTGTACCCCCTACCCAGAAGCTCGTCAGGAGCCGCCCCTTGTCCGTGCCTCTGCACCGGCGATCACTCCCCGCCCTCCTACGGTACTCTGGGTTGTCACAGGCCCACCAGCTTCCGCCTGGTTCGTCCTCGAACCACACCGTACTGGGAGAGTACCGACTCTGATACCATCTGTAACAACCCGAGGCCACTACGAATTGTTGAAACTGGCCTCACACAGCAACCCGAGACCTTCCAGCATGTTTTGTCCTCACTCGCACGCATACCGAGACACTTCCCAGTAGGTCACCCATCCTAAGATTGCTCCAGAGTCAGCACGCTTAACTTTGGAGTTCTCTCGGGATAGTCAACCAAAAAGGTATGTGCTCTTTGTTGCTATGAGTAGCTCAACTAATTCTTTTATGTTACCTTAAACTGTATAGTCCCATACCTATACAGCCCTCGGATCTCTCTCATTCCGGTGTGTTCGATTCATCCCTGTACCCCCTACCCAGAAGCTCGTCAGGAGCCGCCCCTTGTCCGTGCCTCTGCACCGGCGATCACTCCCCGCCCTCCTACGGTACTCTGGGTTGTCACAGGCCCACCAGCTTCCGTCTGGTTCGTCCTCGAACCATACCGTACTGGGAGAGTACCGACTCTGATACCATCTGTAACGACCCGAGGCCGCTACGAATTGTTGAAACTGGCCTCACACAGCAACCCGATACCTTCCAGCATGTTTTGTCCTCACTCGCACGCATACCGAGACACTTCCCAGTAGGTCACCCATCCTAAGATTGCTCCAGAGTCAGCACGCTTAACTTTGGAGTTCTCTCGGGATAGTCAACCAAAAAGGTAGGTGCACCTTGTTGCTATGAGTAGCTCAACTAATTCTTTTATGTTATCTTAAACTGTATAGTCTCATACCTATACAGCCCTCGGATCTCTCTCATTCCGGTGTGTTCGATTCAGCCCTGTACCCCCTACCCAGAAGCTCGTCAGGAGCCGTCCCTTGTCCGTGCCTCTGCACCGGCGATCACTCTCCGCCCTCCTACGGTACTCTGGGTTGTCACACTGACGGTATCCAATACCCACGAATATGTAGTACAGATGTTAGTTTCTACAACATGAATACCTGAGGCAGAAGCTTCATCAAGCTTCTTATCCTTCAAATCCTCCAAGTAAAGGTGACAATTACGCTTCCAGTGTCCAAACACTCTGCAGTAATGACAGACACCTTTATCGAGCTTAGGTTTAGACGTAGGGGCAACTTTTGCATTCTTCGTCACCTTCTTTTCCGCTTTACCCCGCCATTTCTTGCTAGAGTTCTTCTCAACAGCAAGCACAGCCTTAGTCTTAGGGACCACGATATCCTTCTCAGTCGATTTCAGCATCTCATGCAGTTCGGCTAAGCTCTTAGTCATCCCGTGCATATGGTACTGCATCATGAACTGATTATAGTCCTCGGGTAATGAATCAGGATCATGTCCACGGCCAAGTCATCATCGAGCCTCATTCCCATGCGCTCAAGTTTCTCAATATGAGCTCTCATGTTGAGGACGTGGATGTTGACAGAGCTACCTCTCGGCATCTCCGTCTTCTCCAGAGTTGTTCAATCTTATCAAACACGCTATTCCCCTCAAACTGCCTCTGCAGATTCGGTGCCATGCTTCCCAACATGAGACAGGAAATCTCGTTGTCGCCAGTCTGATGCTTCAACCAAGCATCCCTGACGGCCCTTGTTGCATTGGCCGCAGGCTCTGAAGGTAGAGCCCCTTCCAAGACGTACGACTTCTTGTCGGGCTTGAGAACAATTCTCAAGTTACGATACTAGTCCAAGAAGTTCATCCCGCTCAACTTATCCTTCTCAATGATAGATCGCATCGTCAAACTCGGTACACTACCGGTCAACGCCATGTCTTACAGAAAAAGACAAAACACAACGAACAAAACAAAATACAGAATCTATCAATGATCCACTACCAACTAGTCCATCATCAATCAATAACAACATAGATGCATATACGAACTATACTCCCATTAAGAAAAATAACCCTACAATAATTTTCTATATGAGACTAAGATCCATATTTCACATAAGAATGAGTTGTTACACTCAGCCTTATGCTATTTAGGTAGACATCTAATGTCAATCACATCCAATGTGACTCTTAGATCTTTTATGAGACTATGATATCGAATATCATTGCATACTCGTCTCATCTGTACCGTTAGGTATCAAGTCAAACTTGACAACTTAACCTAAGCTAAACCATATTCAAGTTGTGGGAACCACGATTTTCCACTTTGCCTCACAAAGATAACCCGGCACGCTCAGCTTTGACATGACCCATGATACGGACGATCGATGCCTTGACAAGTGCTCTAGTAATGGAAGGTGAAAGCTTAGCATTACATAAAAGGGATTTTTAAACCACATTTAGATCATGTTGGTTTAGTGCTCTATGATGTACTGATTATGAGCTTTGTTCAAATACATTCGATGTATTGATACTTTCTATGTGGTTTTATGAGAGTATTTTATTCATTACATGTTCTTGCATGCTAGATCTGTTATGAAATCCATGTATCATTAGGAATGATACTAAACTCCCTAGTCTTGTGTCGTTATGGGAATAACGACATAATAAGACTAGTATGATGTGTGATTGATGATCACATAGATGATCATAAGTATTGGATACGATCACAATCATAGGTATTCGTTGGAGAACGGAATACTGGATTGACCCACATGAGATTGTCACATGAACTAGCGTCATGACTTGAATCTCATATGACGGTTCCATGATTGGATCCTAAGACCTGAGATATCTACGGAATCCAACATGAGGAGTTGCGTGCTTTGATTACGTCAAACGTCCTGCGTAACAGGAGGACTATAAAGGCGTATATCAGGTACGAAACGAATCATGTACTGGATTGTAGATAGTCAAGACGGGATTTGTACCTCTCGTAAAAGAGAGAGATATCGCGGGGCCCCTCGTGTGAGCGAGACTGTAGAAATGTGTGGCCGCACTATAGACGAACGTCGTCTATTTCAGACAGTCGAACTCAGTGAACGAGAAAGCAGTCGAATCAGATAAGGTGGCTTGTCCATGCCTTATGTTCGACATATGATATCGCGATACAAAAGGATCATCAGCCGGAATCATCACTAGTGTTCGTAAGATCACGAACCAACTCTATTCGAGATAGGTAGTCATAGTGTCTTGCTAGAGACCGCCTATGACTTGTATACCCGAAATAGGGATTTCAGGTTATACTGCTATGTCGAATGAGCCTACAGGGTCACACACGCAGGGAAGGACAAAAACACGAGAGAAAACGACGGAAAACCGAGGCGGAAGGGTCCAGACCGGACGGACCGAAAGGTTCGGAACGGACGGTCCAGACCCTACGGTCCAGACGTGTGGTCCGTCCGTTCTGGAGACTGGAACGGACGTTCCACATTAGCACGCAGACCGTCCGTTCTACGTGGTGGAACGGACGGTCCACGTTTTAGGCAGACCGTCCGTTCTACACACTGGAACGGACGGTCCCAGTGCTTTTCTGGACCGTCCGTTCCGGGAATTCAGTTTTTCCGAAAATAAACCGAAATTAGGGTTAAATCACTATATAAGATAGAGATTAAAACCCTAATGAAGGAGAGACTTTTAGCAGCCGACTTTTGGCAGAAAAGAGAGGGTTTTTGGAGATCCAAAAACGAGTTCTAAGTCTCGGCTTGTTTTATATCCGCTGCGCAAATCCTAGAATCGATCTCTTAGGAATAGGATTCGCTCATGAGATCCCAGGAAACCCAACAGTGGTAT
>NW_010960960.1:161390-164172 GCF_000463585.1 Tarenaya hassleriana
AGGAATAGGATTCGCTCATGAGATCCCAGGAAACCCAACAGTGGTATCAGAGCCTGGTTGCTCTGTTTTGATTTCGTAGAACCCGATCACGCATTTTTTAGGATTTGAATTGTTTGAATCCATGTTTGCTTTGATGTCTATGCATGTTTGATGATTGAATCTAGCAGAACGAAAACACATCTACATGCAGATTCTATCAATGATCTACTACCAGCTAGTCCATCATCAATCAGTGTCAATCTATCTATGATCCACTATCAGCTAGTCCATCATCAAACAATGACAACACATATGCAAAGATGAGCTATATTCCCATAAAGAAAACTAACCCTACAATAATTTTCTATATGGGACTAAGATCCGTATTTCACATAAGAACAAGTTTTTACACTCAGTCTTATGCTATTTAGGTAGACATCTAATGTCAATCACATCCAATATGATTCTTAGATCCTTTATGAGACTATGATATCGAATATCATTGCATACTTGTCTCATCTGTACCATTAAGTTTCAAGTCAAAACTTGACAACTTAACCCAAGATAAACCATATTCAAGCTGTAGGAACCACGATTTCCTACCCTGCCTCACAAAGATAATCTGGCACGCTCAGCTTTGGCATGACCCGTGTTACGGATGATCGATGCCTTGATAGGTGCTCTAGTATTGGGAGGTACACACTTAGCATTACATGAATAATGGATTTTCGAAACCGCACCTAGATCAATCATCTACTTTCAAGCTATGAGAACCACCATTTCTCCATCTTGCCTCACCAAGATAATACGGCACACCCAGCTTTGGCATGGCCCATGACACGTACGATCGAGGCCTTGACAAGTGCTTTACTTATAGAGCTTCTAGATCTAACCGGTTTCTGTGCAACGATTGTTCATAATCCGAATAGACCATCCATTCGATTATGTAATCCCAATCCCGGAGCTCCCACTAAATCACTTAATCCAAGATAAACCATATTCAAGCTGTAGGAACCACGATTTCCTACCCTGCCTCACAAAGATAATCCGGCACGCTCAGCTTTGGCATGACCCGTGTTACGGACGATCGATGCCTTGACAGGCGCTCTAATAATGGGAGGTACACACTTAGCATTACATAAACAAGGGATTTTCGAAACCACACTTAGATCAAGCATCTACTTTCAAGCTATGAGAACCACCATTTCTCCATCTTGCCTCACCAAGATAATACGGCACACCCAGCTTTGGCATGGCCCATGACACGTACGATCGAGGCCTTGACAAGTGCTTTACTCATAGGGCTCCTAGATCTAACTGGTTTCTGTGCAACGATTGTACATATCAAGGATCAACAATTATTCCTTTTCTTGTGTGAAATACGGATCTTAGTCCCATATGGAAAATTATTGTAGGGTTAATTTTCTTTATGGGAATATAGCTCATCTTTGCATCTGTGTTGTCATTGTTTGATGATGGACTAGCTGGTAGTAGATCATAGGTATGTAGACACTGATTGATGATGGACTAGCTGGTAGTAGATCATTGATAGAATCTGCATGTAGATGTGTTTTCGTTCTGTTTTGTCTTTTTCTGTAGGACATAGCGTTAACCGGTATTGTACCGAAGTTGACGATGCGATCTATCCTTATGAAGGATAAGACTCTAACCATGGCTTCTAGATCGATCATTGATGCTTATTGGAAGCATGTGGATGATGATCCGGACAAGTCTAGCTTGACATTTGGAAACATGACCTCGGCATTGCGTAAGCGATTAGAGGACATGGACGATTCTTTGATTGTTGATCAGTAGAATGCATCATTCCAAAAAGAGAGCTGAAAGCCATGGTAAGAGTGAAATGGTAGTTGTTGGAAAGAGTTCCAGCAAAAGGAAGCGTTCCAAGAGCAAGGGCAAGTGGAAAGTGACAAGCGTTGTCATAGAACCTAAGCCTAAGTCCAAAAAGGAAGAGTGTTATTTCTGTCATGCCGTTGGGCATTGGAACAGAAATTGTAGACTCTACCTGGAAGATCAGGAGAAGAAGAAGCTTAAAGAAGCTTCGACTTCTGGTGTCTTCGTTATAGAGGCTAATTAGTTTGCTTCTACGTCGAGGGTATTAGATACCGGAAGCGCCTCGCATATTTGTGGAAATATGCAAGGGTTGTGAGGAAGTAGATAATTGGCAAAAGGAGAAGTAGATCTCCGCGTTGGGAATGAAGCAAAGGTTGCTGCATTAGCCATCGGGACTTACGATCTGAATTTACCTTCTGGACTTGTATTGGAGTTTCATGATTGTTATTTTGTTCATGCTATAAGTAAGAACATTATATCGATTTCATGCTTAGACTCAGATGGTTTTAGATTTGTTATTGAGAACAAATGTATGTCCATTTATAAAGGTGACTTATTTTATGGTAAAGGTTACCATATTAATGGCCTTTATGTTTTGGATGACGAACCGTCTAGATACAGGTCAATCTATAACGTTTGTGCCAAACGGTTTAAGCCGAACGACTTAAACCCGACATTCCTCTGGCATTGTCGTCTAGGCCATATAAACAAGAAGCGCATACAGAAGCTTCATTCTGAAGGCCTTCTGGATTCTTTTGACTTTGAGTCTCTTGAATCTTGCGAGTCTTGTTTAATGGGCCCGTGTTACGGACGATCGATGCCTTGACAGGCGCTCTAATAATGGGAGGTACACACTTAGCATTACATAAACAAGGGATTTTCGAAACCACACTTAGATCAAGCATCTACTTTCAAGCTATGAGAACCACCATTTCTCCATCTTGCCTCACCA
>NW_010960960.1:167014-177209 GCF_000463585.1 Tarenaya hassleriana
CTTCCTGATCCAAACAGCTTCCTTTGCTGCGTCCGACGCTGCAATATACTCAGCTTCTGTAGTAGAATCTGCAACGTCGCCTTCTTGGAACTCTTCCAGCTAACAGCGCCTCCGTTTAAGCAGAAAACATAGCCAGACTGCGATGATCATAAGTATTGGATACGCTCACAGTCATAGGTATTCGTTGGAGAACGGAATACTGGAATGACCCGCATGAGATTGTCACATGGACTAGCGTCATGACTTGAATCTCATATGACGGTTCCATGATTGGATCCTAAGACCTGAGATATCTACGGAATCCAACATGAGGAGTTGCGTGCTTTGAATACGTCTAACGTCCTGCGTAACAGGAGGATTATAAAGGTGTGTATCAGGTACGAAACGAATCATGTACTGGATTGTAGATAGTCAAGACGGGATTTGTACCTCTCGTAAAAGAGAGAGATATCGCTGGGCCCCTGGTGTGAGCGAGCCTGTAGAAATGTGTGGCCGCACTATAGACGACCGTCGTCTATTTCAGACAGTCGAACTCAGTGAACGAGAAAGCAGTCGAATCAGATGAGGTGGCTTGTCCATGCCTTATGTTCGACATATGATATCGCGATACAAAAGGATCATCAGCCGGAATCATCTCTGGCGTTCGTAAAGATCACGAACAAACTCTATTCGAGATAGGTAGTCATAGTGTCTTGCTAGAGACCGCCTATGACTTGTATATCCGAAATAGAGATTTCGGGTTATACTGCTATATCGAATGAGCCTACAGGGTCACACACGCAGGGAAGGACAAATGCACGAGAGAAAACGACGAAAAACCGAGACGGAAGGGGCTGGAACGGACGGACCAGAAAGTCCAGAACGGACGGTCCGCCCGAACCAGACCGGACGGTCCACGTGAGCGGAACGTCCGTTCCACGTGCTGGAACGGACGGTCCGCGTGTATCTCTGGACCGTCCGTTCCGGGCTTCAGTTTTTCCGAAATTAAACCGAATTAGGGTTAAATCACTTTATAAGGAGGAGATTAAGAACCCTAATGAGAAAGAGACTTTTTGGGAGCCGACTTTCAGAGAATTCTAAGAGCTTTTGGTGAGATCCAAAGAGTTCAAAGAATCAAAGTCTCGTTTTCTCAAAGTGCACAAAAACCGAATAGAGATTCGAGTCCTAGCAGACAAGTTCCAACCGTTGGAATCCATCCCGAGGTGTGGATACGTGTAGAGGGCGAGGTAAACTTCCTCCCTAAGTGATCGGACGAATTCTTCAGTTGATACAGGCCCCGGATCGATTGAGGTAAGCGTTCTAACGTTTCTACGAATCATAACAGCATGGTTCTAGGGTTTCATTAAATTCTTGTTTTATATCCGCTGCGCAAACCCTAGAATCGATCTCTTAGGAATAGGATTCGCTCATGAGATCCCAGGAAACCCAACAGATCAAGCATCTACTTTCAAGCTATGAGAACCACCATTTCTCCATCTTGCCTCACCAAGATAATACGGCACACTCAGCTTTGGCATGGCACATGACACGTACGATCGAGGTCTTGACAGGTGCTTTACTCGTAGAGCTCCTAGATCTAACCAGTTTCGGTGCAACGATTATACCAATCGAATCAAGGATCAACTATTGTTCCTTGATCAGTTGTATTACATAATCCGAATAGACCATCCATTCGATTACGTAATCTCAATCCCAAAGCTCCCACCTAATCAAGCATATACAATATCTTGATTAAGTTGCATGTATTCATTCACTATGGACTATTCATAAGAATGAATCATGTTATTCTGAATCACAGTTGATCGGATTGAGCAACTATTGCTCAAATCAGATCGCGAAACAAAGAACCGAAAATTTTGGTCTTAGCTCGGGACGTGGACCGATCGTGTGACAATCCAGAGTACCGTAGGAGGGCGGGGAGTGATCGCCGGTGCAGAGGCACAAACAAGGGGCGGCTCCTGACGAGCTTCTGGGTAGGGGGTACAGGGATGAATCGAACACACCGGAATGAGAGAGATTCGAGGGTTGTATAGGTATGGGACTATACAGTCTAAGATAATATAAAAAGAATTAGTTGGGCTACTCATAGCAATAAGGTGCACCTACCTTTTTGGTTGACTATCCTGAGAGAATTCCAAAGTTAAGCGTGCTGGCTCTGGAGCAATCTCAAGATGGGTGACCTACTGGGAAGTATCTCGGTATGCGTGCCAGTGAGGACAAAACACGCTGAAAGGTCTCAGGTTGCTGTGTGAGGTCAGTTTCGACAATTCTTAGCGGCCTCAGGTCGTTACAGATCGGTCCAGAGGTCTGGACCGATCGGTCTACACGAATACAGTCTTGTCGGTCCGGAAACGTCCAGACCGTTCGGTCTGGCCTAGATCGATTGGTCCACACGTGTGGACCAGTCGGTCCAGACCTGTCGATCCAACCGAGAAAGACGAAACCCTAGATCGATCGGTCCAGAGGACCAGCCCGATCGGTCTAGGCGAAAACGTGATCAGATCTCGTTTTTCGTCGTTTTGGCCCCGATTCAGCCCCGAATTCGACACGATTTTCGCCTGCGAACTCAGAACACGAACCTCTTGCAACTACGCAACAAAGAACACGAAATCTACTCTAGATCCACAATCAATTCATGCATAGCATCAAAAGCAAACATGGATTCAAATTATTCAAATCCTATAACGTGCGTGATCGGGTTCTAACAAAATCATACAAAGGAACCACACTCTGATACCACTGTTGGGATTCATGGGATCTCTACAGCGAATCTAATTCCTAAGAGATCGGTTCTAGGGTTTGCGCAACGGATGTAAAACAAAAATTTTCTAATAAAACCCTAAAACCAAGCATGCATGATTTTGTAGAAACGTTAGAACGCTTACCTCAATCGATTCGGAGCCTGTATCAATTGATGTGTTCGTCCAATCACAAAGGCAGGAATATTACCTCGTCCTCTACACGTATCCACACGACGGAAAAGATTCCAATGGATTGGAGCTTGTATGTTAGGACTGAAGAACTCGTTCTCCTTTGCGCAGGGGTTTCAGGGGTCTTTCTCTTTGTTTTCGGATCTCAAAAACCTCTGAAAAGGTCTGAGAATTCGTCCAACAAAGGTTAGGAGACGTTCTCCAAGTGTAGGTTAACCCAAAACCCTAATTAGAGTGAGATAAGTAATTCCCGATGCGTGGACCGATCGTCTGGAACATTTTCCGGACCGAACAACTCTTGCTCGCCACCTCTGGACTAACCGGTCCACGTGTCTTGACCGATCGGTCTGGGCAAGCTGGACCGATCGGTCCAGACTTCTGGACGTGTCGGTCTGGCCTCCGTTCCACCAGGAATTTCTCTCTTTTCTCGCGCATTTGTCATTTCCTATGTGTGTGTTCCTGTAAACTCATTCGATATAGCAGTATAACCTGAAATCTCTATTTCGGATATATGATAACACGATTTTCTCATCTATTTCAAAGCCCATTGTGTAGCACTTTCACATCGGTTGTGTGCATTATTAGACATTTAGGATCATTTTAGCACTGGGTTTTGCTTCTTCTGCATTCTCTGGTGATTAAACAGGTAATGGACGCACTATGGATGTCAAAGGAGCATAATCGAGGACTTCGGAGCATACTGGACCGGAACTGATGAGGACATCGGACCCAACAACATCTCGAAACGAAGATCTTGACAGAAGCATACCTCGGATCGAAGCCACCAAGTAAAAGGAAGCTTCTTGGAGTGCAAGCAACTTTTCCAACAGCTATATTCTTCCCACCTACCTTATTAAATGCATAGGCTCCCACCCCTCTTGCATGTTTAGCATTTAATCACAAAAGAGTTGTTGAAGTTTCTACTATTTATATGTGTTTTTCATATGTAAAACTCAGATTTGGTGAATGAAATTCGAGCTTATGCTTGAGACTTTGTTTGTTGAGAATTTTCTCCAAACTATCTTTCCGTTGGTGGGTCCGACGACGAGCTTCGGTGTGTCCGAGTTTTCTTTTCGGTTTGTCCGAATATTATCTATCTTTTACCCTTGTTTCGACTTTGGCTTGAGTTCGAGAGCCTTCATAGAAGTGCCGGTGATTGAGCCATCGTCCCGTAATTCCCCATCGATTCCATCTATTTCCCAAGAGTGAATTCGAGCGCCTCCTTCGCGAGTGCCGGTGATTGCAATTGGGCCATCTCTATACAACTCCGAAGCCGGTGCGTGTATCATCTCGAGGCATTGGCCGCAGGCTCTGGTGGTAGAGCCCCTTCCAGGACGTATGACTTCTTATCGTGCTTGAGAACTATTCTCAAGTTACGATACCAGTCTAAGAAGTTTGTCCCGGTCAATTTATCCTTCTCAAGGATAGATCGCATCGTCAAACTCGGTACGCTACCGGTTGACGCCATGTCCTACAAAAGAGACAAAACAGAACGAACAAAACAAATGCAGATTCTATTAATGATCTACTACCAGCTAGTCCATCATCAATCAGTGTCAATCTATCTATGATCCACTACCAGCTAGTCCATCATCAAAACAATGACAACACCGATGTAAAGATAAGCTATATTCCCATAAAGAAAACTAACCCTACAATAATTTTCTATATGGGACTAAGATCCGTATTTCACACAAGAATAAATTGTTACACCTATCCTCATGCTATTTAGGTAGACATCTAATGTCAATCAAAGGAGCTCTAGAAGATGTTCAAGACTTGACCCATCAGGCGTCAAGACTCTTGCCGGATGATCATAACGTCACAAGATCATTCGAAGCCGCGGGAACGAGATTTGACGTGCACAACGCGAAGGCTCCCCGAGCAAGCCATAGACCCGAGCCCCCTCTTACTCATGCTAGAGCTCGAGTGCTTCGCGTCATGCTATCCAAGGCTGTCACTCAAGTTTTCACGGAGTCCGGGATCATGACAATAACGTTTCAGTTTTTCGGCCAAGACTTGACCCGGAATGTGTTCCATATCAAGGTCGAAAGCTCTTAGGCCCAATGACTTCGAAGCAGGCCCATAAGCTGCCCAATTCAAGCCCAAATCAAAGTAAAAGCCCAGCCCAATAAATTCTAAGAAGTTCCAACAACTATATTTTTCAAAATCTAGGCACATTTATGAGTAGTCTTGCATGTGTTTTGTGCATTTAATGCACTAGCTGTTGGAGCCTTTGTTTTCTCTTTAAATATGAGTTGTAAGACATCATTTTGATCAGATTTTGGTGAATGAAATTCGAGCTTATGCTTGAGACTTTGTTTGTTGAGAATTTTCTCCAAACTATCTTTCCGTTGGTGTGTCCGACGACGAGCTTCGGTGTGTCCGAGTTTTCTTTTCGGTTTGTCCGAATATTATCTATATTTTACCCTTGTTTCGACTTTGGCTTGAGTTCGAGAGCCTTCATAGAAGTGCCGGTGATTGAGCCATCGTCCCGTAATTCCCCTTCGATTCCATCTATTTCCCAAGAGTGAATTCGAGCGCCTCCTTCGCGAGTGTCGGTGATTGCAATTGAGCCATCTCTATACAACTCCGAAGCCGGTGCGTGTATCAGGAACAGAACGATTAAGGCATTTTCCAGCTCGAGTTGCACCTGAACACGGCCAAGTCGAGTTTAAACACGGCCATGCAAAAGCAAGAAAACGAAGACATTCTTACAGACAATTGACACGGACCGTGTCGAGTCAAACACGGCCGTGTCGAGACGTAACTCGCCCGTGTCCAGCCCGTGCCGAAGCGCGTAGTTTTTATCGACAATTGACACGGACCGTGTTCACCTCAACACGGCCGTGTTCCGTTTCGAGAAAACTTCCTATTTTGCATCCGAACTTCCGTTTTCAGAATGGGAAGAAGCCCAACTACCAAGCAAATAAATAGGAGATGTCTTGGGCTTTAGAAATCATCGAGAGATCACAGCAGAAGCCAGAGAACTCGAGAGAGAATCAAGACGGAGTTTCCCGGAAAATTTGCGTCACTAAAATGGTGACGCAAAAGTGACGCAAATAGTGACGCAATATTTTCGTCACTAAAGCGTCACTAAATAGTGACGCAATAGTGATGCAAATAGTTGCGTCACTAAACGGTGACGCAAAAAATAACGCAAAATTTGCGTCACGAAAAAAGGTGACGCAAGAGTGACGCAAATAGTTGCGTCACCCTTTGGTGACACAATTTAGTCACCTTTTAGTGACGCAATTGTGTCACTATATCTATATTTTATTATTTATACGTATAAACATACAAATATTTATATATAAGTATATATTTTATATATACGTATATATATGTATTTGTACGTATAAATATACAAATATTTCCATATAAATATAAATTTTATATATATGTATATTATATATATATATGTATTTGTATGTATAAATATACGAATATATATAAAACATAAATTTTATATATACGTATATATTATATATATGTGTATTTGTATATACAAATATACAAGTATTTTATATATAAATGTGTATTTTACATATATTTATACATACAAACATATGTTATGTATATAAATATATATTTTATGTATGTATATATACGTACAAATATATATATATATTTGTAAGTATAAATATTTGTATATGTATATGTATTAATGTAGTAATATATCAGAAGTTTAACTTGAATCAGTTGGTTGGTTGTCATTTGGAACTCTAAAGTTAAGCGTGCTTGAGCTGGAGCAGTGGAAGGATGGGTGACCTCCTGGGAAGTGGATTTCGAGGATTCAATCTCAGAGTTTCCGATTCGGCTTAAGATCGCGGTTGGAGGTTAGAGGTCGGGAATAGGGTATAGGATTAGATTCGGGATTAAAAAAAATTATTTTTGAATCCAAAATACGTTTTAGTGACGCAATAATTGCGTCACCTTTTTGAGTCACTAAATAGTGACGCAATTGTGTCACCAAAAGGTGACGCTAAAAGGTGACGCAATTGCGTCACTATTTAGTGACGCAATTGCGTCACTATTTAGTGACGCAAAAATTGAGTCACTATTGCGTCACCCTTTGGTGACGCTTGGTGACGAAATCTGAATTGGTGACGGTATGAATGGTGACGCTTTTGGTTGCCTCACTAGTTGCCAAGCAAATAAATAGAAGACATCTTGGGCTTCAGAAATCATCGAAAGATCACAGCAAAAGCCAGAGAACTCGAGAGAGAATCAAGACGGAGTTTCCCGGGAGCAGAGATTGAAGAATCGTCGTCGAGAGATCGCTGCGAGTCTTCTTTATCTGTTCTCCATGTTTCGTCTTATTGATTTGAACTCGTTCGTTGTTATGGGTAGTGAGTAGTCATTTCACTGTAGCTAGGGATTTAACCTTGTAGGGATTTGTTTGGTTTTTATTTTCCGAGACTACGTTATCGATACTCTTCGGTTTAATTGAATTGAGTTTATTGCTTTTGATCTTCTTGGCCAGTTGATTGATTGATTTTAGATTCTGATTTGCAACGAGAGTTGAGATTAGATTCGGAACGAATTCATTGAATGAATTGATTAAGACTATTGAGAGATAGGTTAATCGGTTTAGGAACTGTGATAGTGATCGTTAATGCATTTGATATTTAATCTATTAGGTTGAGAGATCGATAGGTTAAACTATTGGATAGTGGATTTAGGACTTGAGAGAGCCAAATCTGATTTTAGAATTTGAGATCTCCGTTTAGAGTTCGATATTCGTAGATTCTCCATCCTTAGAAACAATCCCTGCGCGTTAAGGTTATCCCGAAGCTACGGTGGTTTAGTTATCTGAATTTACTTAGTTCGTTTATAGATTTATTTTTGTTATTTACATATTTCATCTGTTATTTCCTGATCTAATTCTTGGTCGAGTCTTGTTCCTAGAGTTAACTATTCCCTGTGTTCGACCATGATACTACAGTTGATCCGTATCCTTGCGGTATTCGCTGTATCTAGGTTTTTTATTACTTGAGCTTATTTACACACCTAGATTTGCGTTATCAATATACAAGTCATAGGCGGTCTCTAGCAAGACACTATGACTACCTATCTCGAATAGAGTTTGTTTGTGATCTTATGAACGTCAATGATGATTCCGGTTGATGATCTTTTTGTATCACGATATCATATGTCAAATATAAGGCATGGAGAAGCCATCTTATCTGATTTGACTGCTTTCTCGTTCAATGAGTTCGACTGTACGAAATAGACGACGTTCGTCTATAGTGTGGCCATACATTTATACAGTCTTGCTCACACGAGGGCCCCACCGATATCTCTCTCTTTTACGCGAGGTACAAATTCTATCTTGACCATCTACAATCCAGCACATGATTCGTGTCGTACCTGATACATGCCTTTATAGTCTTCATGTTACGCATGACGTTTGACGTATTCAAAGTACGCAACTCCTCATGTTGGATTCCGTAGACATCTCAGGTCACATGATCCAATCAAAGAACCGTCACATGAGATTCAAGTCATGACACTAGTCCATGTGACAATCTCATGCGCGTCAATCCAGTATTCCGTTCTCCAACGAATACCTATGATTGTGATTGTATCCAATACCCATGATCATCTTCATGATCATCTATCACACATCATACTAGTCTTAGTATATCATTGTTCCCACAATGATATATGACTAGGGAGTTTAGTACTGTTCATAACAATACATGGATTTCATAACATATTATAGTATGCAAAACATGTAATGAATCAAACACTCATCCATACAACCATAGTAAGTGCCAATACATCAAATGTATTTAAATAAAGCTTGTATAGCAGTACATCATAAAGCACTAAACCAACAGAACCGTTATCACTGCGAACGGTTTTTACTTGAACGTGAAATTGTCATTCCACCATAGCAATGAACGTAGAAGGTAATGTGCTGCCTTGAATTTGACTTTCAGTAAGTAGAGCTAAACCGAGCGAGAAAAATCATTAACCACTGTCAAAAAAATCGAGCACTAGAGAACAAGGGAGTGCGATACGGACCCCAAATATCACAATGCACAAGCTGAAAAATCTAATCGGTCTTATTACTGCTCAAAGGAAACGAGGTACGAGTTTGCTTGGCTCGGAGAAAAAACTCACAAGCCTTATTAGCAGAACAATCTAAACTTGAAACATCAAAACCAGAAACTAATGATGTAATACTAGGAGATGGATGACCTAAATGACGGTGCCACAACTCAAACGCCGCCGAGTTCTTGCTGTGAATCGCCGCTGCAGTCACGAATCCCCGAAGATAGTAAAGTCCATTACGTTGCTCACCCACTCCAATTGGCATCCTCGAATACCGCTCCTGAATCACACACATATGATGAGTAAACTGAACAACATAATCTGAATCGGTAAGCAACTGAGCCACTGAAATCAGGTTACACGTCAATCTGGGAACAAAAAAAAACGTTGCGTGTCGAGAACTGATCTGTTAACCATACGGTTCTTTTCTGAACCGAAAAACCTGATTGTTGTCTGGAAAACCAACATCACAAGGAGGCATCGGAGAAACATCGGACAACATATGCAACTGACCCGTCATGTGATTTCCAGCCCCAGAATAAATAATCCATGTACTAGAAAAATGTATACATGAAGTAGTGTTCGTAGCCCGACTCGTGTCGCGTTCACAAGCTCAACTAGCACCTTCCATTGATCACGAGTGATGCCAGACAGCCTGAGACTACCCGGATCAGACGCAGGAGGATTTTGTTTCGGCTGAGGTACTGTCGGGGAAGTATACGCAGCATTTACACGAACAGACACTACAAAAAAAATGGTCATTTCCAACGGGTAAATCCGTTGGAAATTAACGTTTCCAACGGATTTCCAACGGATTTATCCGTTGGAATTTCGTCGTTAGAAATCGGTGTCCGTTGAAAAACCGTTGGAATTTTCAACGGAATTGCAACGAATTTTTCCGTTGGAAATTTCCAACGGATTTCCAACCGGCATCCGTTGGAATTTTCCAACGGAATTCCAACCGCATTCCGTTAGAATTTTCCAACGAAAAATTCGAAACATATTCTCGAGCCGACCCGACCCGACCCCGACCCGACCCGACCAAACCACGATCTCGAAACTCACTTCCCAGTAGGTCACCCATCCTTCCACTGCTCCAGCTCAATCTTCCTTAACCCTAGAGTTCCAATTAGAACTCTTCCAACTCTTCCAAGTTAAACTTCTGATATCATATAACATTAATATATATATATATATATATT
>NW_010960960.1:177849-184181 GCF_000463585.1 Tarenaya hassleriana
TTCAATTGATTTTTCAATTAAAATCCAAATTTTCAACCGATGTCCGTTAGAATTCCGTTGGAATTTTTTAAAAATTTTCAAAAAAAAATTCCAACCGGTATCCGTTGGAATTCGGTTGGAATTTTTTTAAAAAAAATTTCCAAAAAAAATTCCAACCGCCATCCGTTAGAATTCCGTTGGAATTTTTTAAAAAAATTTCCAAAAGAATTTTCAACCGGCATCCGTTGGAATTCCGTTGGAATTGTTTTCTAACAAACATCCGTTGGAACTCCGTTAAAAATTTGCAACCGATTTTTCCAACGTTAATCCGTTGAAAATTTCTAACGGATATCCGTTGGAAATACCGTTGGAAATTTCCAACCCAATTTTTCAATTGAATACGTTGAAAATTCCGTTAAAAATTTGCAACGGGTGTTTCCAACGGATACTCGTTGGAAATTTTCAACGGAATTTTAACGGAAATCGTCGTTGAAACGCCGTTGAAAACTGTTGAAAATCCGTTGGAAATTTTCCAACGGACAAATCCGTTGGAAAATCTGTTGGAATTCGAGGATTGTTTTGTAGTGAGATTGACCACGTCCACGTCCAGAGTTCCGACCACCACGACCTCGAGCATGCTTACCACGACCTCCACGTTCGGACCACCAATTGGGAAAGCCATGTATCTCAAAACAGGAATCGACTGAGTGACCAGCACGACCACAGTGCGTGCAAGTGGATGATTTATCCTTGGATTCAGACTGAACACGTGACTGGAATTCTGGTTGGACAGACCATGACACGATAAGAGAGTTGATAGTCCACCAATCATCCAAATCCTTCGAATCCGGTGATGGTCTAGGAATCGAGCCATCAACAAATCCAAATTTTTTTCTCGAACGTAATGTCGTACGAATATCCCGAGACCAATCACTGTAATTGTGTTCCTTCAACAACGTGTGAGAAATCAGATTTTCGGGATTATCATTGGCGGTGATATCGTACGGAGATATCGTGCGCCGTTGCACCTGCACTTGTGCCGTGTTCGACTGACCTTGCTCCGATGGACTCGACACAGACTCAGCGGAAGCGCCAGACATGCTGAAGAACACGCAGAAATATGAGAGAGAAGCTAGAAATGGGGAAAAAAATACCTTAACCTTGGATACGCTCTGATACCATGTCACGTAACCAACGTGAAAGCAATTCTCTGACTTTGTCATTCATTTACATGCCTATTTATATACATATATAGACAAACCCTAATATGGAAGTAGACAAAGACTCATATACCCTTTTACATGTGTTAATACTCTACCGTTTGTCAAGTTACAACAGATTCATGTATATTTACTTTATATAGAAAATTGTTTGTATGATGAACATGATAATTGATTTAGAATACTCTATTCCGCATTTATAGAATATAATATAGTATTTTTTCTGTAAAATACTAATACTCATCACACCATCACCATTTTTTCATAAATTAAACCATTTTCTTTTCAATCTGAGACCTCAAACCCTAGATTTTCTCCTTTCAGGTCTTGGAAGACTGTGGAGCACCACCATGGGGTTTCGTGGCGGATACTAGTTTCTTTAGTTTTTTTTTTTTTAAACTTGTTTGTACTAATCCATTTCATATATAATTGGATTTGTTGATTTGTCGATTCGGATGGATAACTAATCCATTTGATATGATTTAAATAAAAATGTCACGTCGGATGGATAACTAATGTCGTTCTTTTAATGGATGTTTATTGAAAAACAATATATGAATTGAGAAATATGTAGGACAAATTTTTAACTGGAAAATTTATATTTTTATGAATTGGGAATTTTTGTGGATTACAATCTTGTTGCTTGTGGATTACAATGTTGTTGCCCTACTTAAGTTTTGTTTAAAAAAGGAAAAAGAAAAGTCACGTGAATTATTCTGACTACTTGGGAGGAGAAAATTCAAATACCAAAATATTCAACATGAACATGTGACATGTCTAGATGTAAGCTAATCAACACTATGTGGATATTATTATTATTAGTAGATACTAGATACGCAAAGGCCATCCAAAATCTTAAATACTCATAGACTTCGCTTCCAATTTATTTTATTCATTCATTTATTAAAAGATCACATTTTGTTCTTCGAATGTCAGAGAGCTGCAACTCTCGGCATTTCTCATGGCTGATGAAATCTTGCCGCCCGAATCCGTCGGACGCCAAATCCCTAGCTCCGATCCACCAACCTTCTCCGGTGGCTTCTTCAGCGTCGACGGAGACGGAGATTTCTTCTCTGCCGGACGATTTGCTGCTCGAATGTCTCTCCAGAATTCCTTCCTCCTACATTCCCTCTCTCGCCGCCGTCTGTCGCCGGTGGTCTCGCCTCCTCCTTTCCCCTTACTTTCTTCACCTCCGCCGCCGTCTAGGCCTCCTCCGGCATTCTCTCCTCGCGATCTCCGCCGTCGAATCCGGCCTCTTCGCCGCGATTCTGCAGTTCCAGTGTGAGACTGGCGGCTGGAGAGTCTCTTTCGCGGCTTCTAGTAGCTCCTCAACTTGTTTCGATGGTGGTCAGGTAGGTCTTGCTCATGCTCGCGCGGTAGCTATCGGATCCAGGGTTTATGTTGTTAGCAGAAACTCCGTCTTGAGGTACAATTCGTGGATGGGAACTGTCACCGTGAGATCTCCGATGCTTTTCCCTCGGAAGAAGTTCGCCATGGCTGTCGTTTCTGGTAAGATCTACGTTGCTGGAGGAGGAGGCGGTGGATCCGGTGTCGCGGCTGCGGTGGAAGAGTACGATCCTCAGAAAAACCGATGGCGAGTGGTGGCTCAAGCCCCACGAAGAAGGTATGGATGCATCGGAACAGCCTTGGACGGCGTCTTCTACGTCATCGGAGGCCTCAAAATCGTTAACGACCTCTCACGCGCCGCCGCAGCGGGAGCTGCCGCCGCCGAGGCACCCGTCTACGCGAGCTCCATGGATCTGTTCGACGTTGGGGCAAGCCAGTGGCCGTTCTGGCGGTTCCATGCCCTCCGACACCGCACTGGCGGCGGAGGCGGTGCATTAGGGGAATGGAGGAGGCTGAGGTCTCCGCCGCTTCCGCCGCAGGTTCGATTAGACGGGACGGTGAGATTCAGCTGCGTTGGGGTGGAAGACAAGGTAGCGGTGGTTCAGGTTGTGGGATGCATAGACGATTTGCTCCGGCGAAGCGGAAGGAGCGAGAGAGGGTTGAGAGAGAGTCTGGTTTTGGTGTACGACACGGCGGAGGGCGAATGGAAGAGGGGAGCAGATCTGCCGGAGGTGATTTCACGCGCCGCCTGCGCGTGCGTTGAGTGGTGAGGAATGGGGACTAGTTTGGATGCGCACGGTAAGGGTAAAAGGAAGGGGCTAACGTGCGCGCATGGTGAAAATTAAGGGGACACTGCCATGATAGCGAATGATAGTTTTTTTTTTTTTACTTGCACGTTGCTTTGATTATGCGTTTTGAATTTCGATATGATTTATCGAGACGGAGGAAAAAAGCCTCGTCTTGGGATTCTTACCTTATTGGCTGTTTTCAAACGGCATTCTTTATTCAATGTGAATTTTATATTTTTAGAAAAAGAAAAAAATGTACTAAAGGTTTTAGTCATTTTTTTTACTGCTGAAAAGCTTATTTGATGACTTCTGTTAGATATATATATATTTGGGCGAACTAAATTAGGGAAATGAAATTTACCCAAAAAAAATTAGGGAAATGGAAAGTTAATATATATTTGAATGAAACTAAGCAAAATATACATAACGTAAAATCATGCGTTACCATATACATATAACAGTAATAATAATAATAATGACACTGTAACTTGTAAGCTCTTTCACTCTTCTTCAATTCTAGAACGGATGATGGGACAATGGACAAGTGAGTGTAATCACAACTTTACCTTTATTTATAACTTGTATTTACGACTCTCATATTTTTCACCTAGTGTTATCTGCTTGTAATTCACGCATTCTGTGATAAATTTCCCTTTGTATCAAAAACTTATATATATATATATATATATATATATATATATAATTTATATTTACTGTTAGTGTATTTGCACATGTGTTTTTTTGTTATTAAATGGTTATTGCAGGTTCAACAAACTTGAGATATTTCAGTAGAGATTTCAAGAGAAGAATCCGGCGAGATAGAACTCACGCAAATCTGAGGTACAACTGATGAGTTTCAGAAAAAGTCAAAGACTAAGAGATTGAGATGGACTCAATGTCAACCACTTGAAGAGATTTTAGAGAAAGCAATCTGAAGAGAAAGAGCCACGAAGTTTGGATTTGACTCCAAGAGATGAAGATAGAATCAAAACTGAGAAGATTTGAGGAGATTTGAGATAGAGATAATATCTTGGAGATAAAGTCAAAGAGTTGAAAAAATAGAGATAAAGATGAGATCTTGGAGATAGAGATAAAATCGAAGAGAATCAAGGAGAAGTCTATCAAATCAATTTGTGGAGATCTAAGACAAATTTGAGGAGCCTATATAAAGGAGACACAAGCTGCATATCAGTTCTCACGGAGAGCAAAGCATATTTTACTAAAAGATAGTCTTTTTGTTGGTGAGTGATAACTCACTTTTGAGTGAGTGTGTGACTGAGGCGGTGACCGATTGGGCAAATCTCTTAACCTCTGGTGAGTGTTTGGGCGTAGATCTGAGGGGGAGACCTAATGGAAAAATCTCTATTCTTTTGGTGAACATTTGGGTTGGTAACGTTTTTGATCGGTAGAATTCATTGTGAGAGAGTTGAAACTCAGGGGGAGTTTTATCTGGGTGTTGAGTAGCTCTAACAAAAAGTGAGTTGTACTTAACAGTTTTTTCAAGTGAATAGAACTGGTTAATTTTTCTATTTTACTCTTTGAGGATCCAACTTTTTCATTTACCAAAAAACTATGATAAACGTCTCATTTGTACATTTTTCTCTTGTGCATATATTATAGAATGAGAGGCTTCACTACTACTAGAATATAAACGCAAAATGACACAACTAATCTCAACAATCTTATACCATATATATGCTTTTTTTTATAGAGTGTGATAACTATTGATTTATAATTTCTTATCAAAGACCTATTGTTTGTATTTCCCTGTGATATGTAAAAATAAATTGAACCGAGAATAGATCTTATCATATAGATAATTTGATTAAAAAAACTAATTGCATATAACTTTTTATAATCAAATTATCGTCGTTTAAAAAAATATAAGACCAATCAAAACAAATTAATAAAATTTGAAAACGAAAAGAGTTCTAAAATAAGAAATTGAGCGTGTAAAGATTTTTCAAAAAAAAATTAAATCAGAAAAAAACAAATAAAAATCGAGGAGTGGAAAGTAGAAATGCACAAATCCGAAGTGCTTATCTGGCAAATATGCTTATATATTTTATTTCACTTCACTATTGATAAACTTCGAGGTATCTTTATCTTGCTATTTTGACTTCAACATATACTCTTTTTTAACTGTGATTATGTGATTCATGTGATCCAAAATATAGTATGATCACATTTTAATTTTATTGATTATAACGTTAAATTTATGGTGATCATACTAATTCATTATATTCATATTTTGTATATCGTACTAATTATTTGATTAAAACATCATAAATTTAATGTTATAAACAATGAAATCAACATATGACTACACTATATTTTGGGTCACATAGATTAAATGATAAGTTGAAACCAAAATAACAAAGTAAATGTATTTTTAATAATGTCCACTCGTAATATCCCACTTCCAAGGGTACTAAAAGGGTAAAATGGTCAAAACACGTCCCCCATGTTACTGCCGAACATTAGATTTCTATTTGATGTTGCCCACGTGACATTTTCCAAGTGTTTTGAAACGAAATGAAAGGCAAAGTGAGCTCGGCCCAAAAAGAAAAAGCGGACCATTTGCGGGCCCACGCGAGAGCGTACACTCGCGTGGCAACATGTACATACACCAATACACGCGAAGCCTTCTCTCCTCTCAGTGTAACGGCTATTTTTCTCTTGAATTTCCCGAAGATGCCCCGTAATTCAAATCTCACTCTCGCCCGGCTATATGTACATACACTGATATACACACGAAACCTTCTCTCCTCTCAGTGTAACGGCTATTTTTCTCTTGAATTTCCCAAAGAAGCCCCTGTAATTCAAATCTCTCTCTCTCTCTGAAGAAGACGAAGATGGCGGAAACTGGTGTAGAGTTCGTTGACCGAGAGGCTGAGTTTCTGGATTCAATGCAGGAGACGGGGTACGAGTGGGAGCTCTTCAAGGAGAACGTCAGGCCTTTGAAGAGAGGTCGAAACGTTCGTCTTCTCAACGACGC
>NW_010960960.1:184214-224911 GCF_000463585.1 Tarenaya hassleriana
CGACGCTCTCAGATCTCACGTTGACGATCAAACACGGAAGAATCTCCTCGAGAAACGGAGGTCTGGGCTTGCGATTTCAGTTCATGTCTTTTTCTTTTCCTGTCGCTTGCTCGGCGAATCTGAAGAATTTTAGTCCTTACTTCGGTTTCGACGTTTCTGCTTGCGGTTGTACAGGAATTTGATTGAGGAGATCGATGAGTACGACGGAGATGATCCACTCTTGCCATGGATAGAGTGAGTTTGTTTACGTCGTTTCTCTTTTCTCGATTTAGCGATGTCAAACTAGAGAATTGATAACGGGTTGTTGAAAGATTAAAGAATTAGGTTATTGATCGGATTGAATCGTTTAGATAATAGTTCGATTGGGAAAAATCCATTTCCATGGTTCGCCTGAAGTAGAGTTTGGTTGAACAAAAGAGTAGGAGAGTGAGAGAATTGAAGTTAATCCGCTTTTTTTATGCTAATTTCACTGTCCAATTTGTAGTGTGGAAAATATCCATATTTATATGGTCTCCGCTCAGTACAGTTTTCTTGAATGAGGAATAGAGAATGGGGTTAGATCTGTTTCTACAAGTTGATTTGGTTACCCGATTTATAGCTTGCATTATCCCTGTGGTTTGTCAAGGTGTATAAAATGGATTCAAGAGGCTTTTCCACAAGGGGGGGACTGCTCGGGTCTGGTTTTGATATACGAGCAATGCGTGCGGAAGTTCTGGCATTCGGAACGCTACAAGGATGATCTTCGTTATCTCAACGTGTGGTTGGAATATGTATGTTCACTTTGCCTCCGTGTTCCCCTTGTGATCTTTCTTGAATGGACTTCAGGGTTTACGTTTCCGCGGAACCCTTTAAAGGTAGGAAATTCTTGGTACAGGCGGAACATTGCGCTGATGCGGAAGTGATATACAAGTTTTTGGAAGTCAATGACATTGGAAAGAAACACGCTTCATACTACATTTCGTATGCTCTGCACATGGAGTCCGAGTCCAAGGTGAAAACTTCCAACGAAGTCTTCAATCTTGGGATGTCTAGGTATGAGATCTCTCTTTGATTTAGAATTTGTATGCCATTCATTGTTTGCATTGATTTGCTTAATAGGGTGGGTTGCATCACCGTCATATTATACGTAGATGGAACTGGGTGGGATTTGCCCGGAATTTGGGCATTTGTACATGTTTTATGGAGTGGAATTTGCCCGGAATAAGTTATGATGTTAATGAATTCATGGAGTGGAATTCGTCTTTAGTGGAATTTCCGGTTACCGGATACAGTTTCACATTCCATATTTGTCCCATAGTGACCCTTGACCTGTGAGTGTCTGCAGAAAAGCCCAGCCAGTGGAAAAGTTGAATGATGCATACAAGCGATTCATTGTACGGTCGATGAGAAAGCCCATAAGCACCGATGAAGTATGGAATGTTTATTATGATATATTGGTTCCATGAGCATTTGTACATGATAATGAATGTCCCATGTGCCAGGAGGAAACAAAGGAGAATGATTTACCAGCAAGAAGCTTTGGTACTATATTGTCCAGGGGAGAAAATAGTAAGTATGAACTCCATTAGAAGCTCTTTAATTGCTTTACAAGTTTTGTGTTACACATGGTTGAGATGTTTGTTCTGTAGATGCAGGAAGGCAAACATTTGGAAGCTCTAATGGTCCAGCGAAAAAAATGAAGCCGAATTAGTAAGGGCATTAATCAATTTGGTCAACTGTTACACTGGTTTATTCACCCTTTATCTTAGTAAAACTGCTAATAAGACTTGGTTTTTGCAGCTCATCCAGGAAGCCTTTATCCATCTATAACGACAATGTTGCCGCCGATTCTACGTTGGGGCATCAACCAGACAAGTCAAAGGCGGAGGTTGGTTCATGGCTCTTGCTTGGGGGCAGAGCTGAGAGGAACAAAGAAAACAACTCCTTGCCTGGAAAATGGACATCATTTAAGGTTTTACTTTTGGTTTCACAGCTATTGCTATTTATTGATTTTCTCTGTAATGAGACTTGCTAACAGAATTTCTTCTCCCAGGTTCCTCAGAGACCCTTTACGAGAACTGCCACAGCCCCTCCTCTACCTTCTTCTTCCTTCCACGTGTTTGTCGACGAAGAGTGTACAGAGTAAGTGAAAGGCAAATCAGCAGCAACATTTAGGTTCTATTTCGATGAAGAGTGTAATGCATCGTCTCTTCTAACTCGACTTGAAATGTGTGGTTAGCAGAGAGGTTAAGAAGAATCACGATGAGAACAAATCATCTTCATCAAATCTGCCCCTTAAGGATGGCCAGGAAATAAAGAAGTAAGGCTCCCTTTTCTAGCTTCATCAGACATATTACGTTGTTTTGTAATCCGATGGTTTCTAATGATGGGTTTGTGTCTCTAAAACTGTAGAGAAACCGAGCTACTGAGGCAGAATCCTTTGCGCAATTTCCCTCCCAACAGCTTTCTTCGATGAGTATGCAATGGCCTAGAGCTATCTTATACAATGTTCAATGTCGGCTTTTGTCTCTAAAGCCTGTACAACTGTTGAGCATGAGTTTGTTGCTTGTTGTGTGCTGTTATGAGAACTCACTTGCGTACCGTTTTTCGTCTTTATGTCTTTTCATTTCCATGTATACGCGTTTTTACATAACAGGAACTTGATTTGTCTTGGGCTGTTGCCACTTCCCGTTTCCATAAACACAAACGTTGTCCCCCGGTAAGACCCACTACCATTGGCTCTCTAAATACATTGGGCCTACGCCTCAAACGTGCTCGTACCTAGACTCAATCTAGGGCCTTATAAAAATTTCCTTTTAAATTCCATCTAGGGCCTTCTCTCTCTCCTCATCAGAATCCAGAAAAATTAAAATCCACCGACGAAATCACTGCAAATCTCAAGAGTTCCGTCAGATATGTATAGATATTTGATTTAGGTAAGTTATCATCACATAAAACCGTCTATTAGCAAGTACAAATAGTGATACCGAATAGGACCTTATTGATTTTGGAGTCTCATTTTTTAAATAATCATTATGGATAATAATTATTACAATATCTATTATTATTTTTTAGAATAATAATACATAAAATTTAATTTTTTTATATTTATTTCTAGAATTACTTTAGAAATAATTACTATATATATTCATATATATATATATATATAAGTTTTTAAAAACTCATATTTATTAATTCTTTTCAAATATATTAATTTTAAAATTTCATCTATTTATAATAATAAATTATTTATTTTTCATAGATGATAATAATGATCTAATATATTATTTTATTTTTTATTTTTTATTTCAATATAAATAATTATATTTATATATATATTTTAAAATTATTATTGTAAAATTATTATATATTTTTGTTTAATTATATATTTATTGGATTAAGAATACTTTTATTATTTTAAAATATTATTATAAAAAATATAATATTAAAAAATAAAATGTAATTTTAGTATTAATAATATTTTATTACATAAATTTATAGTTTTTAAGAAAAATAACATTTAAATACCTAAACTTTAAAAAAAAACTCAGATACTTGAATTATAAAATTTTCATAAAAATATCTAAACTTTTTAAAAATTCTATAAAAATCCTAAATTTTTAAAAAAATTTCAAATAAACTCTTAACAGTTTTAAAAAAATTTCAAATAAACTCAAAATTCATTAACGATCTTAACTTATTTTATTTGGAAAATACCTAAATTTTGGATTTATTTAGAAAATTTTTAAAAATCTAGATATTTATATAGAATTATTTAAAAATTCAGTTATTTATATAGAAATTTAATAATTTATATATTTATCTGATTTTTTTTTTTGTAAAAATTTAATTACTTATATGAGATTTTCTATAATTTTTATTAATTAATTTTAATAATTTGTATAGAACCTCAAAAGTTTTTGGACGACCATGTCATCACATAACCCAACATTTATTTTGAATTTACTAGACGAGACCCGCGCGATGCGCGGACTATTCTTTTCTTGTTATTAATATAATTTTGTTGTTTTTATTATAAAAATTATTGATATAAATATAACAAAAATTGATATATATAATATAAAGTTAAATTATATTATTAAATCATTATATATATATTAAAGAAGTGAAAATGGAAGAATATAAATATTATCGTATTATTATATAATAAAAAAACTTTTATGTATACGTTGAATAATAAGTTTGTCAATGATTTGTTTCGGATGTCTTTATTCTCAATATTTTCTGTTTTCGATACGTAACAAATAATTATTTATTATATTGAATTGTACATTCATATAAATCGTTGTAGATTATGATATATAAAATGATGAAATACTTAAATCATAAAGATGGTTAATTAATTTATATAATATTAATATTGTTTATATATAATATATTAAGAATTTACGAATTTATATGATTTTTATAATTTCTATCGATAATTTTAAGGATTACATCAATAACGATTATAACATTAAATTTAACATTCAATTTGTTCATTTGTGGGCGGATTTCTATTGCAAAATCATCTCGAAAAACTTTACAGTATTGTTCTTTTTAGATTAAAAAATTACAGAAATATTTGTTAAAAATTAAATAAAAATTAAAATTTTCAAATTTTATACTTGAATATTACTTTTGATTTATTCATGTGATAAAAATAATATAATTAGAATACATCACTAATTCATTTATAATTTATTATAATTTTATAAATTTTAAAAAATTGTATATAATTTTACTTACAATATAATGTATATTTCTAACTTTTATTAAAACAAAATTATTGTTATTCGTTGTCCTTTAAAATGATAAGATAATATTTATGTTAGTTAACTATAACATTTTTTTCTAAATAATTAATAATAATTTAGAGCATATTTTATCATAAATTTTGAATTATTATAACAATAAAAATCATTTGTTGTAAATTTATTAAAAATTATTAATAATTATATAAATATAAATATTAATAATTTATATCACTTTTAAAATCCAAGTATAATTTTTTTACTTGTTCTTTTGTAATTTAATAAATATAGAAAAAATTATATATAGCCATACATATTTCTCTTGTGTTTTTTACCATTATGGTCGATGACTTTTTTGGATGGAGAGGGACATTGAGATTATAACACCGATCAAAATTGCTAGAAAGTTGTAATCATACAAGTGTGTGATCCCTGTCTGATTAATGAATATATTGTCCAAACAAATTATACCAAGTGAAACGACTAACAAAAATAAAACATATACTATTTTCTATTCCAACCTTTTCGAGTTTTTATTTCTAAAAAATAATCTAATATATGCTAAAGTGACCACAACTTTCTATTCATTCAATTCTGTAGAATCCATCTTGTTCACGCTATTCTTGTAATTATACAAACTTTGAACTTATAATGATATATTGAGTGATAAGATATATAAAAAAATATTAGTTAAAATATAATAATGATACAATGGACATTTGGAGATATTCAAATACAATGGAAAGCTTTTGTGTCTCTGGTAAAGAATAACAGTTTCGTCATCGCAAATCTTATGAAATCTTATATGTATTCCATTTTCATGTCTTTCTTTCATTTCTTCGTTATTTATTGACGAAATCTAAAGATTCGATTTTTTAGAATTTTGGTTGAAAACACAAAAAAAAACGTCATATTTTTGTCATTCTTTATGAGAAGAGATTGGCTATTCTCACCTTTTTTATTGCTGTTTTTTTTTCTGATCATATTTTATAACTTAAAAAAACTAAATAAGAAATTGAAAAAGAGAAAAAAATATTAAAAAAATAGTTACAACATTACCGACATAGTTTTGCTCGATAAAACCGGTGGAGTTGTTAACCAACAAACAAATGATAACCAATAAAAAAGAGAGAACATGAGAGGTTAGTTTAAACTGGTGGAGTCGATGCGCGAGATATTTTTTTTTGTTATGAAAATAAATTGTTTGTTTTTTTTTCGTATAAAAAATTATTACTGTAAATATAACAAAATTTATATATATATATAAATATAAAGTTAAATTATATTATTAATCATTATATATATTAAAGATATAAAAAATGGAAAAATATAAATATAATCGTATTATCATATAATAAAATTATTTTTATATATACGTTGAATAAATAAGTTTATCAATGATTTGTATGGAATGTATTTATTCCCAGTATTTATTATTTTTACATGTGTTTAAAATTAAAATTTTGATGATATTGAGTTGTAAATTCATATAAATTAAAATGATGAAATACCTGAATTATTAAAAATATTAATTAATTTATATAATTTTGATATTATTCTATATATAATATATTAAGTATTTATGATTTTATATGATTTTTTTTGTAATTTCAATGGATAATTTTTAGATTTACATTAATAACGACTGTAATATTAAAGTTAACATTCAATTTGTTCATTTGTGAGTGGTTTTTATTGCATATGTACATCAACATACCATTAGTTTAGTTTGACTTGGTATTGTCGTTTCACCACGTTAGTATACACATAGATTACCATGTCAAATATTTTGAAATCGATTTAGATATGAACCTGATTTAACATTTAACCAATTTAATTGAATTCGATCCGATTAACATTGATCGGTTTAAAACAAATAACCCTACTTTTTTTTTTTACTTTACTCTTTCTCATTTGATCGCAAATATGTTTCGGTCAAATTTTCTGATTTTTTCTGATGATTTCCTATGATGATACACTCCGTCGCAGCTAGCTCCATCTCCAGCCTTGTTTTCTGATTCCACTGTCGAAGAAGTTCTCTCTCGAAGAGGTCTACTTTCCGAAGAACTTTGTCTAGTAATCTTTTAAATTCATTGAAAACATAATCCGATAGATTGCCTCTAAATTTTTTTTCGGGATTTATTAAAATTCGGTTTCAAAAAATTCGATTTTCTAAAAATAATATCGTGTGGGAATTTAGACGGTTCGGATCGGAAAGATATCGTATTTTCGGTTCGATTCTGAAAAATCGAATTAAAACGTCCATCCCTAATATTTTTTCATTTAATTCTGTAAATATCCAAAATTAATGTCGTTCTAACTTTTGAATCTTAATAATCTATATTTTATATTTTGTTAAACTTAAAAGTCATTAATTTTTTTTTATAAAATTTATTTATATGAATTTTGTAAAAAATGATAAACTTACTTATTTAATACATTGAAATATATTGATAAAATCAAATTACTATACACTTATCATTACATATTATATTATTATATTGTCAGATTAAAGAATACTCAAAATATTATATTATTATATTGTCAGATTAAAGAATACTCAAATATATTACCCGATTCAAATTTTTTTCCCAAATGAAGACTAAAAAAAATGACATCAGCATACCATTAGTTTAGTTTGACTTGGTATTGTTGTTTCACCATGTTAGTATACACATAGATTGCCATGTCAAATATTTTGAAATCGATTTAGATATGAACCTGATTTAACATTTAACCAATTTAATTGAATCCGATCCGATTAACATTGATCGGTTTAAAACAAATAACCCTACTTTTTTTTTTACTTTACTCTTTCTCATTTGATCGCAAATATGTTTCGGTCAAACTTTCTGATTTTTTCTGATGATTTCCTATGACGATACACTCCGTCGCAGCTAGCTCCATCTCTGGCCTCGTTTTCCGATTCCACTGTCGAAGAAGTTCTCTCTCGAAGATATCTATTTCTCGAAGAACCCTGTCTATCAGTAATCTTTCAAATTCATCGAAGGCATAATTAGATAGATTTCCTTTTAAAAAAAATCGGGATTTTTTAAAATTCGATTCCGGAAAATATTGGTATCCAAAATTAATATCATTCTAACTTTGGAATCTTGTTAATCTATATTTTATATTTTGTTAAACTTAAAAGATAATTTTTTTATAAATTTTGTTTTACAAAGTTTGCATCTTCACTTAGGTTCTCCGTTTTGTTTGTTTCAAAGTCCAATGTCAATTTTTCTAACTCCAAACGATATCTTTCCATTTCTTCAATCATCGCCTCGTCGACCCATTTTTTGTGCATATACATATATCATTACACAAATCTGTTAAGTGAATTTAACCTCTTGGACACAACATCAGAAGAAAACTCTTCCAGGATTATATTTTTTGTACTCGATGGTAACATTTCAATATTGCATCCACGTTCACATATTTTGGGTACACTTTTAGGCTGACTTGTCTGCGATCTTCTTATATTTGACTTTGCATATAAATTTGATTTTGATTAACTTCTACCACTGTCAACTACAAAACTTATCTTCACCCTTAACAAATACAGATTGATCATTCAAACTATTTCTAAATGTAAATACAAAAATCATTATCTCGATAAAATCTATATATATTAATAAAAGAGTTTAAAGAGATTTGGTGAAGCCACATAAGCATCCATAAACATTTTATATTAACAATACAAAAAAATAACCCGCGCATCGCGCGGATCTCTTCTAGTCTATCTAAAAATTAACATTACGTACGAAATATTCAAACCTGATATCTTTTGTTTTCTCCTCTACAAGCTTCGACAAAATAATTTTCTCGCGGACCTTCGACAAACGCCTTCAAGAGGGTAATCCTTCGACGATGGAGTTGGATAGACAGATCGACGACGTTTCCAATACAACAAACTCATCTATGAGGAGGAGGAAGGAGCTCTCATTAATTTTGCACCGTTTTAGGATTTGAGATATTTTGAAGCTTCGATCGATTTTAGTTCTAGAGTTTTTCTCTGTCGGCGAGTCGAGCAATAGCAACCATTGATGTCTCCTCTCCCGGGACTTTACTTTGGAACCACAACTCTTGCCCTGGTAAACCATCTCTCCCCGATTTTGGGATATGTATCATCGATTTGTTCGAGGTTTATTTTTCTCTGAATCGTTTTTTATTTCAGTCACCGAGGATGTTCAATACAAATAAGGAAGCTGATTTTAATAATAACTATTATAGTTTAGTGGGCTAGAGAATAGTATGACGTTTTTCCATTGGGACTATAAATGATTTTCACCATATTTTTTGGTATATTTTGATATTAATGTGACCGTTTTTCTTATATGTAATGGGCTAATATTTATGATTTATTATTTGTATATTCTGACATTTATGTGACCGGTTTATCATCTTATTAGTGGCCTAATATCAAATATCAAAATCAAAATCTATATTAATAACCCACTAATTATTTGAATGACATACTAATATCTAATTGACGTTGGAATATGAAGTTTTTTTGGCTTTTCATTTGTCCCATTCTCTAACAATCTTCAATATAGTGGAATATGACGTTGGAATATGAATGTTCATATACCTAATAAAGAAATATAAACATAACAAATACATTTTAAATATAAATGAAATCAAATGGAAATCTCAATAATATAACAGAACTAATGCCAAAATAAATTTATTATATAAAATATAAAATTTTAATATAAATATAATTCAAATAAAAATCTCAATAATATATAAAACTATTATATAATAAAGATAAGTTTTATAAATTTTAATAATTTATTGAATATTTTTGTCATCCTCCTAATCCACAATTTTTTATGTGTAAATATTAATGCTAATCTAATTGAATGTTTATATACCTAATGAAGATTTGTATAAACCAATCAAAAGTTTTAAAACATTCCATGTAGGATGTTTAGGTGGCTTCACCACAATCCTACATTATACATATATATTTTTTTCGTAAAAATATTATAATTTGAAAATAAATCTAAATCTTAGGGAGATGTGATTGGACAAGCTAAGTGAATCTCTTAATTATAAAAAATATTAATGATAATTTCACTATAAGAATCCTATCAAAATAAAATGCTAAAGGAACGAAACCGACAACTGAATATATAAAAACAAATAAAAAAAATATATGATGAGAATTTTGAAGAATTAGTCAAGACCAGTTGAATGCACCACATATTTGTATGTATACATATATGTAATACTTTTAAATTTTTTTTGTTCTCAACTTTTTCCATGAGGAAAAGATAACAGAAATACAGTAAAGATATATCAGCACACGGGAAAAATCGAAGGTGCATATAGAAACTTTAAGACAAAACCAAAAAAGTCGAATATATATCCATGCGTATATAAAAGTTTAAGCATATATCACGTATAGAAGTGAGAGATTTATTAAAGAATAAATAATTTATCAAATACAAATATTTGTATCACACAGATTAAATTAAACAGAATCTAATTCGGACTAATTGGAGAGACAATGTTATAAAATGTAACAAAATAAACTTGAAAAATTTTAAATGAGAATTTTTCGTGAATATTATATATTTTTTCAATGTTTTTTAAGAGAAAAGTCAAAAGAAATATTTTTTTATAATTTTTTTTTTCTTATATAAAGAAGATATGATATTGATTTATGATATCTAAATATTATATTAAAAATATAGGAAGGAACGTAACATGTAAACTTTTAAATGAGAACGTTTTAACTATAATATATTTTTCGAATTTTTTCAAAAAATGACAGAAGAAATATTATTTAAAAGAAATAAAGATATAAGGGAAAAACTTTCTAGTACGATGTAGAATTATGGTAGAAAAACCTTAAAGAGAATTCAAAGAAAGTAAAAGCAATAGGTTGTAAATGTAATTGAAAATAAATATGAAAAAAAATACAAAATAAAAAATTAAATACACACAACAATCAAAATTTCGAAATGATATATAATTTAAGCTATCCTTACAATTGATAATTATATCATATATGTTTGTATATACATTTATGTGTCAAAGTACCTCTTCCTCGTCCATCTCCAATTTACCATTTTTCGTCACCAGTTTTGCCTTAAGAGGGCGCGATGGATCACTGACCACGATTTCAACTTTTCTAGACAAATTCTTCATACATTTCTCTTTCTTTGATATTTCTCTCCGATTAGATTCTTGAAACTTCTCGTTTTTCCATATGATCGGAATCCACCGTGTTGAATGTAATTGAGCACGATCTTCACGAACTCTTTTCTCCGATAGCTTATCTCGGCGGCTCCAGTTACGAGGTTGATGAATCTCGCCACTCTACTCGGAACTTCGCCGGTATAGAGACCGATGATGTTTCTTCTGGTGGGTTCTCCGTCGTTTAATATGTCGAGGATTGCTTTCTCCATTGGGACCTTGGTATTTCATTGTGATTTTGTCATCAACGTACATGGAAATGATTCAAATTCAAGTTCAATGTGGATGTTTGTTTGAAAGACTAATGAAAGAAGAACGTTAAGGATATCTATGTACCTATTCTCGGATGATCGCTTATCCTTCTCGCCTTTCGAAGCTTTAACCGGGGATTGTTTCTCTTGATTTAAATGTACCATACATTGTACATACGTTATGGCTATAACTTTTTACATTTTAATTGTTATAAATATTATTTATTATTATGATAAAGACTCCGTAGAAAGAGTTACAGAAAATTTAAATGTAGTGTTCAGCCGTTAACGTTGAATGTACTTGAAAGGTTAATAATGATTATTTGTTTTTATTATTATAATATAATCATTATTGAAAGGAATTTATATACAGTTAATATAATCATAAATCTTTTACTAATAAATTTAATATAGGGTATAAGTTTTAGAATTAATTTGTATCAGATTTTTTTTTAAAAATATCATTGTTAATAAACATATTTTAAACTGATAAATAATTTTAAATATAGATATAATCAAATAAAATGTTCAATAATATATAAAACCAAGATTAACATTGGTTTTTATCTAATAAAGATGAATTTATTTTTAATTATAATAATATAATAATTCATTTTTCGGTATTATATGTCATAATTTTAATTATAATAATATAATAATTCATTTTTCGGTATTATATGTCATAATTTTTTTATTAAAAAACATATTTCTATATGTAGAAATTAATGATAGTTAATATATATATAATTAATGAATATTTAAATAATAAATAGAAATTAGAAACAAATGACACCTAGATGATGATGTGGAGGATGAGGTGGCTTCACCACAATCCTTTAAAGTCCTTTATTAATATATATAGATTTCAGCGTAATCCTTATATTTCGTTTATATATATATGTATATATGTATATATATATGGATTGTTTAGTGACAATTCTTTTAAAAACATAAGATTTGGATATATATATATAAAAACATAATATACATTTATTTATTTATTTTTATGTGGCAGCTTTTTCTAGCTTATGTAGCGTCTGTGTAGAGGAGAATATTTTCTAAAATTTACAATATATATATATATATATATATATATATTTATGTGATTAAGTATAAATAGAAGGTTTATTTAGATAAAAAATACGTAAGTTTTTTATATCGATTTCCTTAAAAATAATAAAGTATATCATCAAGATTCGAACACAAATCATCAAAATCAAGTTGCTTTATTGAAAAGGTTAACATGAAAATTTGAAACGCAGTTTTTTGATAAACTAGGAGAGAACCGCGCGATGCGCGGGATACTATTTTTATATATAAAAAAATTTGTTGTTATAAATTGGTTAAAAATGATATAAATAAAATTTGTTTGTTTCATATTTATAAATTTTAATTATTTTTAATAGATCATAGACTAATATGATATTATATTGATGTGTGATTGTAAATTGTACTAATTGAATTAGTGAAGCTAAGTAAGCATCCCACGTGTCATATTTCTAAATTTTAATTGATTTTTATAGAGCATAATGTGATGTTGTATTGATATTTGATTAAACTAATTAATAAATTCAATTAGTATATATATACACATATATTCTTTTATTACTTTTTATTTTCATAAAATTGGTAACTATAAATTTTCTTTAATTGTGATTTGTTCTCCTCTTACTCACCATTCTCATATATAAGGTGTGATTTGTTCTCTTCTTGAAGACACGACTTCAATCTCTCTCTTCTCCGCCATATGCCTTAAGATGATTAGATATCTCTTGACATTTTAGATTTGCCGTGACAATGACAAAAAATCAGGATTATATGCATATGGCTATTGCATGGTAGTTTTCAACCATATATCATGGTCCTATAGTGAATGTCGGAGGTAAAATGACCCTTATGCCTAACATTTTAGCATTCGTGTCTCCTTTGTCTACTGCATCGGAAACATTATTATAAAGATCTAGTCTTAATATTGTTTGGTTGTTTCTCGTCTACCATGTTCTTTCTTGCTCAATTGTAGTGTAAACATCCACCACATACTGTTGGAATAGTTGCCCAACTTTAATAATTGTCATCCCTTCATATAATCTTGTTTGTATCTGGTATGCATAGAATTCTCTTATGGTTACAAAGGATCTCTTGATCGTGTTCTGTTCATTTATGTACCTGATTTCTTCATGGAATCCATATTGTCTGCAAGGAAATAGCAACAGATTTTATAGACTCATAAACAACAGATGGAAATCGCTTATTCGTTGTAAATGGCTAGATGGTTTGAGATGTAAAACAACATCATTTCCACATATTGTTTGAGCTCTTGTGCTCTTGTGCTTTTGGTGTGAAGAGTTTCAGACGTTTACCTCGTCTCCCGTAGACTCTACCTTCTCTTTCTCTACTCTTTCCTCTTCTCCTACTTTATTCTCTCCCTCATCTGCTAATTTAGTTAGCTCTTCCTATATCATCAACTTTATTGATGACTTTCTCGCGTGAGGTTCGTGCTGAATTCCTCGGCTGAAATACAATGGGTGTAACAATGTGCATTAACAAATCCATTTGCTATATAACCTAATCAAGAAGAGGAACCAACCGAGGTCTATCCAAAAAAGTCATACCAAATAGTCTATGGATGTCTGTGAATGTGGCCTGAAGAGTTCACAAACAAAAAGACCGTGTTAACAATCAAGATCCAACACTTATCTTATATATGCTTATATATGAACAATTGAAGCTTGAACACAACACTCTCACCGTGTTGAAGTCCAGTTTCTTCAAGGTATCAACAATCACATCTTTCAACTTGTTGTCGCTCGGTCCTCTACTTTTGTCTTTCCCATCTTTTTCCTTGTGCTAATACAACAAAAAAGAAACATGATGTATGTAAACTTATGACACAATCATTAATTAATTCATTTTTAAAAAATGAGATGGTGTGGATACTAAACGTAATAACTTATGTGTGTGTATATATAAGGAAAAAGTCCAAAAAAACATTGAACTTGCTAAAATATATACAATAAAACTTTAATTTACAAAGTTGCCTGAAAACACTTTGACTTTCAACAACTCTACGAATAAAACCTTAACTTGTAAATTGCTTCTCTAATAAACTTTTGACAGGTTTGACATAATTTTCAGATGAACAAAAATCTACGTGTTCACGAAATAATGACGTAAACTCGTACACCTAAACATTTTTAAGTTAAAATATGACATGTCAGCATTTTTTTTTGAATTTTGTAGAAATTCGGTAGAGAGAAACCAAACCCGATTTTTAATTTTTAAATCGAAATTAAAAAACCCTTAAATCCTTAATATGTTTCGTCTCCTCTTCCATGACATGTTGGCATCGCTTTCATCCTATACAATTTATGCAACTATAACAACGTCGATGGTACCGACGATGAAAGCGATGAGATGAGATTCATACTTTTTTTAACATTCAATTTGTATGGAGATATTAAATATAGTTGTATAAATTGTATAGGTTTGATATAAGTGATTTGTTTTGACAAATATTATATTATGGAAAAATTTTAAAATTATGTTACTACATTTATTTAAACAATTATATATTTTAATTTTATAAAAAAATTGATACTTATATCTACATAAAAAATCTTAAAATAAAAATTATAATTAGAAAGAAATATTTTTATTATGACAAAAACCGCGATCGAACTCAGTTTCAGTCTTTTCATCGAAGCCGTCACTGCTATGCTGATGAACATCCGAACACTCGCCTATAAATTTTATGCTGAATAAGTGCGTTCTGGCTTTGGAGAAGATCTTGTCCATGACCTGGTCAGTAAAATGATTCCTTATGCAACACAACACCAAATCGAGAAGATTTTCAAATATGAGAATTGTAGAGCCCGAATCGTTACCATAGAAATCTCTTTCAAAAACTAAATTGATTCTATTAGTTCTATTAGTAAAATGATTCTAAAGTGAAGAAATATTACTATCGTTACATTGACAATGTATAAGGTGGATATCAATGATATATTTTGGGTGTCTTTGCTGATAATTTTTTCTTCAATCTCGACAAAAAATTTAGTTATAAGATAATATTAAAAAGGAAGAATAGCAAAAAAAAACCATGTACTTTTATTATGGATAGATTTTATCGAAAAAGATATATTTTAGACAATCACAAATGAAGTTATTATGGATAGATTCAAAAAATAAAAAATTATAGAATTCAATTGTAAAATATAAATATTTTTTGGACGATATATTTATTAGTTATAAAAAATATATATGTATGTGTATGTGTATGTGTATATATATGTATATGTGTATATATGTATATATATGTGTATGTATATTTGTATGTGTATATGTATTTTATGTAAAAAAATTTATTTATTTTTGTATTTACTTATTTATTTTATTTGACACATGGATGATGAGGTAGAGAAGAATATATTTTAGACAATCATAAATGAAGTTATTATTGATAGATTCAAAAAATAAAAAATTATAGAATTCAGTTGTAAAATGTAAATATTTTTTGGACGATATATATTTATTAGTTATAATATATATATATATATATATATATATGTATGTGTATATATATGTATATGTGTATATGTGTATATATGTGTATGTATATTTGTATGTGTATATGTATTTTATGTAAAAAAAATTATTTATTTTTGTATTTATTTATTGATTTTATTAATTTTTAATATTATGTGACGGTGATGTGGCAATGAATTGGAGATTTTTCAACGCCACATAGGATTTTCGTTTGTCCATGTGAACGATGGGGTTTTTTTGGCCAAAAACTTAAAAATACAGGGTTTTTTTTGGAATAAAGTAATTGCATAAATTTTTTTAAGATGGAAAAAATGAACAGGGTGTAAATTGAGATAAAATAAAAGTACATGTTTTTGTGTGTGTTATTCTTGCTATTAAAAATGATATTATTAAACATTATAACTATGGTTTATCTTAAAAATAATTAAATTTATATACTTGGCATGAAACTTTTTTATTACGTCGAGTTATGGATTTATATAACTCTTTGTAGATTGTGTTAAGTGAATGAACACTTGAGTTATAGAAAGTGTTAGTTAATTTTATATAATTATGATATTGTTTTATGACACACGCATATATGTTTCCTTTTGTATATATGTTTTACTAATTACTATCAATAAGTTTTATATTTTTATGACAATCAACATATTCATTTGTGAACGGTTTTCTCCTGTCAGATCATCCATATTGAAAATTTCTCCAAATTCTCTGATTTGGTATATGGAGTTTGTATATGTGTATCTGATTTGGTCGTAGCTTTGAAGTGTCGAGAGGATGAGAAGGAGAGAACCATTTCGCGTGGGAGATTGGTGTGTATTTGTCGATTCCGATTTGTAGTAAGATTCTTGTAATGTAATCTAACTCATCGGCGGCGGAGGCAGAGGAGGATGTATTTGTTGGGATATCTTTTCGGACAACGTAAGTTTGAATTTGGCTCCGACGTCTAAGAAATTATGACCTGTTTCTTGGCAGTTGAGTTTACGTGACCTTTAACACATCCCCATATAAGTTTGACTGCAACAATCATTAAAGGTATCATACACCTTTTCTTTGGAAATTTCATATTTATTATGAAAAAAAAAGGAAAACTATAATACATAAATATTATGGTTACCGGGTCCTTCTTCTTGTGTGGAAGAAGACATGGAACATCCACCGGGTTCATCACCTCGGATGAATGGTCCATTGATGCGCGAACGGTATTTGCAGCTTCCATAGCCACCATCCCTGCCATAAAAATTCCGATCGCAAAAATTAGGAAAGTAAGGTATAATAACTATGATATTAATATTAAGCACGACTTTCTATCATCGGCACGTTCTTTGTTTTAATTTTCTTTTCAATCTTTACTCTATTAAATAACATGTATTTTTGTCAACAGTTTCCGCTTTCAGGAGGCGAGGATCATTGCATCATGTCTGCTCTGTATTTTTTGCCACACAGCCGCCAATTCCTTCTCTTCCTCTTCTCCAAATGATAGTTAACATCGGGAAATAATCCATCACAATGAACAATCAATCACTCAGAAAAATAATATGCTGCTTAGCAAGTCAATCACATTCATCCAAAATCATAAATAACTGACCACCATTTGAATGTGGTGATCCCACAATCCCTCTGTGATTAAACCTCATCCTCGAATGGAAATCCAGAAGGCAACTCCATATATGCTCTTCCTTCCTGTCAACAATCCAAATGCAGCACAAATTATGCAAAAACAGACCCATATATACGTACACAGGGGCAAAGAAACTATTTGAACAAATGCACATTCATAATTAGACCACGTCAGATAAGAACATATCAAGAGACGCCAAATGAGGAGACAAACAATTCTCCTAAGAAAACCCAATAAATCTATATATATTAATAAAGAAGTTTGAAGGCATATGGTGAAGCCACCTAAGCATCCAACTCATCATCACGTGGCAAGGGTTTAAAATGTATTGTTACACCTCATCATCCACATCATCATCCATGTATAAATTTATTTAATTCTCATTGATCAATAACACAAAAAACATACTAGTATTATTATTCAACAAGGAATAAATTTAATCATTATTATATAAAATTTTAATTTGTTTTTAGTTTTAAATATTAGAATGATAATACTTCAAGAAAACAAAATTTATATATGTATATATCATTTATGTGCAAGTTTGTTTAAAAAAAAGATTTAAAAAAAAATTATGTGACACGTATAATACAAAAAAATAGTGAGCATATTAGTATTATTATTGACACATATAATACAAAAAAGTGAACATATTATTATTATTATTATTCAACAAGGAATAAATTTAATCTTTATTATATAAAAATCTATTTTTTTAGTTTTAAATCATGTTAAAATAAAAAACAATATATATATATATATGTTAAAATAAAAATAGAATATATATATATAGTTTATTGAAAACTATAAATTAAAATTAAAATAATCAAGTCCAATCTATAAAATGATATTAATTACAAATTAATTTAAAATGTTACGGAGATTTGAAAAGTCATAGAAGAATTAATGTTGATTTTAATAATTATTTTATATTATGGTACATTAAAAAGTTATTATTGTGAAGAGTTAGTGGTAATATACGTTATGATATATTGAAAAGACATGAATTATTAATGAGCTATTAAAATCAATTTCTTCTAGGAATCCATAAAGCGGTAGTGGGAATGGGACCGATGTTCGTAGATTTGACGTCCAACAACATAATGAAAATGATCCTGGAAAACGGTACTACGGCCAGGAGGAGGAGAGGATGCGGGTGCGACAGACGGTGGGGGAGGTGGGGACGAACACGAGCTCCGGCAACGCCACGGATTACATGCCGATTATGAGATGGTTTTCGGATGATGAGAAACTGATGAAAAAATTGGAGAAACAACAGACGAGATTTTAGAGAGTCTGGTTGATGATATACGGAGAGAGGGTGGAAGAAGGAACACCATGATTGATCGCAAGCTTTCTTTGTAAGATTCAGATCATGAATATGACACCGATCAACTCATCAAAAGTTGGTTCGTTCTTTTTTTATTTTTATTTTAAATTTTTTATTCACTTTTTAACATAATAAAAGTAAAAAAATAATAAGGAAAACAATCCAACTAAAATTGTATATATTATATTTGACTACCTGAATAAAATGGTTTGGTTCAGTGTATATATGCCCTGAATTGAAATCATAAGACAAATCTTATTATTAAAATTATTAACATGATTTTTTCTTGGTCTACGTATTGAAATCATAAGACAAATCTTATTATTAAAATTAACATGATTTTTTCTTGGTCTACGTGCAAATAATGGTACTGACAGGACCAACAACACAACCAACAGTATATAATGACCCTTCTCAAATCTGCTAAACCATCCGCACGTAATAACCAAAGCAAGAACCGAAATCGATAACCAAATCGGTTTAGAACGGTTAATTGAAGAAACCGATATTTCCAATCTACCGTAACTCCAAAGCATCATTTCGGAGACACTCCGACTATACCCAGCAATCATCAAGATATGTTGCAGGTTATAACTCCAACGTCGTATTCATTCCCATATTCATTAGTCCTTAATATATAACCACACTTGTCATTTATCTTTTTCTAATGAATCTCATGTGCATATTATTGTTTTATTATATTCTATATTAATCCACCAGTGGGTTTCTTGAAGACTTCAATTTTCGCGGTCTTTTTTTTGGCAACGCAAGAGATTATCAATTTTGGATATTCTAAACGCGGTTGTCATATTCATAAGGTAAGTTCATCTTTTTGAGAAGATATACGAAATATATTATAAAGACGTTACTCCAAGTGATGATATACGAGATATGTTGGGAAAGAAACAACCACATCTTCCGTGAGAAAAGGAGAACGGTTGAGCATATACGGTGGAAAATTGATCGCACCATTCGAGTATTTAATTTGCACTCTATCAAGAGAATCTCCAGAGGATAGAGAGTCGTATCTTGCTGTTTGTATTACTTGAGGCATGAGATTCGGAGATATCCTAATGTGATGTTATTTTGAAAACATTACCTCTTGATCATGGATTGCTCATGGTTTTCATAATCTTTTGTAAAGAAATAAATGTTTGGGTTTTGTAACTCTTTTGATATATAATAGAAATCACCTTCAAACAAACAAAAAAAAGTTCATCTTTTTGCATGTATATATATACCAACATAAATTGGTTTTTACTATTTAAAGACAATTTTCATCTAAAGAATTAAACAATATTTTGGAATATATATACATACATATATATTATTTCTAAATATACATGTTATCAGATTTTTTAATATTTTATAATAAAAAATTATAAACTCTTATTTGCATTATAAGTCAATCAAGTTTTATTTTATATCCCACTTTTTAAATAAAATATACTTCAAAATTGTCAAATAAATCAATATGAAATCAAGAGAAGCAATTGTAGCTTCAATCAAAGGATTCAATCAAAGGACAAAGGTTGAAGACGAAAATAATTTCCAAACTTTCAAAGTCTTCAATGAAATCAAATGATTAAATTATATATCTGCATAGATGATTAGATGTATTATATATATATATATATATTTATTTATTAATTTTTTTATTATTTTTGCACCTGATTATTTATTTTATTATTTATTATTTATTTTTATGTCTAAATTTATTTTTTAATCATATGTAAATTAATGCATTCAATTCATATTTACGTTGAATTATTCAAATAGAAAAATTTATATATATATATATATATATGTATCATGTATATATATGTATATATATATGTAATATATAAATCTGAATATGTATATGAAGAAATGATATACGGATATATTTACGTGTATATATATACATATTTAATATATAACGTGTATATATACATATGTGAAACTTTATATATATATATATATGTATGCATTTTATATTATTTTTATACGTATTATTTTTTATATTTTTGTTTTTCTAACCCAAATTAATCAATAATTTACATGAAAATTTAATTATTTTTAAAACTAAATTATATACATATGTGTATATATACATATATATAGATTTATTTGTTAATTTTATTATTTAGTTTATTTTATTTAAATTATTTATTTTTAATTATATGTAGTAATGAAGTGTATGTTAAATAGATATATATAATTATATTAGTTAATAATTTCTTATCTAGATATTTATGAAGATATTATTAGGAAAAAAATCCTGAAAATTACCAAATTTGTAATTCGATGGTAAACTTTCTTAAAAGTGTCATAATTGTCCCAATAATATATTTGTTTTTGATGGTGTATTTAATTCGTTTTCAAAATCGGGTAAGACAGTGGATGAATTCTATATCTTCGTTGTGACAGCCCAGGGTACCGCAGGAGGGCGGGGAGTGATCGCCGGTGCGAGAGGCATGGACAAGGGGCGGCTCCTGACGAGCTTCTCGGTAGGGGGTACAGGGATGAAGCGGACGCACCGAAATGAGAGAGATCCGAGGGCTGTGTAGGTATGGGACTATACAGTCTAAGGTAACTTAAAGGAATTAATTGAGCTACTCATAGCAACAAGATGCATCTACCTTTTCGGTTGCCCATCTCGAGAGAACTCCAAAGTTAAGCGTGCTGGCTCTGGAGTAGTCTTAGGATGGGTGACCTCCTGGGAAGTACTTTCCGGTATGTGTGCGAGTGAGGACAAAACACGCTAAAAGGTCTCGTGTTGCTGTGTGGGGACAGCTCTATCATTCCGTAGCGGCCTCGGGTCGTTACATTCGTCGTTTATTTCAATGACAAACTTTTATTATCATCCATATTATTCTACAAAAAATATATAATTTTCAGAGGGTTGAATCCTAATGATAAAAGAAAATTTCACCGATCACAAGGTGATTTCTGCCATTTACAATATCTCATTATATTAGTGATATGTATAAATCTTTTATTCAAAGCAAAAAGACACTTCATAGGATTAAACAAAGTTTTACTTGATTTGTTTATATATTTTATTGAGTTGAATTTTATATAATCACGTGTAAATACAAACAAAAATAATATAAGTATTATTTAATTAAATTAGTGACCAAATTTATGATTGATATGAAACAAAAAATGCATAATATATATTCAACTAAATTTTTTAATTTTGATTTTGTATCTCAATTATCTTTTTATTTTATTTTTTAAAATATAAAATATAATTATCAAGATTCAAAATTAATAATTAAATTTGTAGTCAATATCAATATTAATTTGAAAACTTTACCAAAAAATTAATTTGAAAAATTAAGTGAAAAGAAAAAAAATAAAGGTCCAAACAAGTCTAAATTTTTCAATGAAAAACAAAAATAACGTCCCCAATGTCTTTCATTTTTAGATATTTATAAATGGTCATTAGTTATAAATTGTTAACTATAAAACATTATTCTTATTATATGTTCATGTTAGTTGTATCAATTTATTAATATAAAATAAAAAACATAGAGAAGATGGGTATCTTTAAAATTCTATTAAAGAATATTAAAATTTTTGTTATTAAGATTTTTATTTAATTAAAAAGAAAATAGAGATAATATATCATTTGAACATTTTGTACGAGATGACATTTTCAGTATTTTGTTAAGGATGGAGTTTTATAATTTATGATTCATAAGAAACATCGTAAACTTTGGTCTCGAATTGGAGAAAGAAGGAGTTTTTATAGGTACATGGTTTGAGAAGTAGAGTGTGCATATTAATATAATAACCATTGTAAAAGGATATAGAAGTGAATGTTCTATGTATAGAAATGATTGGAAAATGGTAAAAATATCATATCTTTATATAGATGAAGGTGTATTGAAACATTTTATATAAAAATTAAATGAAAATATTATGTATATTTTATCATCATAAATCTTTTTCAATACTATTCAATTAAAAATATTGATATAAATTTTTTAGCACAATGTGTAAGGACACATAGTATAAGACTAAAGACTGTACTTCATCCTTAAAAATATATAAAATTATATTAAAAAATTTAAAATCCACTTATAAATGATTTTTATATTATAATAATACAATGATAGTTATTCAATCCATTAATCATTAATCACAATAATAATCTTTATTATAATAATTGAATATTTAGTGAAATCTATTATATAAAAAAACGGATGGATAAGATAAGATTGTTCATAATTCTAATAATAAAAACCAAAAGTAGTGATCAAGAGTATTCATAATATACATCAAATGCAATTTTGTTTTTTAACCATCAGTCAGAATTTTTTAATAAAAAGCAGAATAACGTTACATATAATATGAAAATAAAAAAGGGAAAAAAATGTGGTCGTTCCTTTATTGAAAGAAATAAATCGATAGTTTTATTGTAATTCATAAAATTTTAAAAATGAGAGAAAATATATTAATTATTGTTGTGATTCATAAAATTATTGTTATGAATTTAGAAAATTGACTTTTTTACAATTAATACAAAGTGGTCTTGAAACCAAGCGGAAGGAGACGTTGAAGAGCCTGTATTAATTATACAATAGTGAACATTGGAAGACAATTACGTTTTTTCATATTTTTTCATGTTTAAACATGTTATCTTTTTCCTGCAGGTTATTGAAGTAAAATTCAACGTTCAAGCAGTCGGTGATTAGAAAGTAAAACTCGATTTAACATCAACTTGCTTCATGCTCTGAGACTTTGATTCACGCTTCATGCTCTGAAAAATATTTACTGGTCACATATTTCAATTGGTTTATATTGGGGATTTGTTGTTTGCGTAGAGTAGGAAGAGCTTGTGAGGATGGAGAAACGCAAAAGATGTGTGCCAAAGGATAAACATGCAGCTCTCGACAGTCTGGAGAAGTTCCAAGAAGTAGCTCCCACCTCTAGGACCAGGATATGGCAGTGGTGATATTCAATCCGACGACAATGACTCAGCTCTGGTCAGAAAGCCCGGATGGCCGCCGAAAAATTCTCAGGCGAAATGGTAAGTTATGGTCGGAAACCAAACATGATGTGAAATGGGGCCGAAGTCTTATCCCTTTGGTTTGGAGGATCGAAACAATGTTATCTGTTGCGCATGACACATTTTTTAACGTTTTAGCTTTTCCTAAAAAAATTGTATGTTTTGGTTCGGGAACTCTTGAAAAGAAAATTCTCCGTTAAGTGTCGAGAATAGGGTTACACTAATAAGGTTGTAAGTAATGCCTACTATTACAACTACGAGGTTCGACAAGGGATTTTTTTTTGTATTCCGTTTTATTATATTCAGTTATAGTTTGAACGATCTTATCCCCTTCATTTTTATTTATCTTACATACTTACTTTCTGTATTACATAGAGTAATTAATGACATGATGGTTAGTTAATTGGTGTGAATAGTAGAGAGAAAAGGTAAAGTGCCACAAGTACGACAAAAGACAGAAAGCAGACGGATGGAAGATAACGGTGAAGAAAATGGGTCCACGAGAAAAAAGAAAGATGAATTTATTAATTGTTAAACAAATGAAAAAGGAAGGTAGAATAAATTAACAAGCATTTTGCAACATGATGAGGAGAAGCATTCAACATAGTACAACGGTTCCATCAGATTGAGGTTTTCTTCTTCTTTTTCTTCTTCTCCTCCTCCTCCACCAATGTTATATGTATATTTTTTAAAGTTGTGATAAGCCTTTGATCTTGGTCTACATATCCTGGGTTAACACAAAATAAGACAATATGCTTATATAGATACATACACATACATAGATAGATACATCTAAAGCAACATCAAGATAATGTCATACTTGATCATTAATCATGTAGGTATCCAGTGATAAATAATATAAAATATTTGTATTTAGAGATAATTATGTATTATATATCTATATCTCTCTGTTTTAACACTCAACATATATATGATATAGAGGCTCAATTCTAACCCGAAAATTTTTATATTAGATGCCTCTTCTTGTAGATATTTATGAAATACATTATCTAAACTATTTATATCACAATTCACATGAGATTAATTAATCCATCAAAATTAAACAGAAAAAATGTTCGGATGAGAAGACATCATAGATATCAATTTATTAATATTAGATTTTTAAGGATATGGGATGAAAGAATAAACAAGAGAGGTATATTACTTATTAGCGATTTTAAGATCATCTTGCATGAATAATTTATTTACAAATGGACATGTTAAATGTCAGAATTAATATTAAATAGTTATCGTCAATCCAAAACTTATCGAGATAATTATTAAAACATAAGAAAATCCCTACATATTTAATAGATTCATATATAAAATAATATCAGTATTAAGTATACTAATACGTTTTTATGAATCAACTATCAGTTAATATATTATTATTTAAATAAATTATATATGTGAAAAATATAACATAATAAAAAAATCAATGTCATATATATAAATTTAATATTTAAAAAAATCATAACTATAATATTTAAAAATATGATTTTTATTATCTTTATAACTAAAGTTTTTATAGATATCGAAGAAAATAAAGATTGATAGTGAAGACAATCAGTACAAATCGGTGACATCAAATCTATATAACCCCTATATAATGACATTCCTATTCATTCACTATTTTATTTCTTTATACAAATAATATATATTAGTTTTATAATAATTAATTTAAAAGATATATTTTTTCTATATCAAATAAATAATATATATCAATTTTTAATACATTCATATCAATAAATTTTACAAACAAAATAAATAAAAAATATTTTATACGAATAAATGTATATCATCAAAAGTTTGATATAAGGTATATAGATTTAATCATTTTTAAAACCAACCACAAATACAATATTTGATAATATCATTTTTTTAGTAACTTATGACAAATAAATTTCATATAGATCGAAAAAAATAGAGAATCAAAGAACAAATCATTAACATAAAAATTATGTCTACAAAATTATAGATCCATTTTTACTATATAGTGAACAATAATAATTTTATAATATTTAAATTTTATCGATAAAACTAACCAATATTAAATAAATAATTTATATTATCTTATAATATTCATAATAAACAAAATTAATAAAAAAAATATATCAATACATATATAAATAATAACCCGCGCATCGCGCGAGTCTCTTCTAGTCTATATATATAATAATAAGGTTTAAAGGTTTGTGGTGAAGCCATCTCATCTCCATGTCATTATCTATGTGGCATTTGTTTTATTTTTTTCCATTCACACCTAATTATGTTCCACACATAAATGAATAGTTATACAAGTGATTAATTTACCATTATACAACAAATTAATTATCACGACCGAATAGCTTCCACCAACCTATATATGTATATAACTGTGTAGTTATTCTATATTAAATGGGATCTAATGCTGAAACAATTATAACAATCAAACCTAATGATAAAATTATATAAATAACATTAATTATAATAATTATTGAAATGTTTACGTTTTTTTGGTTCACTTTCGTTTATCTGTGTTTTAAGAGGTAACGGACAAATCATTAACTCACCACTACACCCAAGTTAATGCCATGATAACTTGACGCTACAGAGTAAGTTTATTACCTCTTTTTATAAACTCTCATTTTTTAATCAATCATTCACAAGCAAATAACGACCATATCTCTATTACGTATAAACACATGTCCCTCCAATTAAACAGTTCGATGGCAACTAACGAAGGCGCATTGGATATACGTGGTGTTGATGGTCTTTCGACATACGTGTCGTTTGGTGATCTACAAGTGGGCCGTAAAATGCAACGAATTGTCGGTCGACTATTACGCTTCTGAAAAGCACGAAACTTCAAGAAAAACAATGAACTCATGGGTATTGATTTTTTGCTAATCGATGAAAAGGTAAAAAAAGCCATGATATTTCGGCTTTAAAATATTTTATGTTTACTATCTACCATTTATTTTTTCCATTCCTAGTATTTAATCCCTCCCATTTTGCGGTCTATTCTTATACAAGGATCCATTAGTAAACAACGTTTGGACAACTACATGGATCATCACTGATTTTGAGGTGGTTAGAGCTAACACACATTTTAAGCTCACATTTTAATGCTAACCGGACCAATAAAACCATGATCTGTAGGAGCTTTGACAGAAAACCGATAGGAAAGATAAGAATTTCTATTGGAGGTTTTGTAAAAACAAATATGAGCATACCTTCAAAAACATGTCAATGGTACGTAAACTCTGTCGTGTGAAGTTAGTCGGGAAATTTGAAACCTTTTCGGCGATAGCGAGGAACTTAGAAAGCGAGAGACGGAAAACATGACCTAGCCACGGGCGAATTCGGATCCCTCGTGATTTCAGCCAAGTATCCATCAACTTATTCACCGGAACTCTCGATTGAAACCCACCACTCTCATTTTCCTTGAAACTATTTTTGAAACAACCAAACTCGTTTCTTTTCTAGGGTTGTATCATGAACTGATCGATCATGCTCCGAACGATATCCACATCCTATTGTTTTAGATCCGTATGACGCTCTGATCAAGCGATAAGCCATTGTCGGTTTTTCGAGATTGTGCCCGATTCTCCTCGTGAAGGTATGGTTCCATGGAAACCATGTAAGTTATTTTTTTGTTCGGTACCACGTAAGCTAATTTAAATACCAATGCATGATAAGATAATAATACTAATTAGGAAAAAGAATAAATGTGCTTAGTAATGGGCTAATCAACAACACGTTCTAGAGTTTTATACGTTTTTTTTTGTTTAATGTTTGTTTTATATAGTGTATTTACTAAATATATGAACGCATGTTAAGAAACGTAAAATAATATTAATTAAAAAAATAAATGTGAGTAGTAGTGGCTAGTAAATGTCACGTTTCAAAGTCTTACCGTTATTGTGTTAAAAGTTTTTTTAAATTTTTTTTTTGATTAAATGTGAGTGTTGTATTAACTTCAAACCAAAATCCGGTATTTACATCCTGTCATGTGACAGTTTTACAAAATAAAACAAGATTCCCATGCAGAAATGGTACAAAATATCTCTCTGGATACTAAACCGAGCCTAATTTGTTAACGCATACCATTCTTGGAGGAGGAGATTATTTGAGCCTGGCTTTGTCGTCTGCAAGGAGAATAGGATTGCGCGCATCATCTTGTCGATGTGGAGAATGGTCTGGTGGCATGTTCTCGCCTCTGCTGTGTGAGTCCTCATGTTCCTCTCCCGCCAAATTTCATATACAGTGGCCTGCATAAGAAGTTTCTGAATCGTCTTTATCCCTTCCATCCCTTCGCCTTCATTATGTTGTATCCAACTCAAACAACCATTCAGATCCGGTGGTGATGGACTGTGGCATTTCGTAGCTAATTTGTCCCATATTGTTCTGCTATAGATACATGAGAAGAAGAGATGGGTATGTGTCTCCCCCGAATTAGAACAAAGGATGCATCGGTTGGCTATGCTAAGACCCCAAGATTGTTGTCGATCTAGTGTAGGCAAGCGTTCCTGCACTACCTGCCATGCCAGAAAAGCATGACGTGGGATAGCTTCGGGAAACCAAATAATGGAGCTCCATGGTACTCGAGGGACTCGCCTTCGGATTATGTTCCATGTCTTCTTGGAGCTGAATGTCCTCCTAAAATCACCTTCCTTGCTCTTTCAAAGCGTGATGTCTGGTCCTAAGTCATCACGAGGAGTTTCCGTGTTCAAAAGGGTCGCGTGTAATGTCTGTACAGAATCTGTTCGTGCTCCCGGCAGCCTCCAGTTACCATCGGTGACCGCATCCTTAACCTTCGCTGTACGAGGTATGCAGAGAAGTCTCGGCCCATAATCGCCTATAGCTTCGATTAGTGGACCTAGGTTAAGCCAATTGTCAAACCAGAAATTTGCAGATTGGCCATCCCCAATTTCTGTCTTAACAAAAGCTTTAACCTGATCCTTCATCTTCAACAATTTCTTTAAATTCCAAGAAGCTGTCGATGAGTAAGTGCAGTCCCAATAACAACGGTTTCTAAAAATTTGCTTTGGGTGTAGAAGTTTTTATACACCAAATAATATAATATGATATTTTTTAGATAAATAAAGATAAATATAAGTAAATAAAATTCTTAATAATATGTAAAATTAAGATCAAGATGATTTTTATGTAATAAACATGATATTTTTTAGATTATTGTTATTAATATTTGTTTAATATAATTGTCATATTCAATGAAAAATATAAATTAAATGTTCTAATTATAAATACCTAATGAATTTTTTATGAACCAATAGAAATGGAAAAAACTACTACATAGATGATGAGGTGGCTTCACCAGAATCCTTTAAACTCCTTTATTAATATATATATAGATCTATCAATTGATTTCTCTATTAAGTCAAATATAATATTAAATATATAATAAATTTATGAATATATTTTTTTATCTAGTTCAGTAATTATAATGATATATTTTATAAGTTTGAGAATAAATATATTAAGCCAAAAGTTTAGGAATTTATTTGTTATAACATTATTATTCGGGTACAAAAAAATAATAATATTAAGTATCTTAAAAAAGAAATGGATTTTTCAAAACATTTACAAATCACTTAAGAGACGCACAAATTAAAATATTTTTCATAATTTATAGTTGATTTTAAAATTTCAAAATTCTCACAAAAACTATATAAAAGACACCGTCATAAACTCATTACAAACATTGCTGTTTCCGTGGATCCACTTGTAGCCACGAACGTAAAACTCTTACACATATGATTCATCACTCGAGTTCATGTTTCATCATTGCGAGTCATAATAAATCCTTTGGAATCCACTACAGGTTGCAGTGGAGGCCATATGGAAGGAACGCAATCAACGGTTATTTCGCAACCGATCTAATACGGTGGCGATTACTTGTCTTAAGATTGATAGACGCATAAGGAATATTTTCTTGACTGCTGCTGGCCGATGTCGGATCACAACTTCATCTCCTCTCCAAGATTGGTATTATCTCGAGATTATCTCCCGCTAAATCGTCTACCAAGTTAAATCTTTGTATACCCAATTATGAGTCTTTTGTATACCACTTGTCATGGGTCACTTATTCTGTTTTCGAACAAAAACTGATCTGTAAAGTTTTGATATAATTAATACGATTCACATTTTAATAAAAAAAAAAACTTGTCACTCATCTTCTGTTACCCCTTCTTGAAGAGACACCAATTGCTTATAAAACCCATCAGATTTTGCTATAAGCTCCCTGTGACTGCCCTTCTCAACCACTCTTCCCTTCTTCAGAACCGCTATTACCTCTGCCTTCTTTATCGTCGACAATCTATGAGCCACGATGACCGTTGTCCGGCCCTTCATTAGCTTATCGAGAGCTTCCTTGACCGCCTTTTCCGAGCCACTGTCCAATGCGCTTGTCGCCTCGTCCAGGAGAAGCACCGAAGGGTCCTTCAGAACCGCTGTCGACAGTTCTGACCTCCCGATAGCTGCACTCCCTTGTCGCCCACATGGGTCTTATACCCGTCTGGCATTCTGATTATAAACTCGTGGGCGTTTGCTGCTTTCGCTACCTCTATGATTTCTGCCTCCGTGGCTTTCTTGTTTCCGTACTTGATATTCTCGTAGATGGTTGTGGAGAATAGTGCAGGTTCTTGCTGGACTAAGGCTAGTTTCTTGCGCAAGGAGCGGAGGTTCAGGGTTTGTATGTCGTGCCCATCTATGCAGACCTTGCCGGTGTTTGGATCATAGAATCTCATTATTAATGAGATGATTGTGCTCTTCCCTGAAAACTTATCGAGATAATTATTAAAACATAAGAAAATCCCTACATATTTAATAGATTCATATATAAAATAATATCAGTATTAAGTATACTAATACAGAATGATGATATCAGGTCTTGCAGGGTACGAGAAGCTCACGTTTCTCAGTTCTAGGTCTCCTTTAATCTGAGAGACAGGGATTGAGTCCGGTTTATCTGGCAGAATTGCAGAATCTCGGTGTAGAATCCTGAAAACCGACACGAGTGCTTGTGTGCCCTTGACTATATCTGGCGTGAGTGCAAGCGTTTCCGCTACTGCATAAGATGTGATGACTAGCACCATGAAAGATTTGATGCTATCAGCAAAATTTGCTTCCTTATGGTTGATCACAACTGAGATGTACCAGAGGCCAAGCGCAAAGGAAGAAAATGCTAGAAACTGAGAGAACCCGTATGCAAATCCAGAAATGTGGCCTCTGAAAAAGGTTTGAGAGTTTGGTTTGCTCAGCTCGTAGGTAAACTGTGTCGAGATCTGTTTGTCCGCTCCAAACGCTGCAACTGTCCGTATATTGGTAACCGCTTCACGCGCCACAGTAGTTGCTCTAGAGTATGCTGTCGTGTAGTCTCCTCCAAATCCTTTCAGAAACATTTGCTGTAACATTTTGAGCAAAGTCATTATCTACATCTTCAAAATCAAAATCAGAAATCACGATTTTACCTCGGCGACAAAGGAGAGAATGATAAGAGGAAAACAAGCTGTTACAACTGCTGCGACACGCCAGTTATAAATGAAGGCGAGGACAAATGCAGTGATTGTAAGGGATAAGTTCTGGACTATTGTGGAAAGGCGTTCTGCGAGACAACTTCTCACCAAAGTTGCATCAGCTGCTAAGATTGAGGTCAGGGAGCCAGTGTTGTTCTCATCCAAATCGAACCAACCGATCTCATTGGAAAGAATTGCTGCACATTTTTGGATATGTAAGCTCATGCATTTAGTAGTGTCTCCAACATTTTGAAATTGTGACATGGAAACATACAAGTATTTTACCTGAGAACAACGATAAGCGAACCCGGGCCGTGAGTCGTTCTCCCATCAAGGTATAGAAATAATGATGCAAGAGGTAGATAGGCACGGCGAGAAATCCCATTCCAATGAATATAAAAGCCACCCTTTCAACATCATGTTTTATCACATGAGGAAAAGGTGAGTAAAACGCGGTCAAGGCATATGTGATTCCCATGGAAAACAGAGGAGTTTGGGCCCCAGTGAAAACGGCACCAATCGAGCCAAGTAATGCGTAAGGCCATTCCGGGGCATTCAACTTCATCAGTTCCCAAATCATCGAAGACGAGCTCAAGTCTTCGTGGCACTGATCTTGTTTTGTTGTTTCCATGTCTTCCCTGAAGCTGGTGGCTCCTCGGAAGCTTGAACTCCTCCTAGAGCTAGAAACTCTTTGTGAAATCGAAGAACAAACACGAGAGATACTGTCTTCAGACAATATTGATCTCGGGTTTTCAAAAGTTTCTGTTGCTTGTAAATTAACAAGAGTGGCATACTCTCCTCCTTTGGATATTAATTCACAATGGCTCCCGCTTTCGGCGATTTTGCCATATTTCAGTACAACGATTGTGTCAACGTCTCGTATGGTGGATAATCTGTGTGCGACGACAATGGTGGTTCTGTCTTCCATTATTCTTTCTAGTGCATGTTGAACAATTTGCTCTGATTCTGCATCGATTGCGCTTGTGGCTTCATCCAAGAGCAAGATCTTGGGATTTCTTACAACTGCCCGGGCAATAGCAATTCGTTGTTTTTGTCCTCCTGAGAGCTGAGTCCCTCCTTCTCCAACCTGTGAGCATGGTTTTGAAAATTCAATAAACGAAAACCGGAAGAAGATTGTGCAATTTCAGGGATCTTACTTGAGTATTATAGCCTTCAGGCAATGCTCGAATGAAAGAATCTGCATTTGCAACTTTAGCCGCTCCTATGATCTGATTCATATCTGCATCTTCTTTGCCGAAGAGAATATTGGCCGCTATGGTTGTGCCAAATAATGTAGGTTCTTGACTTACTATTCCCATTTGTTCTCTCAACCATTTCAGGTTTAGAGCCTTGATATCATGCCCGTCCAAGATTATTTGTCCTGGCATATAAAAAATTGAAATATGGATGGGTTTTATCTGCAATGTGATGATAGTTCGGTAGGAGCAAAGAAGATACCTGAGTTGGGCTCATAGAAACGTTGAACCATGGATATGATTGTACTCTTCCCGGAGCCACTTGGACCAACGAATGCAAAAGTCTTTCCCGAATGTATAGTAAAGCTGAGATTCTCGAAAACCTCCTTAGGCCTTGAGGGGTATGTAAAAGAAACTTGTCGGAACTCAATCTGCCCTACTACTTTTTGTAAAGTAGTTCCATCATTCAATCCCTCGAAACTTTCGGGGTTCCTATCAATCATACTAAAGATATTCGAAGCAGCCACCCGACCTTTGCCAATGGCAGAAAAGCTTGGAGTAGCCTGACCCAGAGAGCTGCAAACATCGAAAGATTCTATCATCGACATGTAAAGTATAATTATGCAGGAAAACGCTGCAAGAAACGAAAAATTCGTGGTTTTTCAAACTTACAATCCACTGAAAATGACATTAAGGATCGTTGTGAAGGCCTTGGCTCCATTACATTTCCCGTGTCTGACCAGCAGGCTTGCATACCATAAAAGTAATGCCCAAGCACATAAGAGTAGAGCATATGTGGATCCAATGCCGAGGCCTTTCACTAGACCGCTCCTTTTCCCCAGTTTTAGAGCTTTCTTGAGTGAATTTGAGTATGATTCCACAGCATTTTCTTCTCCCACAAATGCATATACAGTTCTAACCTGGGATATAACCTGATTCACAATGCATATGAAGTTCAGAGAAACCTTCGAAATCACCGATGTTATCGACTCAACCCAATTCAATATCGCATTTCGAAGAACCTAAACAAATGCTTCAGAATCGGTTTGGGACTTAAACCGAAGTAGTTTCAATTAACATCCAGTTATATTCACCAAGAAACACTGTGTGTTTACCTCTTCTGCAACTTTTCCTCCGTCAGCATAAGCAGCCTCGCTTTTCTCAGATATCGTCGACATGATTATGGCATACGATCCTCCTGCGATGGCTATTAGCGGAACCACCGCCAACGTGAGCAGTGTAATTTGCCATACCGAGAAAAATCCAATGGCAAATCCGACAAGGAACTGAAACAGGTACCGCAATGCGTGGCCTGTCTGAAACCAACATAATGAAAAAAGAAACAAAAACACTCAGTGGTATTTCATCGAACACCTTCTGATCTTATACAAAATTCAACGCAAAACTCACAGAAAGTAAAACCCTTTACTTAGAAAGATGGAAACTCGAATCTTATAGTTCATATCTCTATGCAGATATATACAGAGACATATACACGTAAACACTGCTAACACACACATGTACATATATACAGGGTACCTTCTGGAATTTACAAAATTCAGCAGAAAAATTCACAGAAAGTAAAACAATTTACTGGAGAGAGTGGAAACTAGAATTTCACCGTTCACATATCTACGCACACAACCTATATACGAAAACAAATGCTTGCGTGTGTGTACGTATACACGCATATGTGCATAGTACCTTGTCTCCAATGGCGTCTTGGACCAAGATTGCATCGCTTGAGATGTGAAAAATCAGATTGGAATCTCTAACTTCCGTGTCAAAGAAAGCGATATCTCTTCTTAAGATCGAATTCAGATAATTTATACGCAAACGTGCTGTTTGTCTCTCCCCTGTTTGCATCCAACATGCAACTCCTGCCAAACCCAGGTTCAACGCTTTAAACCAAACTAGAAACAGACCAGACTGGCTGGACATAATTGAACATTAAAAAAATTAAAACAAAAGAAAAAAAATGGAAATAGTGATAAAGGGGAAGACAAAAATAGAACAGAATATATGTTAAGTTCAAGCTTAAACCAAACTCAGATAGTTTCAGTACGATATAAAGTGTGTATTTCGTCAAGTTTAAATTATATTATAAAATCATATGGTTAATTCTGATTTCAATATTAGTCTAGATCCAGTTATCGAAAAAAAATATTTAAGTTTTTTTATAACCGAGTATCTTGAACAGAAACGCAGTCAAATGCTGGAGCCAAGAACAAACAGATTGATTGGAATTACACTTTTTTCTCCAACTTGATATTCAAACTCGGGAAGAAATAATTATTTTACGTCTTCCATCACGAGGTGAGTTATCAAAATTGAGTAAAAAAGGTTGAAGTTTAACAAGTTTAAGTTTCTATTTTTTCAATTTTCAATCGAGCATAACATCTAACCGAGCTGTGATCCAACTCAGCCAGAAACGGACAATACGGAAGCTAATCGGAGGACAAACATTAAATAAAAAAGAAAGGAAAAAAAAAAAGAAAACGGTGATCAAATAAAGGAAAACTCGTATCAAACGTGGAAGACAAGAACAACTTCCCCAAAAAAACGTGGAAGACAAGAACAAGACAGAACATATATCACGTCAAGTTTAATATGTTAAAGTTCTTGTTTGTAGCCATTTCCTATGGATCACAACATTTTAAACCAAACTGAACTGAGAGAGCGAAAAACGTAAAGGCCAAAACCACAACAGGATAGACGAGAAAGAAAAAAAGGATATTTCCCATCCCAAATCCTCTAAAATATTTTTTTATAAAAAACAGATCATATTAGACCGAACCAAAGCTCCATATATTCTGGTTGGTATATAAAAAGGTACGAGTATGGAAATCATGTAAAGAAGAAAAAAATAACATCTTGATCCACAACCAAATCAAACCAAACCACCGACGTAGCGATAGAACGTACCGACCCAGGAGGATACGAGATTGGCCAAACCCAAGTAAACCGCGTTTAATGCAGTCTGTGAAAGGCCAAGATTCGGAATGTTAATAACAACAGCGGAACCAAAATGAAATGATTAGGTTTTGGCGAATTTGCAGTAACAAAGCACGAACCTGAGACACACGAGAAGACATGGACCCAGGATTTGCATAGAGAGTTCCCAAGGCATCCAGCATTCTCCCGAACAAGATAAAGAACACAGGAAGTGTGGCGCCATGGATAGCTGCGCCTAAACTGCCGAAAAACATCAAAACGTAATCCAATTTATCAGCAGCGCCAAACAAACCAAACAACGACGTCGAGTTCTTCTTCTTCTTTCTTTTGTCTTTCTCCTTGTTCATTTCAATCTCGTTTTCAGAACTTGGGTTCTCCAAGCTGCCATTCCGGGTGAATTCTACAATATCCATTTTTGTTTTTGGAGAATTAAGATAAGAGAAGGTGGATTTTCTTGTGGGGAAAGTGAAGGGCAAGGGACAAAGGGCTAAGGGCAAAACCATGAATTTATAAGGGAAAAAGGATGAAGAAATTTCCTTCCAATTAAATGCAAAGTGCACCTAACAAAAGCATCTTTCTAACTGTCTTTCCTTGGGTAATAATTAAGGCTTTCAAAGGATAATGCATGGGCATGCAAACACTAGTCTCTTATATCACTATGCTAATTAATTTTGATTCATATGTCTGTCGGGCAAAAACATTTGATTCATATGTACGTATGCTTTTATGATTTGAGGGTCCATGCATATATGGATTCCACATTTTTGTTGTACCATTAATGAACTGAAAAATCATTTTTTTTTCAATGTTTGCAATGCGGTTTTCCATTCTAGTTTATTGTTATGCAAATCTTGTTGGGTAAACGAAGCGACAAGAAACGGGAGATGGGAGATGAGAGGTACCCTCCGACTGATCTTTCAGGCTGTAAAGCTTGGTTGCAAGGTATTTCGGGGGAAGACAACAGATGGAGAAAGGCGCTCATCAAGATCCTGATTCAACACTCACTACATGAAATCTGGGAGATGAGGAATAATCGCATTTTTCAGAATTCCTCAGTCACTACTTAGCTGCTTAACAGGGTCGTCTAATAGCAGGTTCAAAAAGTGCGATCGCATAGGGCCCAAAAATATGTAGAGGCTCAATTAATTTTAAAAATATTAATAATATATATTATTATAGGTAATTCTTAATAATTATGAATAGAACATGTTAATAACACATCATTTTATTATTATTATTAAATAAATTAGTAGTGATTATGAGTCAGTCATTTCAACATAATATTTATTAACCATTTTAATTATATTTTAAAATTATTATTTTTTAATATATAAATTAATATATTTTAATAATCTAAAATTACGATGTGTACGGGTCCCAAAATTTTATGAGACGGCCATGTTGCTTAGAAGTCGTCTGGACCGATCTATCAGAAGTACACTATTGTCTCTACAGCAGAGTCGATACTGCGAAAGCAACATCCTACTCCGGAAGTGGTACTCTCTCACTCTTTAACGAGAAATGCAACCATAAATGTTACGCTGAGTGCTAAGTGCTAGATTATTTCCTTGCAAGGATTGTAATAGCTAAAAGCTTGTATTGTGGATCCTGGATCCTGAAACTATGTTTCACCCAATTTTCATTAATACACCCCAAATTACATTAAAAAAAATATTGTTGGGTAGGTAAGACTAGTATGATGTGTGATTGATGATCATATAGATGATCATAGGTTGGGTTCAACCCTTTAGATCATGAGTTTTTTATAAACCTATCAGTTTCGATTGGTTTACCTATTTTAAATAGTTTGTAGGCTATTGCGTGGAACCGATGGGATTACTCCCTCACGTGAAGGGTTGTGGGGGATTCCCTTTGTTATTAAAAAAATAAACATTGTTGGAGTAGACGATTGTTGTTAGTATTGCTCTGGATCCGACAAATCGAATGATCTCAAATAAGTATCTACGATTAAAAAAAATGTTTTTGTTATATGGAACACAATTTCCTTAAGTTCGATTGTTGTGCTTGTTGGAGACGACGATTTGTTGACGACACAAAGTTTTGGCAATTCCAACGATTCCAAATAAGTACCGGTAACAAAAGATTATTTTTGTCGAGGCCTGTGAAATACAGTTTCCTTAAGTTCAATTTCCGTATCACCTCTAAAGCTTCGAGGATGCAGCCAATGCCACGAGAGCCGTCAAGGATGCTTGGTTGAAGCATCAGATTGACGACATCGAGATCTCTTGTCTCATGTTGGGAAGCATGGCCCCGAATATGCAGAGGCAGTTTGAGGGGAAGTCAAACCAAACCACCGACGTAGCGATAGAACGTACCGACCCAGGAGGATACGAGATTGGCCAAACCCAAGTAAACCGCGTTTAATGCAGTCTGTGAAAGGCCAAGGTCAGCACCCACGTCCTCAACATGCGAGCTGATGTTGAGGAACTTGAGCGCATGAGAGTGACACTCGATGCTGACTTGGTTGCAGACTTGATCCTTATGTCATTGCTGAGGACTATAACCAGTTTGTGATGCAGTATCATATGCATGGGATGACTAAGAGCTTAGCCGAACTGCATGGGATGCTGAAATTGGCCGAGCAGGATATTGTGGTGCCCAAGACTGTGCTTGCTGTTGAGAACAACTCCAGCAAGAAGCGGCGGGGTAAAGCCAAAAAGAATGTGGCGAAAAAGGCAAAGGTTGCTTCTACGCCTAAGTCTAAGCCCGATAAGGGTGACTGTCATTACTGCGGAGTGTCTGGACACTGGAAGCGTAATTGTCACCTTTACTTGGAGGATCTGAAGGATAAGATGTTTGGTGAAGCTTCTGCCTCAGGTATTCATATTATAGAAGCTAACATCTGTACTATATCTTCGTGGGTATTGGATACCGGAAGTGCCTCACACGTTTGTGGAAATGTGCAGGGACTAAGAAGAAGTAGGATGCTGGCAAAGGGAGAAGCGGATCTATGCGTCGGAAATGGAGCAAGAGTTGTTGCATTGTGTGTTGGCGTTTACGATTTGCATCTTCCTTCTGGACTTGTTTTAGAATTAAGTAATTGTTACTATGTTCCTACGATTAGCAGAAACATTATTTCTATTTCTTGTCTGGATTTGGATGGTTTTCGATTTGTGATTGAGAACTCGAGTTTGATGATTTATCGAGATGATATTTACTATGGTAATGGTTATCTAGTTAATGGTTTATACGTCTTGAATGATCAGCCCTCGAACTCGACATCATCTATCTATAGCGTGAGTACTAAACGGTTTAAGCCGAACGAATTAAACCCGACCTTTCTCTGGCATTGTCGTCTAGACCATATAAACGAGAAACGCATTCAGAAGCTTCATCATGAAGGACTTCTGGATTCATTTGACTTTGAGTCTCTTGAATCTTGCGAGTCTTGTTTGATGGGCAAGATGACAAAGCATCCTTTCAAGGGGAAAGGACAGAGAGCGACAGAATAATTGGCTCTCATACATAGTGATGTATGCGGACCAATGATCTGTCCAGCTAGAGGAGGTTATCTGTATTTCGTTACGTTCACTGATGATTTCAGTCGATACGGTTATGTCTATTTAATGAGACATAAGTCTGAAACACTTGAAATGTTCAAGGCTTTCAGAAACGAAGTGCAGAACCAGCTTGGCAAGACGATCAAGACACTTCGATCCGATCGTGGTGGCGGGTACATGAGCCAAGAGTTCACTGACTATCTGGTTGATTGTGGTATTGTATCATAATTAACTCCTCATGGAACGTCACAGTGGAATGGCGTGTCTGGACGGAGGAACCGAACACTGTTAGACATGGTTCGGTCAATGATGAGTCAGACAGATCTTCCGATCTTCCGAAGCCCTTTTGGGGCTACGCTTTAGAGACCGATGCGTACCAGCTGAACAGGAGTCCAACGAAGTCGGCTGAAGTGACGCCATATGAGATATGGACGGGAAAGCGTCCCGCATTGTCGTTTGTCAGAATTTGGGGTTGCGACACTTATGTGAAGCGTCAGATGGCTGATTAGTTATCCTCCAAATCTGACAAGTGTTTATTTGTAGGCTACCCTAAGAAAACTAAGGGTTACTACTTCTACATTCCGACAGAGAACAAAGTGTTCATTGCCAGGAATGCGACTTTTATGGAGCGAGAGTTCGTCTCCAAAAGAGTCAGTGGGAGTAGGATCGAACTTGAGGAAGTTCGAGAGCAGCAAGTAGACACTGAGCCGAGTGAACAAGTTGAAGAAGTTCAACCTGTTACACTGCCCGTTGTGACTCAACCTTCGACGAGTGAACCTCGGAGATCAGGCAGGAATCGCCAAGAGCCAACGAGATATGGATTTCTCGTAACTGGGAATGAGGAACTCATGTTATTAAAACATGACGAGCCCACCACATACCCAGAGGCAATGGCGAATCCGGACTCCGAAAAATGGCGCGAGGCTATGAAGTCCGAGATGCAATCCATGTCAGACAACCAAGTATGGACTCTGGTTGATACATCTGAAGGGATAAAACCCATCGGATGCAAGTGGATCTTCAAGAAGAAGACCGACATGGATGGCAACGTGCACACGTATAAGGCACGACTTGTGGCGAAAGGATTCCGTCAGATTCATGGTATTGACTATGATGAGACGTTTTCGCCCGTAGTTATGCTGAAGTCCATCAGGATCCTACTTGCCATAGCCGCATATTACGACTATGAGATATGGCAAATGGATGTCAAGACCGCGTTCCTTAACGGGAACTTGACCGAGGATGTGTACATGACACAACCCAAAGGTTTTGTCGATCCAAGGAACCCGAGGATAGTGTGCAAGCTTCAGAGATCCATTTATGGACTAAAGCAAGCTTCAAGGAGCTGGAATCTTCGCTTTGATGAGACAATCAAAAAGTTTGGTTTCTCACAGAACCGTCAATAACATCCTGAAGTACTTGAGAAGGATTAAGGATGTGTTCTTGGTATACGGTGGGTCGGAAGACAAGCTCGCTGTAAAAGGTTACACCGATGCTAGTTTCCAGTCAGACCCGGATGACTACAGATCGCAGTCTGGCTATGTTTTCTACTCGAACGGAGGCGCTGTTAGCTGGAAGAGTTCCAAGCATGCGACCGTTACAGATTCTACTACAGAAGCTGAGTATATTGCAGCGTCGGACGCAGCAAAGGAAGCTGTTTGTATCAGGAAGTTTGTTGGAGACTTGGGTGTCATTCCTAGTACTGATAGTCCCATTGCTCTGTATTGTGACAACAATGGAGCGATCGCACAAGCGAAAGAACCCAGATCCCATCAACGATCCAAACACATACTCAGACGGTTTCACCTTATCAGGGAGATCA
>NW_010960960.1:225050-228838 GCF_000463585.1 Tarenaya hassleriana
TGTATCATTATGAATGATACTAAACTCCCTAGTCTTGTGTCATTATGGGAATGATGACATAATAAGACTAGTATGATGTGTGATTGATGATCATATAGATGATCATAGGTATTGGATACGATCACTGTCATAGCGTCATGACTTGAATCTCATATGACGGTTCCATGATTGGATCCTAAGACCTGATATATCTACGGAATCCAACATGAGGAGTCGCGTACTTTGATTACGTCAAACGTCCTGCGTAACAGGAGGACTATAAAGGCGTGTATCAGGTACGAAATGAATCATGTGCTGGATTGTAGATAGTCAAGATGGGATTTGTACCTCTCGTAAAAGAGAGAGATATCGCTGGGCCCCTCGTGTGAGCGAGACTGTAGAAATGTGTGGCCGCACTATAGACGAACGTCGTCTATTTCAGACAGTCGAACTCAGTGAACGAGAAAGCAGTCGAATCAGATAAGGTGGCTTGTCCATGCCTTATATTCGACATATGATATCGTGATACAAAAGAATCATCAAACGGAATCATCGCTGGCGTTCGTAGGATCACGAACAAACTCTATTCGAGATAGGTAGTCATAGTGTCTTGCTAGAGACCGCCTATGATTTGTAAACCGAAATAAGAGATTTCGTGTTATACTGCTATATCGGATGAGCCTACAGGGTCTCACACACAGGAAATGACGAATGCGCGAGGAGAGACGAGAAAATCCCGGTGGAGCGAAGGCCAGACCGACCGGTCTAGAAGGTCTGGACCGATCGGTCCAGCTAACCCAGACCGATCGGTCTAGACGTAGACCGGTCGGTCCAGAGGTAACGTATGAGGTCGGAATCGGTCCAGACGTTAAAAAGCTCCAGAGCGATCGGTCCAAGTCTGGACCGATCGGTCCAGACGTCGGGATTTATTAAACTCGCTCTAATTAGGGTTTTAAAGGAAAAAACTTGGGGGAACGCCACCAACTCTTTTGGCACGAATTTCAGACCCTAGGGAGAGGTTTGGAGAGTGAAAAACCTAAGAGAAAGATCCCTGAATCCTTTGCGCAAAGAAGAAGGTGTTCTTCAGTCCTAGCAGACAAGTTCCAACCGTTGGAATCCTTTCCGCCGTGTGGATACGTGTAGAGGGCAAGGTATTCTTCCTGCCTACAGTGATCGGACGAACAGATCAATTGATACAGGCCCCGGATCGATTGAGGTAAACGTTCTAATGTTTCTACAAGACCATGCATGATAGGTTCTAGGGTTTCATCAAAATTTTTGTTTTACATCCGCTGCGCAAACCCTAGAATGGATCTCTTAGGAATTAGATTCGCTTATGAGATCCCCGGATAACCCAACAACAACGATGTGAATGCTCTTTTTTTTTTCTAAAATGTTTATTTTTTTCTGTGTAGAATTAGTTAACCCAAGATCCCTATTTATACTAGAGGGGAGAATCTCAAGATAAAATCAATCAAATTTTATTTTGATATTATATCGATAGATTTTCTGCAGATTTTATTCTGATTTGATTTTTTTAAATCAATCAAGAATATTCTCTCAATATTCTGCAACTTTTTTGTTAGATTTTCTAAAAATTTCCACGGATCGGACTTCTCACAGATTAGGCCCGTTTTGATTTTTATCAAATAAACTCAAAATCCAATAGTGTCACCTCTAAATCTTTGAGATAATTGGAGAATGGTGAGCTCTCATGACACAATGATTTTATAGTCGAGAGAAACTTTACCGAATATCAAACAAACTTAGCAAGAGAATTATGTGAATGTTCTCTTCTTTATTTTTTTCTGTGTCCTGTGTGTCAAATGAGTTAATCTACAATCCCAGTTTATACTAGAGTGGAAAGTATCTCGTATTAATGTTGAAATCTATAAGATTTGATTATGATATTATATCATGAATGATTGATTTTTATTAGATTTTATTGTGATTAGATTTTTTATATCAATCAACAATAAAAACTCAATACCCTACATATTTTTACTTAAGGTTTTCTAGAACCTCTTATGATCGGTCACCTCACAGGTTAGACCCATTTTGATTCTTCCGAATAACTGCAAATCCAACAATCCCCATAAGAATCAAAATATGGTCTTGATCTTGAATAAGGTAAAAAAATAAATAAATCTCATGCAACTAGTGCACTATGTGCAAACATGGGCGGACCCATTTGATCCATAGTGGGGTCACAGGGCCCCACTACTTGTAGAATTTTTTTTTGTTTTCTTCATAAATTTTATATAATTTTATGTAAAATTATTGTATGACCCCCAATGAAATTAAGTTTATACTTATAAATTTATATGTATATACATTAGTGACCCCATTCATAAAATGTTTTTGGTCCGCCACCGTGTGCAAATGATATGCAATGCAAAGGTAGCTCAATGTGAGTGTATTGTGTTTGGATAGGTAGCTTTTAACTTTGAACCTTACGTAGTGATATATTGTTGGTTACACTTCCTAGAGAGTGATCGCAATATCTTGAACTGTTCAACTTTTGTATACACCAAGAAAACAATACTGTAGATAAATAAATGTTTTATCATTTTTCTACAAGCGGATCACTTCATACTTGATATAGGAGTTTCTCTTTGAAAATATCTCATTATACTTGTAACAAATCTAGATTTTAATAATAATAATAAAATTAAATTAAAAATATATATATATTAAGGCTGCGAAAACGTGAAAGTTGCCGTAGTAGTCTATGACTAACATCTTCGTCACAACCTCCATCCTTTTGAAGGATTGACCCAAGATATTTAAAATGCGGGTTTTGAGGTACTGATCATCCTTGCAAGTGAATTCCCACATCACTAGAACGCCTGCCACTAAAGTCGCATCCAAATTCCTTTGGTAGGATATACAACGGTTGAGAGCTGGTTTTAAACTCTCTGTAGTCCATAACATTAAGCTTTTCTTCATCTCTGTAGTTATTAGCTCAATTTTCTGATTTCATTTCATGATTAAAACATACAGAGGTTCTACATAAGTACGAAAGAAAAAAATAACTGCACACTAATGGAAGTTAATAAAACAAACTGCTGAATGACTACGTGTCAGAAAAAAAACATGACAACCACTATTTCTACTCCAATACTTTAGAAACTCCAGCTCCAACTCCAGCTTCAGCTTCGATAACAGGTCTTGAACCAGTTTCCAACACGAGTTTACAATACAACTCTGTTTTGAAATATATATTTTCTTGTCACTTTGGACAGGAAGTAACTCTCAAAAAAGGTATTTGGGAGTGGGCGAATCTAGCTAATAACTACAGAGATGAAGAAAAGCTTAATGTTATGGACTACAGAGAGTTTAAAACCAGCTCTCAACCGTTGTATATCCTACCAAAGGAATTTGGATGCGACTTTAGTGGCAGGCGTTCTAGTGATGTGGGAATTCACTTGCAAGGATGATCAGTACCTCAAAACCCGCATTTTAAATATCTTGGGTCAATCCTTCAAAAGGATGGAGGTTGTGACGAAGATGTTAGTCATAGAATAAAAGCGGATTGGATGAAATGGAGACAAACCACGGGGGTTCTTTGTGATCGTAAGGTTCCCCTACAGTTGAAAGGAAAATTCTACCGTACCGCCATAAGACCCGCATTATTGTATGGTAGCAAATGTTGTGCCACGAAAAGACAACATATGTCTGCAATGAGTGTGGCCGAGATGAGGATGTTGAGATGGATGTGCGGACATACAAGGATGGATAAAATTAGAAATGAGATTATTAAAAAGAAAATAGGAGTAATAGGTATCGAAGAGAAGGTAAGAGAGGGG
>NW_010960960.1:231347-233567 GCF_000463585.1 Tarenaya hassleriana
TTTCCTCGTGCTTTCGTAACTGTCTAGATGCATAGGCAATCACATGTCCCTCTTGCATCAATACACAACCTAGACCTTGTTTTGACGCATCTGTATACACATCATACTGCACACCTGGTCGTGGTAAAGCTAATATCGGTGCAGTTGTCAGTCGCTTCTTGAGTTCCATGAAACTCATCTCACACTCTGACGTCCACTCAAACCGCACATTTTTTCCCGTCAATTTCGTCATTGGTTTCGCCAATTTGGAAAAACCCTCCACGAATCGACGATAATAGCCTGCTAATCCTAGGAAACTCCGGATCTCCGTGGCATTAGCAGGCGTCTTCCACTCAATAACAGCTTCGATCTTTGCTGGGTCCACCTGAATTCCACGAGCGGAGACTACGTGTCCAAGAAAGCCAATCTCCTGTAACCAAAATGCACATTTGCTGAACTTGGCATACAGATGGTTATCCCTCAGACGTAGCAACACTTTCCGCAAGTGCTCTTCATGACTTTGTTGGTCTGGAGAATATACGCTATTACTGGTACTTTGTACATATATGATATTTCTTGTCATGCCTTGTTTGATACCGGGGCTACACACAGTTTTCTGAGTGTGAAGAAAACTGATGAGTTAGCTTTTACGGATGTCGATACTACTAGTCGATATCAGATACGTACGCCCGGCGGAGAGATCCTTCCTATGCGCGGAATATTGCATGACATGCCATTACAAATTTGTGGAAGGGATCTTCCTGCCGATTTGATTATCGTACCTATTCAAGGGTACGATTTGATATTGGGAATGGATTGGTTGACTCTACATCGAGCACACATTGATTGTCGTCGACGAACTATTCAATTTACGGATTCGACGGGACATTTTGAGTTCGTTGGGGACAAGGTACAAACGTCATTCCCGATTATATCAGCCCTCCGAGCTAGAAACATTGTTCGAAAAGGGTGTCATGCCTTTCTCATCGTGATTACTGCATCAAAGGAAGTTGATGGGAAGCTTGAGGACACTCCAGTTGTTCAAGAATTCGGGGATATATTTCCAGACGACTTGCCTGGACTACCACCATAGAGAGAAGTCGATTTCTCTATTGATGTGATACCGGGTACAGAGCCGATATCCAAGACACCATATCGGATGGCTCCCATGGAGATGGCAGAGTTGAAGAAACAATTGAATGAATTAGTGGAGCAGGGATTCATTCGACCCAGTGTATCTTCTTGGGGTGCACCCGTACTATTTGTGAAGAAGAAGGATGGCACTATGCGACTCTGTATTGACTATAGAGGACTTAACCAAGTAACCATCAAGAATCGGTATCCATTACCAAGGATTGATGAGTTACTTGATCAGTTACAGGGAGCAAAGTGGTTTTCCAAGATTGATTTACGATCAGGATACCATCAGATTCGTGTGAAGGTGGAGGACGTACCGAAGACAGCCTTCCGTACACGATATGGCCACTTTGAGTTTGTTGTCATGCCGTTCGGACTCACGAATGCTCCAGCAGTCTTCATGCAGTTGATGAACCGAATATTCATGGATTATCTGGACGAATTCGTCATTATCTTCATTGATGACATTCTGATATATTCTCCAGACCAACAAAGTCATGAAGAGCACTTGCGGAAAGTGTTGCTACGTCTGAGGGATAACCATCTGTATGCCAAGTTCAGCAAATGTGCATTTTGGTTACAAGAGATTGGCTTTCTTGGACACGTAGTCTCCGCTCGTGGAATGCAGGTGGACCCAGCAAAGATCGAAGCTGTTATTGAGTGGAAGACGCCTGCTAATGCCACGGAGATCCGGAGTTTCCTAGGATTAGCAGGCTATTATCGTCGATTCGTGGAGGGTTTTTCCAAATTGGCGAAACCAATGACGAAATTGACGGGAAAAAATGTGCGGTTTGAGTGGACGTCAGAGTGTGAGATGAGTTTCATGGAACTCAAGAAGCGACTGACAACTGCACCGATATTAGCTTTACCACGACCAGGTGTGCAGTATGATGTGTATACAGATGCGTCAAAACAAGGTCTAGGTTGTGTATTGATGCAAGAGGGACATGTGATTGCCTATGCATCTAGACAGTTACGAAAGCACGAGGAAAATTATCCAACGCACGATCTCGAGTTAGCTGCGGTAGTGCATGCATTGAAGATTTGGAGATCTTATTTATACGGTGAAAAGGTTAAGCTTAACACGGACCATAAGAGTTTGAC
>NW_010960960.1:233813-235278 GCF_000463585.1 Tarenaya hassleriana
GGGTAAGGCAAACGTAGTTGCCGACGCCTTGAGCCGAAAGAGAATCCTATCGACTATACGAGTTCTATCATCGTCACGAGAGAACATAGCAGAACTGTCAGCTATGTTGGGACACATGGTGATTTCTGGGGAGGATCAGGCTCCGAGTTTAAGAGGACGAGTGATCTCGGGACAACGCAGTGATCCAGACCTAGTACGAGTCCTTGAGGATATGGATAAATATAGGGAGAAGGGTTACACATTAGATGACGAGCGTGCTTTGAGGCTTCATCACCGTCTTTGTGTACCAGACGATCGTGATTTGAGACATGATATTCTACGTGAGGCTCACCAATCGAGATTGGCTATTCATCCTGGAGCCAGCAAAATGTATCAGGGATTGCGACAGTGGTACACATGGCCTGGTATTAAGAAAGATGTTGCGGATTTCGTTGCTCGATGTCTTACGTGTCAGCAAGTGAAGGCTGAACGACAGATGCCAGGTGGAAAGCTACAACCATTAGAGATCCCAGAGTGGAAGTGGGACTCTATTGCTATGGATTTTGTCGTTGGATTGCCATTGACCCAGACAAAGAAGAACGCTATTTGGGTAATCGTTGATCGATTAACCAAGTCAGCACATTTTATTCCGATTCGACAGGAGTATACCGTAGACCGACTGGCGCAAATTTATATTGATGAGATTGTCCGACTACACGGAGTTCCGAGTGACATTATCTCGGATCGTGACCCTAGATTCACATCCCGATTGTGGAGTGCGATACAGGAAGCATTGGGTACAAAGTTAAAGATGAGCACCGCTTATCATCCACAGACAGATGGACAATCAGAATGAACCATCCAGACGCTCGAAGACATGTTGAGAGCATGCATATTAGAATGGGGAGTTCCATGGGATAAACATTTGATGTTGTGCGAGTTTGCATACAACAACAGTTATCATGCCAGCATCGGAATGGCACCTTATGAGGCATTATATGGGAGACCCTGTAAAACCCCAATATGTTGGACAGAGATTGGGGAAAGACGAGCATTAGGGCCTGAGATAGTGGAAGAAACTACAGAGGTAATACGAAATATCAAGGCTAATCTGAAGGTAGCTCAAGATCGTCAGAAATCTTACGCTGATAGACGGAGGCGAGATTTTGCGTTAGAAGTGGGAGACCAAACATTTCTCCGTGTACAGGCGATGCGAGGACACGCAAGATTTGGGCAATCAGGGAAGCTTAACGACAGATGCCAGGTGGAAAGCTACAACCATTAGAGATCCCAGAGTGGAAGTGGGACTCTATTGCTATGGATTTTGTCGTTGGATTGCCATTGACCCAGACAAAGAAGAACGCTATTTGGGTAATCGTTGATCGATTAACCAAGTCAGCACATTTTATTCCGATTCGACAGGAGTATACCGTAGACCGACTGGCGCAAATTTATATTGATGAGATTGTCCGACTACACGGAGTTC
>NW_010960960.1:236142-247526 GCF_000463585.1 Tarenaya hassleriana
GGGAGGAATTCGGGTGTAACCCGAGATTTCTATTTTTATTGAAAACGGCCAAGCAATATAGTCAATAATATACATATACATGCGACGGGATATTTCAATAAAATCAATCATCATTGAATCAATCAGCATTCTCAAACAATGTCCGTCAATCGTCTCTACGTGTATATCACACGTAGGTAAATACAACTCTGGACCAGACGGTCTGAATCCGGACCGACCCGATCCTAAAAAAAAAAAGAAGAAAAAAAAAATATTTTTAACATAAATAAAAATAATAAATAAATAAATAAATCAAAGAAAATGATTAGACGGTTCAGAAATTGAACCAACCCGTACTGTCAAAAGAATAATAATAATAATAATAATCATGATTAAAATAATAATAATAATAATAATAAATAAATAAATCCATAAAAAAAAATATAAATGGGTTAAACGATTCAGAAATTGGACCGACTCGGTCTAAACTTAAAACCTAAATTTAACCAAGGTATTACTAAACTCGGTTCGAATCGGACCATACGAACCAAACGACATGACCGGGTAAGTACCAATCTCGGGACGAGCCAAACTGGTAATCTGGACGGGCCGGAACCTAGTTTGATCAGACCGAAGATTTAAAAGATTTAATAAAACATAATAATAAGTAAAAATAAACTTAAAAGAAATTATGTTTGACCGTGTGTACAGTAAGTAATAATGCATGACCGTTTGTGACTGGGGAATCTTGTCAGGGTAGATGGCATAGCATTGACATTACTCGGATGGGTTCGGGTATTGTTCAATGTGTGATTGTAGACGGGTACTTGAGTGATATCACGATGATTGTCTTGATTGTAAATCTTCGCGGTATGATATTCGATCCGGATCGATTATCATCCCGTGGAGACGTGATTGTGATTGTGGCGATCTTCGATCGCGCCATCGTTCCCTGACGAACGGTTATGGCAACCTGTGACTCACGTATTCGGGTTTGCGTGTGTCACCCGAATATGTGACGAGAAAGTACGGTTCTTTGGCAACCGCGCCAACGTTCCATTGGCCATGGAACGAACTTCGGGTTTGCGTGTGTCACCCGTTGACTGGCAAATAAACCTGAGACCCGGGTAGTTGCGTGTGTCCCCCGGCGAGGCGGTACGGATATACTTTGAAAGACTTGAGCTCGGGTCTGATGAGTATTTTCCGAGGCGGATGGTCGGCGAGGGGGAGTTAGCATAGAGCTGCTTCGCCCGGTAGTCGGCGGCATCGGGGATCGATGTCTGGAGTGGGTATGGGATGACCGGTACCGAGAGCCGTGATATCGGTGACCGATGAGGAGTATGAAGATCACTTGAGGTCCTCGCAAACGATTTTGCTTGGACTGTTGCGCCTCGTGTTCGACACAGGCATGAACGAGTTGTTGTATTTACCTACGTGTGATATACACGTAGAGACGATTGACGGACATTGTTTGAGAATGCTGATTGATTCAATGATGATTGATTTTATTGAAATATCCCGTCGCATGTATATGTATATTATTGACTATATTGCTTGGCCATTTTCAATAAAAATAGAAATCTTGGGTTACACCCGAATTCCTCCCTAAGCACGTAGCTTAGGACGTTGTTATGCAACGTTTCAGGTCGTGAGCAGCAACAGTGACTGAGGCAGACACGGGACCCGGTGACAGCTAGACTTCCTGATCATGTATAATTATCTTTAACGCATTCTGTTTTCAAAAATAAAGAGTGGTGATCTTCGAACTTTTTGTGTTATAGTTTTCACACCACTTGTATTATGTACTGGTACCGTTCCAAGCGTGTGCGAACGTATTGATGTATTTTATAATGTCTTCCGCTGTATTATATTTAAAATGGATCGTTTTAACTTTCCCGCGAGTTTATATTTCGAAATTTTCCGATTGTGATTTTATTGTCCACGTGGCACAACCTGTAAGCGGGATACGGGGTTACGGGTGTCACAATACTCCACTTTTATAGGAGATAAGAAATTTTTTAAGAGTATACTCCCAACCTTGCCAACTTGCATCATTTTTATCACATGAATGTGAAGAGACTTCAGTCTTGAGAGATCACGTCGATCCCCCTACCTACAATTCGACTTCAGTCTTGAGAGATCACGTCGATCCCCCTACCTACAATTCGATTGTTCTATTGAACCAAACACTGATGGTTTATCCAGATATATTAAGTTGTCATCATGGTTTGTCATTCTATGAGCTTTAATCACATTTCCTGCGATAACACTTCTACCTCATTTTTGTTAAATCTTTTTATTAGAGAGTATCAGTCAACTTGTCTATTGATTTCAAATAAATAATAGATATAACTCTATCTGTCAGTAATTTTCAGACGGACTTATATCTTCTGCAGATGTATTGCGATTTTTTGTTTTAGATATGACGTTTTGCTCTTTCTATCGTAGTCTAACTATCGCAATGTATGTAAAATCTAGATACTGGTCTATGCTATATTAAAATATTTTCAACAAAGTTTTGAAGCCATTCAGTTTTTTCACCAACAAGGTTTAAAGCTACAAATTCAGATTTTATAGTACATCTTACAATACACGTTTACTTAGATGATTTCCACGAGCTAACACCTTCACCGACAGGGAATATATATTCATGTATGGATTTATTCTCATTCGAGTATGAAATCCTGTTTGCATTAGAATATCCTTTTAAAATAGATGAATATCTTATATAGTGCAATTCACAATTCTCAATGTACCTCATATATCTAATTATAGCCTTTAAATGATCCCAACTTTAATTGTTCGTATATCTACAGTCTACTATTCTTGTTCACAACATTGGATAAATCATGCCTTGTGTTGTTTATAAAAATAGTCTAAAGATTATAATGGAATGCCAAATCTTTAAATAGGCCAAAACCAAAAAAAAACATGAATACATAAAATACTCTAAATGGCGTAAAATAAAATATAAAATAAAACGACGCTTTTGGCTGAACTGAGTAGGGTTCGAGTCGAAGAATTTTCTATAAGAAAACAAACAAGTTCAGATGGATGCACGTTCGGACCAAAGGGATTTGAACCGAACGGACTTTTTGTGAAAATAACAAAGACTTTGGTTGGATAGACGTTCGACTGAACTGACATGTCTCAAATGGAGCGTGCGTTTTCTGATCAAATAGTGTTTTGTCAGAAAACATATACTCAGTCGAACCGATAGATGCTCAGACCGAGCGTATCTTCTGTGAGATTATTATTTCACTCGAAGAAGACACATTCAAATCCCGACCTTACTCCCGTACTCTCGTCTCGTATAGACTTGAATTCCTCTGTAATCGTAGCTCTCACTCGTAATGTTGCTCCAAAGATGTCCTCATCAATATTTTCTTCAGAGCCATAATACAAACACACAATTTAATCCGAAGTCGTAAATATCTTGAGTCAACTTCCTATTCTTACTCTGTATTATGTCGCCGACTATCGCAAAACCATTTCACCGGCGGTTTGACTGTTTGTATTTAGCATTTAATGCGCCTAAAGAAAAATAACAAGTAAAAGATATTTAAGAAATAAAATAACAGCGAACCCAATTACCGGAAAAAAGAATTCTATGCGTGGTGAGGGCATGGGCATTCATAAAGTAGGACACTCTCTTATGCCTTTGTATTTATTAATTTGTGCTACGTTCATATGTTGTCCATAATTAAATACTATATTCACACACACCCACAGGACGGGGGAAAGTTTACGTATAGAGATTTTTATATTTATTCACATAATGTTGTAGGCCTTCCATCATATAATTGCATGGGACTCCAAGGGTGACTGCAAATTGGTAATGTAGAAAAAATATCAATGTATATTCGGACCCACGACTTATGCATGTGTGACGGTTAATGTACGTACATTCGAAGAAAAAGTGAGAATGTTTGCAAATCAAAGAGTCAAACACACGATGCAAAAGATTTAATTCATAGAAAATTACTGAAGGCTGATATAGTTCACTGGACTCCAGCAATGCAGTTGCGGACAAACATAGTTAAGGACGTGACTTGCAACTAGGGTGTCAATAGGGTCGGCCCAGTCCGTGCTCGCATTCGGCCCGAGGGTTTTGGCCTCGGATTCGAGTCGGCCAGATTTTTTTCAGGTCAATATAACCAAGTTCGAAACCCGACCCTATAGATTTCGAGCTTAAATAAGTCGGACCGACCTGCTCAAATTCTTTTGTAAATTTATTTTTATTCATATTTTTTTTAAAAAAATTATCGGATTTTCGAACCGGTCTGAATCGGATCCGAAGCCAGATTTAAGCTCGGCCCGAAAACTTGATTTTTTTCGGACCGAAAAACTTAGGCACGAAGCTCGCTATTTTTCGCACCGGGTCAGATTCTGGATTCTGGATCTCGGATCTAAATTGACACCCTACTTGTAACTAAGTTTACTAATTTTAGCATATTGAGTTCTGAGTTAACTTACAATTAGTATGGATAGCTACAACAGTTGTTCGTCCACATCCAAGATGTTTGTTAACGGTTGAGTTACAGCAATCAGCATTTAATGGTCTTTGACTGTTCATAGGCCAATTCTATAGAAAGATTACAACTTTGGATTTTTGGACCATCTATACATTAGGTCGTTTTATGTATTCGACAATGAATATCGTCCTATTATGATAAGACATTTTCTTTTGTCCATTTTTTTAAGGTTGATTGCTACTTAAGCATCCCAGATTGACCGACGAATAAAAATCAAATACATAGTTATTAAATGCCGTTGAACATTAAGATATTATATATTATATATTATATATTCATGTATCTATACTTTACCAAAGGCTGGTACGTATATTCTTATTATAAAAGCGGAAAATATAGGAAAATGCAGATACATCGCCACAAGTTGTTTTTGCAATTTGTGGTCTATGTCATGTCTGTAAAAAAATATTTTTATATGACCATGTAATTTAAGTTTTTGATTTTTAATATTAACTAGGTTAGTACCCGCGCGATGCGCGGGTTATTCTTTTTTAATTATAAAAATAATTGAAATTAATATTTAAAAATAATATAGATCATTTATTTGATATAAAAATTTATATTAAATTTAGTTATTATAATTCATCAGTATGGACGCCTTCAAGTTCAACCCAATCTTGTTTTTCTTTGATATCAACAAACATTTAGTTAAAATACAATATAAAATGATTGTTTAATATTATGAATATGATCTGTTTTGAGAGTGATTAAATATTATAGATTTATTATAGCTCGACTATACTTTCGTTTTTCCATTTATCTTTGTTGTTGCATCAACAAAGTCGTCTTGACATAATTCAAAATTTTGATTAAGAAAATATATTAGTTTTAATTATTCATAAACACTTTAATAATTTTTCTGTCGAAAACTATTAATATAAAATAGTGTAACTGTGAATAAGGAAAAAATTATGAAATACTTCATCACTTTTGGAGTGTTTGTGTAATAATAATAATAATAATAACAACAACAACAACAACAACAATAATAATAATAATAATAATAATAATAATAATAATAATAATAATAATAATTCAATGAAAAACACCGAGTTTGCTCAATTGTACTATGAAAAAGTTTGAACTTACAAACTTTTATATTAATATATTTTAATTTTTCTATTAAAACACTGAATTTTTAATTTGTTACAAATTAAACCATTGATTGATCGAGTTACCTCGATTTTGAGGTAATTTATTCCTAAAGTTCACCATGTATTACAAAAAAAAATTTAAAAAATCACCGAAAGCTTTAAAAAAAAGATTTTGTCATTGCAAATAACTTAATAAAAATTTTACATCAATAATTTGACTCTAATATGAGACAGAGAAAAATGAGTTTGGAGAAGCTAATGAACTAAAACAGAGTTTTGGCATGTGTTTAGAGATTGTGATCATCTCGTAATCATGTCTATTTTTGGGCATAAATAGCTGGGATGTAACCAATACACAGAGCATCACTGTCGATTTTATTACCCATTGTGACGAAGCTCGTCTTTTTGTTGCTTGTACTTCTTCTTCATTATAGGGATCTTGGTCTTATATTGTATATCGGTCATCGAAGTTTTGCCGGAATCATCCCCACTATTCATGCTCTCCGCCAAAAGGATCATAAACTTTATTCGATCAACATCATCGCTGCTGCATCATTCCAGCAATCCTTTCTCCCTCAGCGTTCTCCGAAGGTTTTAGCGTTATGTTATTCCCTCCTTTGTCTGTCATTGGGCTAGAGACGATAAAATATCCTGCAAGGACGATCAAAGATAATGACGCGGCTCAAGCGACAATGACTATTGGCATCATTGGGCATTGCAGGATTCGCCGGTTTGTCAATCACTCTTCCAGTGAACTCCAAAATCCTAACGATTCTCTGCGCGTACTATAAATATCCATATAAAAAATTCTAACATTCAAATTTTTTCACTAAAATTTACAAAGAGACGAACACGTGAATCCATCCATATGACGTAAATTGGGTTTTCCGAAAACTCTAACTAACCTTTTTGACATCATGGAGGTATTTTTTTTTGCGGTTTAGGGACATCTGCTTCTTGCTTCTCATATATCTTTTTTTACGTTATTTACTCTTATTTATTAATCCATGATACCCATTTATAATATATATACATACTTAGCAGTAATAAAGAGTAACAGTTACATTATAAACTCAGATTAATTCTCTTGAATTAATTCCTACCTATATTGTTGTTGTTACCAATAAAATTAAAAGAAATACCAAGTAAGATATCATGTTGAATTAACATGTATATATACACATATATATATTGTAACATATGTATACACACATATATAATATTGTTACAAATATACATGACACATCACAAGAATAAAAAAAATACACATATATACATAAATATATTTATATACATATATATACATAAACACATATATATATATATATATTGATACACACAAAAATGGACCTATATAAAAATGGGTGGAATCTCATGCCCCGTACATATATATGCATACCTATAAACATAAAAGATTAAAAATAAAAAATATACACATATATGCATACATATAGACTCACAATTATATACATATATGCATATATACATATACACATATATACATACATATATATTCACATATATACATATATATGTATCTATACACGTTTGTTATTTTTATTTTTATAGCAGAATATGGAAGAAATGGATGTGATTTTTAAGTCCTGCAATAAAATTAGTTTCGATTATAGTTTTAAATAAATATTAAGTTATTAAATGTATGGTTAGTTGTATGCATTAATACTATATTGCTATTTGAGAAGTTCTAATACTTAATATTTGTATGAGAGAAATCTTAAAAAAATAAATTATATCAAATGTCTAAAGTAAATATTTAAGTTGAAAGTTTTGTTTTAGATAACTATTTTATAATAGTTATCCAACTTAAATATATATATATATATATATATATATATATATAATATTTTAGTTAATCACACGCCAGAATTAAAAAAATATATTATTCATAATTTTTTTAATATAATTTTCCTACTAATTATTAATTTGTTTGTTGTGCATATTCAATTCTGAATCGTCTAAAATAAAAAATATATATTTTTAATATTAGTTACACTCAGGTATCTTTTTTTCGAATTGACCAAACTCTATCAATCATTTTCATTTTAAATTATGTATAGATAAACACATACATAATTCATTAAAGATATGAATCTAGTGAACACAATATCTATGCATGTAAAACATAAATGATAAGGAATTACAATTATATTCGAGTAAATTCATAATTAGTAGATTTTGGAATTTAGGATTTTTAGAATGTGTGGATTGCCTATGTATCCTGTGGAGACGATTTTTGGTGAAGGAGTTTCAAACCTCTCGAAAGCCTGTATTTTTTTTATGAGGAATTTGAATGGGACAGAAAGAATATCATTAAATTGTTATAACTTCATGTACATAAAAGGGTGATGGATATATGATTCATGTCAATACAATGAAAATGTAAACATAAAAAACAATACTACAACTCTAGGTTAAAAGGGAGAATGACAGAAGCAAAAATAAAAGTGAATAGAGAAAAACTAATGTATTGATAGACAGACATTAATAATACAGAAGAAATCAATTTGACTAATAAATTTTCTTTTTAAATAATCTATTGTTAATTTTCTTTTCGATATAAATAAAACAAATAAATTTTAAAGTATAATTAAGTAAAAGTTTATGTAATATATAAAACTAAAATCATATAAAATTTTTATATAATAAAGATACTCTTGTCTCAGGAATGCATAAATATAAAGAAACTATATTATCAAAAATAAATAAAAACAGTTAATAAAAACTTAATATTGAAAAAATTATCAAAACAGTAAATTAAAATTTCATCTTCAAAACTGGAGTTAATAAATACTTGGGTGTCCAATACGATATAGAAAAATCGTCTACTTTCATTTGGACGAAACCTGAAAATACCAACTTCGATACCATCGATAAAACTTGTCCACACCTTTGTTTGATAACGCTTCATTTTAAATTAAATTTCACTTACTATTTTATTTCCGATTACTCGTTTTTTTATTTATTTTTTCTTTAATTTTAAAATATTTTGTATAATTATCTAGATCACCAAAAATATTATTAATTAATCTCATTATATATATATATATATATTTCAACATTTTCTTTTATAATCAAATATAATTAAATTTAAAATAAAAATAAATAAATAAGAAATTAATCAAATTAATATACGTATATATACATGTAGTTTTCTCCTTATTCACACCAAATTTATCATTAACCTGTAGATTTTTCCTATTTTATATTTATGGTGATGACATGAATAATCTATTAGAATATTTTATATGCACTTAGAAAAATAAATATTTAATGCTGAGTGCATATAAAATATTTGGATATTTAATGCTGAGTCATCAGCATATAAAATATTTAATGCTGACTCACACTTTTTTTGCTGACTCATCACTTTTTTGGATTGAAATTGACGCTGTTAACAGAGGGATGTTTGATTTGGAAAACAAATTAAAAGTTTGGGTATTTATGTGGGAGTTGTGAAAAGTTCAGCTATTTATATGATAATTATATAGTTCGGGTATTTATGTGAGATTTTTGTAAAAGTTCGGGTATTTTTATACGATTACCCCTAAAATAAATACTTGTGAAATACTGATAAATCAGAAGTAACATTAGACCTTCAAAAATCAGTAGGTTTATTAAATAATTATACCCATTTTTATGGGCCGAAATCAATATGGTCTTTATCAAGGAAAAAGGGAGAGTTGGCCTTGGATTTGGAGGCCCACAAACTAAATGAAGATGAAGAAGAAGATGATAGATAGAGGAAAACACATGCAAAGGCAACCAACCTCTCTTTCCACATTTTTCTCTCCGGGATAATTTCTTCATTTCCATATAGCATATATATATATACATACATACAATTATTTATATGTACACACAAATTTACATATTTATATTTACGATTATATACATATGAGTGTATAAGATAAGAGGAATAAAAGTATTAGTGTTCATAAATCAATAATCTGCTAATTTAATTATCATCGATTATATGTGAATATTTTAAATGCTACATAAAACTTATCTCTCAACCTTTATCTAAATTCAGGCTACTTTTGGGGCGTGTTATCACGATGAAGAAATCATCGATGGGTTAATATAGAGTATAACAAAACAAAAATACAGCAAAGTAAAAGTAATTAGGAAAAGATGAATAATTAGTGTGGTTATATAGGTATTTAAATTTTAAAGACAAATTAAATTTCTTTATATACTCCAAATTTTTTATTTTATTGTTTTTACATTAAGATAAAATTACAAAGATAACAAATAAATTTTAAATATAAATATAATCAAATAAAAATCTTAATAATATATAAAACTTAGAATAGGGTAAAATAGATTTGGACATAATAAAGATGAATGCTTTTCTTTTTTTTATTATAATAATATGTTGATTTTATTTTGTTGTTTAATGAATTATAAATTTTTATAGTTTAATTATAAACAAATAAAAATTGAACAAAACCTCACCTAAGATAATAGATAGATTATTTATCTATTCTTATATTCATGTGGTCTTTCTTTTCATTTTATTAGTGGGCTAATTAATGATTTTTCTAATTTTTTAATTTTTGTTATTTTCTTATATTCATGAGGTCATTTTTTTGTAGTTTTTTTGTTAGTAACCGTTTATTTCATATTCATTAATCAAATTTATGTAGCTAACAAATTATTAAATGATAAATTAAAAATAATTACAAACATCATATAGATAATAATGTGGATGAATATGTGTCCTGTCATCACCATATACAGTTTCGGTCTTTTCACGGAGACCGCTACCGCTATGCTCAAGAACATGTGAACAACAGTGGCCTATCAGTTTTATGCTCTCGATTGAGCAAATCGCGTTGACCCATTTCGACTCTGAAACGGAAGATTCGTTCGGAAAACGTTGGAGCCAAAACACCATGATTATATTCCTAGCCAAGCTACCAACGACTGAGGAAGAGCGGCTCAAGCGTTCCGATTGTTGGAGTTTTTTTAATTAAATGAAAGGAGATATTTTTATATGTTATTCTCCACATTTATATTCTAAAACTTAAAAAATATTTATGACTTTTGGGAGTTTTACAATTTTTCAATCCTATAAATAGGAGGCTTTGTTTTCATTTTTAAGAACATCAAGAAAAACACAAAAGCTTTCTATAAAAGAAAGAAAATCATCTTTTTTCCTTTGTGATTCAAACCGAGCTTTGAGTTCGACAAGGCACCGGAGTTTGAAGTACCACTGTTCCGGTGAGGTACGTCCGTCCTATCCTGGGAGGATATATTCCATTAACCGTAGGTACCGCGCGGGGAATAATTTCCTTAAGGAGACACGGTTCGCCGTGGGTTCGGATTTGGTTTTCCGGTTTTAAAACAAAAATCATATTGATATAATGATGTTGGTTTGAACATAACTTTCTATACCGTTATCGGAATTGCATGTTCTTGATATCGTTTCGTAGATATCAAAATTATCTTTCTAATGGTGTATAACATGGATGATTTGGTCGTATGTTCTGAAAGTTATTAAACTTGGACAGTCTTGGTATGAAATTGAAAGTTAACTATGCATGAATATGAGACATATAAAATAACACATCCAACAATGATTACTATGGGTCTCGTTCTAAAACATTCGGGTACCAACAACAAAAATATACGTTTAATTCCAAGAATTAAATCAGCAACTCTTAAATCTTTCATGTCAAATCTTGTGGATAGCATGCGCTTTGTATCGTTTATAGTTGAAATGTCATTACTCATTATCAACATATCATCCACA
>NW_010960960.1:247567-248244 GCF_000463585.1 Tarenaya hassleriana
CTCCAATCGTGAAGACATATCCACTCGTGGATTTTGTTTCACTTGACCCAGTAATCCAATTTGCATCACAATATCCTTCAAGCACAACTGGATATTTGGAATAATGTAATACGTAATTTTGAGTATGTTTTAAATACCCCAAAATACGTTTCATTGCCATCCAATGACTAGGATCTGGATTACTTGTATACCGACTGAGTTTACTTATTGCACAAGCAATATCTGGTCGAGTACAGTTTGTGATATACATCAAGCTTCTTAGAACTCTTGCATAGTCCGATTGAGACTCACTGTTACCTTTGTTCTATGCTAGAGCAAGGTTCGCATCAATTGGAGTTCTTGCAACTTTGAAGTCCAAGTATTTAAACTTCTCAAGTACTTTCTCCATGTATTGAGATTGAGAAAACGCAAGACCTTCAAGAGTTAGAAATTTCTTGGAAGATATTCCGTATTGGCCCAAACCATTGACACCTATATGCATACACTGCGATAATCTCGCTGCAATAGGAAGAGCAGGAAGTGTGATGTACAACGGAAAGTCTCGTCACATTAGACGTAGACATAATACCGTTAGACAACTAATCTCAAGTGGTGTTATCACTGTTGACTACGTGAAGACAAAGGATAATGTAGCTGATCCACTTACAAAAGGTCTTTGTAGAGATTTAGTTGAAAAA
>NW_010960960.1:251929-268714 GCF_000463585.1 Tarenaya hassleriana
GGGATCAGTCCTCGGGCGACGGCGGCGGAACTGGCCAAAGCGACGCCGTTTCTGGAGAATCGGATCAAGACCTTCGCCGGAAATGGCTGCGATAAAGCCGAGCTATGAGAAGAACCCGAGATAGCGCGAGAAGTAGCGGCGAGGGAAGAGAGACTCGGGGGAGCTTTGCGTGCTTGAATGGCTGCCAAAGCAGACTTAGATAGTCTCCTAGACGCCATGTGAGCTGAAACGGAGAGGGATTAGTGGGCTACGGTTTTTCAAAGAAGTTAATTATGGTGGTCGGTGGTGATGATGATGAGGCAGGAGGGAAGAGGGTTTTACGAAGCTTGGAGAAGAGGCAAAGAAGATGGTAGAACGGGGCTTCGGCCGTAGGCCAGGTCCTTCGAGAATTTTCCGATGGAAATTTTAGAAATTTATAAAAAAAAAGGTGCCAAATTAATATTTAAAATAAAATTTAAGAGGTCAAGTTTTATTTTCGGAAGGTAATTATGCTTTCATTGAGAGTCGAACTCAAGACCTCCCGCTTACTAAACGGGTGCTCTAACCAACTGAGCTATGAAAGCTTGAAAGATGATTGGAAATTATTAATAAAAATCCCTTCAAACTTCATTATTTTTTATTTTCTTCACTTGAGAAAATGGAATTTTTTAAGATAGATCTATACTCTTCATTTACACAATGTTAATCATTTAACGAATCTATATATATTAATAAAGATGTTTAAAGAGATTTGGTGAGGATACATAGGATCCACCTCATCATCCATGTGACAAATTTTTTTATTAACTATTCAAAATCTTTGTTTATAATCTTTATATAAATTAGGTAGGAGTATTTTTATTTTCTTAATCATTCAAAATCTTTGTTTATAATCTTTATATAAAAACCTAAATTGTTTTTAGATTAATATATTATTAAATTTTTATTTGACTATACATATATTCAAATTTTAAATATTTCTAAAGATACAAAAATGAAAATATTAATATCTTATTGTCAATTTTAAAAAATAAAACAGTTCATCTTTATTTTATATGTTAACTATGATAAATGAAATATTTATCAATGTTTGACTTGCTGAGGAGTTTTCCACCCCCCCTCAAAGACCTTCATAGGTTATAGTGAAATTATGCTAATTAATACTCACCACTTAAAAGTAATGACCACCAATATATGCACGTTTTTGTTTTCAAGGTAATGGATAGTTTTGGGTTCTAAATCTTCAAGGTAAAATTTTATTCTATTAAATATATGTTACATATTATATTGCTTTCCATTTATTATCATAATAATTATGGTTAACTAATGAATATTGTTGTCCATTTTTTTTATTTTTATGAGTGGTTACTGAATACTATTTAACTTTTGGTAATTTTTCTATATTTTTTAATTAACATTGATAAATATTTCATTTATCATAGTTAACATATAAAATAAAGATGAACTGTTTTATTTTTTAAAATTGACAATAAGATATTAATATTTTCATTTTTGTATCTTTAGAAATATTTAAAATTTGAATATATGTATAGTCAAATAAAAATTTAATAATATATTAATCTAAAAACAATTTAGGTTTTTATATAAAGATTATAAACAAAGATTTTGAATGATTAAGAAAATAAAAATACTCCTACCTAATTTATATAAAGATTATAAACAAAGATTTTGAATAGTTAATAAAAAAATTTGCCACATGGATGATGAGGTGGATCCTATGTGTCCTCACAAATCTCTTTAAACATCTTTATTAATATATATAGATTTAGTTTTTTGATAGATGAGAACTCATTAGAGAATTAAAGTTCAAGATTATTATTGGAAATTTTCCTTCTCCTTACCTTAATAAAACTAGAGTTTTTGCACCCTATAAAAAGAATATTATAATTAATTATTTTTGTCCATTAAGAAAAAAATTTACACTACGAAAGAAAGGAGCGAAAATCCTAGAAGTCTCTTGATTTTTAAAGTTGTTTCACTGCAATACATGGATCCACAAATGTTTTGAGAACTATGTTTTAATGATAGTTTGTGTGAATTATACAAAACTAGATCCAGTTTTCTATTTGGATTTTCATAAAGTCAAATCCCTAGAAAACCTAAAATTATCTTACAATGTCTACCTTTAGCAATGTTAACGAAGAAAAAATCATAGAAAAATATATGGAATAGAAAAAAATATTGGCAACAACACTAATTGAAAAGTAAAAAAAAATGAAACAAGATATTGCATATTAAAATTTTAAATTTTTTAAATATGATGTAAATATATACTATATGGAGCTGTTGAGAGAATAAACAATAAAATAAATATTATAAATCAGAAAACATATGAATAAAAAGAACAACAAGAAATAAAAGAAATCATAAATTAAACATAAATGAATAATTATATTTAGAAAAAATCGTATATAAATACCTGAACTTTTACAAAAATTCCACATAAATATCTGAATTATAAAATTTCTATATAAATACATGAACTTTTCTAAAATCCTATATAAATACTTAGACTTTTGAAAAACTCCCAAATAAACCCAAAATACGTTAATAATATCACCTATTTTTATTTGAAAAGTACCTTAAATTTGTATTTATTTGGAATTTTTTTTAAAGTCTAGGTTATATAGGATTTTTAAAAGTTCAGGTATTTATATGAATGTTTTATAGTTCAGATATTTATATGAGATTTTTGTAAAAATTCAGATATTTATATGTTATTTTTCCTTATATCTAATCAATACTTGTCTGTATTTTATAGATAACAAATGTTTTTTTTTGGTAAAAAAGGTGAATTATATATATATATATATATATATATATATTTATGAACCATAGAGTGTTTATACACAATATCGACATTGAAGCCTATATCAACCAAAAGAATGATTCCATGCTTTGGATAAACAACACAAGCCATAGGGAGAGATATGACACTAGTGATCTAATAACACAAATAACAAATGTTTTATTAAAAATGGAAAAATCCTAAAAAAATATTGAACTTTTCAATTTTGATTAAAAAAATACCGAACTTTATTTTTTGTTAAATAAACATTAAACTTTTTAAATGAATCTAAAAAAACAATGAACTTTTTAATTGATGCAAAAAAATACATAAATTTTTCCGCGATTATCAAAAAAACACTAAACTTTTTTAGTGATTCAAAAAAATATATGAACTTTTTTCGATTGTAAAAAAAACTAAATAAAATAATATGACGTGTTTGTATATCCTTGTACCATGTCAGTCATTTTGTTTATTTTGACAATCGTAGAAGAGTTAGGTGTTTGCTTTGTCAAACTTCAAAAAATATAATGTTTATTTGATAAAATAAAAAATAAAGTGTTTTTCTGGTCAAAATTTGAAAGTTGAATAGTTTTTTTGGAATTTTCCATAAAAAAAATCACTTAGATTATATTAGAGGAGAGAATAACTCGTATTAATAGTGAAATCACCTAGATTTTTATTTTTAAATTATTTTTTTATATCAACCTACTATAAATGATTGATTTTTTTTCATATTTTATTGCGATTTCATTTTTTAAATCAGTAAAAATAAAATACTCAATTTTCTACAAATTTAAGATTTTCTAGAACCTTTCATTAGTCGTGATTCTCATAAGATAAGCCCGTTTGATTTTTTCAAATAAGCCGAGATCCAACAATCCCCATAATAATCAAAATAGGTCATGAGTCAGGTGAATACTAAATGCATTACATGTAACGAATGCACTGTGTGTAGCTGATTCCAATGCAAAGATAGCTCATTCAAAGTGTACATTGTTCGAAAATGTATGTTTTATCTTTAAACCTTCTCTAGTGATCTATTGTCGGATGTACTTGCTAGACAAATAACATGGTGTCTTGAAGTGTTCAACTTTTGTGTACACTAAGACAATAACATTCACATAATATACCCCTCTCTCTCTAATAAGCTCATTTGTTGCGGCTATTATGGTTATGGGACGACATCTGTTAATGTTCATCAATTACTCTAGAAAATTAACCCTTTTACCATTCTCATACAATCGGTCCATTTCATATTTGATATAGGAGATTTTCTCTTTGATAGTATCTCAATATACTCTACTCTTATAGAAGATAAAAGAATATTTAAGAACATAACCTCAATCTTGCCAATTTACATTACTTTTATCATAGGAATGTAAAATGTCTTCAGTCTCGAGTGATTTAATTGACTCCACATAATTCGGTTGTCCCATTGAATATAACACTGGGGGTCTTTTCTGATATGATCCCGGAACGACAATCTCAAAACTAGATGATAGATACGAAGTCCTAAAACCCCTAAGAGTTGAATAAGTGATCATATGGGTTTCATATAGACTATCTAACGTCTCACACATCGGTTTGACATGCATTTTAGACATATTAGGACGTTAGTAGGCTACGATGTGTACTCTTTTTCTTTGACCCTTTACAGGTCGACACCCTCGAAGAATTCCTCAGAATATTAGACAAAAGAGCGAGATTTGGAAGCCCGAAGGAAGCTCAAAGAAAATGGGCGACCGACCATTTATATGAGCGGGCACCCGTTTTCCTTCACTGTCAAAAATGGGCGTCCGACTTGCATAAATGAGCGACAGTCTGGATTGCCGACGAAGAAGAAAAGTAGACGCTCGGCTCACACAAATGAGCGGGCGCATGAAAATGTAACTTCATCATTTGGCTCAAAGAAGAAAGGTCCGTTAAGGAGGAGGAAAAACCTAATTTTTGCTATCATCAAAAGGGAAAAGGAAGAGAGAGAGGAGGAACTTTTAACCACACTTTGAAGAACACACCTTAGAGAAGAAGTTGGAAGAACTTGGAGACCAAAGGAGACATTTTGAAGGAGAAGACTACCATTGAAGACCATCTTGAGCATTTATTCTTCTTTTCTATGTTTTTCCATCTTGTTTTCTATTTTGAAACCTTAGTTATGGAGTAGTGATTTTGTTGTGGGTGAGGGATCCCACTTTGTAGGGATGTTTGTTCTTAATCTATGATACTCTTTGGTTGTTTTTCATGTGGTTTGATGGGGCATTATCCAAAATACCCTTCTTCTGCTAAAACTACTTCTACACATACCCTCCTCCACATGTGATCATGTGACCAAAATAACTATATGGTCACATGATGGTCACATTGGTCATAACGTTAAATTTATAGCGATCATACCAAGTCGCCATGATCACACCTTACATATCACACAAATCACTTGGTGAAATCATCAAAATTTTAACGTTGTGACAAATGTGACCATCATGTGACCATACAATTATTCTGGTCATATGGTCACATCTGGAGGAGAATATGTGCAGAAGTAGTTTAAGCAGAAGGAGGGTATTTTGGATATTTTGCCGGTTTGTGTTTTTTTGATGTTGTGTGTTCAATGTTTTTGGCCTTGGCAAAATCTTGGTTGAATGATTTTAGAATAGCATTGATCATAGAGATATGAGAATGTTGTTTATATCTTAACATCAAATGAGTAGGTTAATCACATTGAAAAATGGTTTATCCGGTCTAGGATTCATGATAGGGATTGTTAATGCATTTAGAAATCAACTAGATCATTGAGAGATGGGTAGTTGATTATCTAGAAAGTAGGTTTAAGCTTGAGAGAGACAAACCTTATCCCATGAGCCTTCAAATCCCAAAATTTGGAATCGACTATTGTAGTAGTCAACATACTTAGATCATCCTTGCATATTAGAGAGATCCCGAATCCCAACACCTTATGAGCAATATTTTTCATCATCTTTTGATCTAGCTCTAAGATAGATTAGCGCAACCTAGTTCTCGTGATCGATCCCAATACTACAACTACTGTATACATGCGGTTAGTGGTATGAATCGGGTTACAAATTTAAAACTCAGTGCGTGCGCATCAAGTTTTTGGCGTTGTAACCGGGGACTAGGCGTTTCTAGTGTTTGTCTAAATTTTTACTAGGTCACCATTGCTTGGGTTCCTACTTGGGATCACTTTGTAGTACGATTTTTTCTCACGACCTTTGGTTCGTTCTTCTCTCTCTTGTGCCAGCTCTTTCGTTGTATGACAAGAAGCACAACCGACAAGGGTGGTAGACTCATCTTTGATCCAGACATTGAAAGGATTGTTTTCACCCGGAAACAACAGCGAGAGTGGAGAATGACTGAAGAAATGTTGAGAGGGAACAACGCTCAAAGGGGTCAGCCCCAAGAGACCTCTAGGACGCTTGGAACGTACACACAACCGAAGCACACTCATTTACTATCATGTATCAACAAGGAGTCGTTGGAGGACTTTGAACTCCAACCACAATGCATTCAAATGCTCAACAATATGAGTTTATGTGGAAGACCCAACGAGGATCCAAATGTGCACCTTACAAACTTCAAGATGAATTGTAAGGTGATCAAGAAAGGGGCTCGCATAACCACGAAAGATGTGCTCCTTGAAGCTTTCCCCTATTCACTTATAGAGAAAGCTAGAGATTGGCTCTACACTCTTGAGCCGAATTCCATCTCAAAATGGGACGAAATGGAGGAGCAGTTACTTATGCAATATTACTCACCCACCAAGACTCAACATGTGAGGAATCAGATAAACGCTTTTGTGCAAGAGGATGGGGAGAATCTTCATGATGCATGGGAACGCTTCAAGGAATATCAAAGGATGTGTCCTCACCATGGAATGAAACGAGACACTCTCCTATCCATCTTCATCCACGGGTTGAAAGACGACACTCGTTCGTGGATTGATGCAGCATGTGGAGGCGACATCTATGATATCTCCTTCCAAGAACTAGAAGCAACGATTGCAAAACTGGCCAAGGGACGTAGCTACACGTCGAATGAGTTCAGTAGGAGAAGCTCTACGAAAGGAGATATGGGAGAAAGCGTAGCTCTTAAGGCGGTGTTATCTGACCTTGCCGAGATAAAAATTCAACTCGCCAATGCCAAGTGAAAATCTAGGTGTATAAATTCGATCAAGTAATAATATCCTAGACTCAACAAATACCGCAAGTGTACGAATCGTGTATAGTAGCTAGGGTCGAAGACAGGGACAAAAATAGACAAAGAAATCAAATCAAATCCAAGTCTAAATGATGAATACTGCAGGCTTCGAGATTGCTTTACATGCAAGGGTCTTTCAAAAGATGCAAACTCAGTAGTTTATTTATCCAATTCAGGGAATTCAAGCTCTAAAGTAGAGATTAACCCTCTTGAGTCTAATATCACTATCCATACTTTATCCTACTAATCTCTCGAACGCTATCATAATCCCTAGCAAAATATTCATCTCTCGATGCAATACCTGTTCTATTTATTGAGTTATTTCCAGGTTAGAATCCCATAGGTGTATGCGAATTAAAACCCTAAGTTCATTCAATCAAGTGGACAACAAGATCAAACGCATTAAGATCAACTCAATAAACCGAATAGAATAAATAAATCGACATAGTCTTGAATTAAAAACCAAAGATACTTACATAGTAAATCCCTAACATGCAGCAAATGAACTACTCGCTAAATATTGAGACGTTAGAGTTCATATCAATAATATAAAATATCGTAAAATAGAAGAAAGGAAGAATGTTTAGTCAATTTTCCAGTTATCTACTCCGATCTCTTGCCTCTTGATAATCGCCCCTTTTTGTGTGCTCTAGGGTATATTGTTTGTCAAAGTATGAATATTTTCGACCATTAAGGCTAATCCTAGTTATTTTCTCTTTCTTTTGGGCAAATTTGGAAGATTTTTGGAATTTAAGTGACCCGATCCTGTCGGCAATAAGTGACACGATCGTGTCACATCGCAGTTTTGACCGGCTTCAAGAAGTTTCTCATAACTTTCTGCTCCGACATCAAATTTGGGTTGATGTCTATGCGTAGATATCAAAAAGAGATTTCCAATGATGTAGAGAATGCATGATTTGGACTCATAGAGTGAAAGTTATTGGACTTGAAAGATTTGACGTTTCTAAGCTTCACGTTTTCTCCGAAACAACTCCAAATGTTTCCGGTTTGTCCGTGATGTTCTGTAATCCATGTTTTCCACTCCTTTTGCTTTCTTTATGTGTGAATTCCGATTTAAAAACTAAAAAACACAACCAACCAATATCGATACCAAATGTACCCTAGAATGTCTACAAATATGTAAAACCGAGTGAAATACGCTAGACATTCTGTATCAAAACATCACACAAAATACGTATTATCACCAAGCAAGTAGCTGCAGTGGAAGATCATAATCTAGCGCAAGTTCAACCGGGAATGTATATGGTTGATCAAGAGACAGAGGAAGCCAACTATATTGGCCCCAACCAATACACTCACCTGCCTAATTTGTACAACCCGGGATTGAGGAACCATCCAAACTTTTCCTACAAGAACATGCCAAATGCGCTAAATCCTCAACCCACATTTCAACAGAATAACCAAGGACCTCCGGGTTTTCAATCGAAATTTCAGTAGCATATTCAAGAAAATCAAGGCTCAAGGGAATTCTAACTACCGAGTGCAACAAGAACAGCCCAAGGAACAAGACCCCGAGATAAAGGACATGCTAATGCAAATACTTCACGACCAAAAGTCACAAGGACTCTCCATCAGGAACATTGAAAATGAGCAAATTGTGTTCAAGAAGCAATTAGAGGGAGTTCAAGCTTGCTTGAAGATCTTGAACAACCAAGCAGTGCAACTTGCGTTATCTTTTTCCTCAAAATCACAAGGAACTCTTCTAGGAAAGAGTTTGAGCTAAGAGGTGGAAAACAAATCACAGAGATCATCCCTCCGATGGTTGAAAAGACATCACCCCCAAAGCTAACGAGGGAGGAGAAAGGAAAAGCTGTGGATGAAGGCACCCCCGTGGTACAAGAACAAGAAAAGAAACCGATATACATTCCACCACCACCAAAGGTACCCCCGATACCATTTCCTTCTCGTTTGAAGAAATTTAACGAGGACAGCTAGTTTGGGAAGTTTGCGAAAATATTGAAGAAGATGGAAATCACCATGTCTTTCCATGAAGCGATTCTCCAAATGCCTTCATATGCAAAGTTCCTAAAGGACATATTGAAAAAGAAACGAGTAGTAGAAAAGGAGACCGTAACTCTTAGCACCTAAATTAGTACTGCCATTACAAAGCATGAGCTTCCCCTGAAGATGTCTGATCTGAGAAATTTTTTTTATCCCTTGCAATTTGGAAAACATCGAGATTGATAGGGCACTATGCGATCTTGGAGCTTGTGTAAGTTTGATGCCACTATCCATCTACAAGAAATTGAACATAAGTGACTTGAAACCCACGAGGATAGCCTTACAACTCGCGGATCAGTCCATCAAGTATCCAGTAAGGATATTAGAGGATGTACCTCTCAAGATTGGTAGATTTTATGTTCCGGTAGATTTTGTTGTGCTAAACATGGATGAGGACTCCAAAATCCCGATAACTTTAGGTCGATCCTTCTTGAGTATCGTGGACGCCGTAGTACATGTTCGAGCAGGGAGATTGACAATGAAGATCGGGGATGAGACCGTCAAATTTAAGCTCGATCAAAATCTCAAGCAACCTTCGGTAAATGACTCGATTTTTGTGTGGATATGCTTGAAGCTATGGCCGAAGAAGTAATTGTGGAATTTCGTGAAGTCGATTCCTTGGAAGTATCACTCATGGCTGCAGAAGAGAGCCTCTACAGTAATTGGAATGAGATAGAAGAGATTCGATGAGCGTTAGATGACGAAGAAGAAAACTGGAATGAGTCTGTAGAAAATCAGGCGATCCAGCCACTTTTTGAGGTGACCTGGCCAGATTTTCTGAGCTCCAACAATGAAGATAATTTTGCATGAATGGGCGCCCGACCAGAAAACTGGTCGACCTGGTCAGAATTTCTGAGCAAAACTGCAACATCAGATTCACTTTCGGGCACCTGCTAACCTAAATGAGCGGCCCGACCAGATTTTCTGAGCTCCTACAATGAAGACAGCTTCGCACAAATGGGCACCCGACCACAAAACTGGGCGGCCCAACCACTTTCTCTGAGCAAAATTGAACCTTCTTTGATGGAAAAAAATGCCCGGTTGGACCTCCACGACACATCCAAAGACATAAAAGGACATCATCCATTGATTGGGGCCCTGAGCAAGCGCCGGACATGGAATTAAAGCTCTTACCACAAGGACTTAGATACATTTTTCTTGGCACAAACTCTACATATCTGATAACTCATTTTTTTCCTCTATATTTTTATGAGAATTTGTCTAGGTTTTACAAGATAATCATATGCATTCATAGGCATTGTAGACGTGTTAGGATACAAAATCCGATTGAGCTTTAGTTTTGCAGTGTTACAGGTTTCGAAGATGATTGGACTCGAAAAGGAGCATTTTTGGAGCTTTAGAGATGAAGTCCAGAAGAGATACTCATTGATACGCACCCGGATCCACATTTTATGCGAAAAACTAGGCGATGGGTTTCGTTCTAAAACCCCTAAGAAATCCGAAACAAAAACTAGAACCCAAACCTGGAATATGCCATCTCTAACCCTTGTTAAACTCGACTTGGGAACTCTAGCCAACAGTGAAAGTGCCACAAGTACTTGCGGATTAATACTTGATAAGCCAAGAACACCAAGCAAATCGATTGGAGTTCGGGATTTTGTTCTCTTTAGAACTTCAAGAAGAAACTATCTCAATAGAATATAATCCAGTTAAGTTTTACAATGAACTAAAAACAATTCTTAAACAAAACAAAACCCTAATTAAGTCCCAAAACTATGTAGTTTTAATAAAAATCGGGAAACTGGCATGGACCATGTTACAAGTGACATGGGCTGTCAAGTCTCTGAGCAAAACTCGACAAGCGGTCTGAAAGTAGCACGGTCCGTGTTGGAAGTGACACGGGCCGTGTTACATCTTTGAGAAAAAACCTCGACCAACTGATGAAAAGTGACTCGGTCCACGTTGGAAGTGACTCGAGCCGAGTTACATTTCTGTCACAATGACGCGGGGTAGCTCGATGTGGCGTGAGCTGTGTCAGGCTTCTATAACTCTAACGCAGTCCATGTTAGAAGTGACATGGACCGTGTTAGATGTCTAAGCTTCGTCATCCTTCACTTGTAAACAACTTATCCAAGTCTCGGTCTTACTCTCGTGCTCATCCTCAGCTCGTGTTGTCTTGAATTCTTCATGAATCATGCGCACGAAAGCCGCTTGTAGCCTCTTGGTCCTTGATCGGGTTAACGGCCCTTGAACTTGGAGTTCCTCTCGTGCGTTTGACCGGACTCGCTCTTGTGTTCCGGGGATGCCCTCATCATTCCCTTCCTCTTCAAAAGGGTTTGCCCTCAAATCATTTCATCATCTGCATCAAACGGGGACAAGTCAGCCACATTGAAAGTAGGATTAATGCCATAATCACCTAGAATTTCAATCTTGTAGGCGTTGTTGTTGATCCGCCCGAGCACTCGAAAAGGTCCTTCGCCTCGTGGCATTAGCTTCGACTTCCTCTGGTTAGGGAAGCGCTCTTTACGCATGTGAACCCACACCAAGTCTTCAGGCTTGAATATAACCTCTCGACGTCCCTTGTTGACTTGCTTGGTGTATTGTTCCGTCCACCTCTCGATGTTCTTCCTCGCCCTCTCATGTATCTGTTTCACAAACTCAGCCTTTTTCTTACCGTCAAGGTTAGTTTGTTCAGACGTAGGTAATGGACTTAAATCCAAAGGAGTCATCGGATTAAACCCATAAACAATTTCAAACGGAGAATAACGAGTGGAACTGTGCACAGATCGATTATACGCAAACTCTACATGAGGAAAACGCTCTTATCAACGCTCTAAGTAACGTGGATAAGGTCCTATTAACTACCTCAGCCTGACCATCCGTCTGAGGGTGACAAGTCGTAGAAAACAACAACTTAGTTCCTGGTTTTGCCCACAACGTCTTCCAGAAATAGCTAAGTAACTTAGCATCTCTATCCAACACTATATCCCTAGGTACTCCATGCAACCTAACCACTTCTCTAAAGAACAACGATGGTAGGTGTGAGGCATCATCGGTCTTATGACAGGAAATAAAATGTGCCATCTTCAAAAATCTATAAACAATCACGAATATCTCATCTGTTCTTGTACTAGTCCTAGGCAGGCCTACCACAAAATCAATAAAAATGTCTATCCAAGGCTCGCGAGGAATAGGAAGAGGGGAATACAAACCGTGGACTTTGCCTTCTTGCATGTGACACATCTCCCACAGATTCTCTCCACATCTCTCTTCATGTGTGGCCAATAAAAATGTTCCTGCAACATAGATAACGTCTTGGCCACTCCAAAGTGTCCCATTAGTCTACCACTATGAGACTCTCGAACAAGCAAATCACGCATTGAACAATGAGGAATACAAAGCCTGTTCTCCTTAAATACGAACCCATCATGTCGAAAATAGCTGCCAATGGTATGTTGCTCAGTCGACTCTTATGGTTCTCCAAAATCCAATTCTGATTCATAGAGTTCCTTAATATGCTCAAATCCTACCAGCTTAGCATCTAAAGTAGATAGCAATGTATGCCTCCTAGAAAGCGCATCAGCCACTACGTTTTCTTTTCCCTACTTATAACGTACAACATAGGGAAATGTCTCTATGAAGTCTATCCACATAGCATGACAACGGTTAAGCTTTGCTGACCTTTAAGATACTTAAATGAGCAGTGATCGGTATGAATTGTTGGTTTAATGCTCTATGATGTACTGTTTATGAGCTTTGTTCAGATACATTTGATGTATTGATACTTTCTACGGTTTTATGAGAGTATTTGATTCATTACATGTTCTTGTATACTAGATGTGATATGAAATCCATGTATCATTATGAATGATACCAAACTCCCTAGTCTTGTGTCATTATGGGAATGATGACATAATAAGACTAGTACGATGTGTGATTGATGATCATATAGATGATCATATGTATTGGATACGATCACAATCATAGGTATTCGTTGGAGAACGGAATACTGGATTGACCCGCATGAGATTGTCATATGGACTAGCGTCATGACTTTAATCTCATATGGCGATTCCATGATTGGATCCTAAGACCTGAGATATCTACGGAATCCAACATGACGAGTTGCGTGCTTTGAATACGTCAAACGTCCTGCGTAACAGGAGGACTATAAAGGCGTGTATCAGGTGCGAAACGAATCATGTGCTGGATTGTAGATAGTCAAGACGGGATTTGTACCTCTCGTAAAAGAGAGAGATATCGCTGGGCCCCTCGTGTGAGCTAGACTGTAGAAATGTGTGGCCGCACTATAGACGAACGTCGTCTATTTCAGACAGTCGAACTCAGTGAACGAGAAAGCAGTCGAATCAGATAAGGTGGCTTGTCCATGCCTTATGTTCGACATATGATATCGTGATACAAGAGGATCATCAACCGGAATCATCTCTGGCATTCGTAAACTCTATTCGAGATAGGTAGTCATAGTGTCTTGCTAGAGACCGCCTATGACTTGTATATCCGGAATAGAGATTTCGGACTATACTTCTATATCGAATGAGCCTACAGGGTCACACACGCAGGGAAAGACGAAACGTGCAAGAAAACGATGGAAAAACCAAGACGGAAGGGTCTGGAACGGACGGTCCAGAAGTCCGGAACGGACGGTCTGCCGTGCCAGACCCGACGGTCCAGAATGGACTGTCCGTTCCAGAAGGTCTGGAACGGACGGTCCACTAATGCCAGACCGTCCGTTCTACGTGCTGGAACGGACGGTCCGAGTGTATTTCTGGACCATCCGTTCCGGGCTTCAGTTTTTCCGAAATTAAACCGAATTAGGGTTAAATCACCTTATAAGAAGGAGATTAAAAAACCCTAACTCGTGGGAGACTAAGAGAGCCGACTTTTGGCAGAAAAGGGAGAGTTTTTGGAGATCCAAAAACGAGTTCCAAGTCTCGAGATTTCTCGGTGCACATATCGAATAGAGATTCGAGTCCTAGCAGACAAGTTCCAACCGTTGGAATCCATCCCGTGGTGTAGATACGTGTAGAGGGCGAGGTATTCTTCCTGCGTTTAGTGATCAGACGTGTTCTTCGATTGATACAGGCCCCGGATCGATTGAGGTAAGCGTTCTAACGTTTCTACGATTCAATAGCAGCATGGTTCTAGGGTTCTATAAAATTTTTGTTTTACTTCCGCTGCGCAAGCCCTAGAATCGATCTCTTAGGAATTAGATTCGCTCATGAGATCCCAGGAAACCCAACAGTGGTATCAGAGCCTGGTTGCTCTGTTTTGATTTCGTAGAACCCGATCACACGCGTTTTAGGATTTGAATTGTTTGAATCCATGTTTGCTTTGATTTCTATGCATGTTTGATGATTGAATCTAGTGTAGATTGCATGTTTCATGTTGCATAGAGTGCAGGAGTTCGAATTTTGGGTTCACAGGAGAATTCAGATCAGTTTCGGGTCTGAACGGGGCCGAGAACGCGAAAAACGTGATCTGATCACGTGACCAAACCCTAGACCGTCCGTTCTTGTTTACCAGACTGGACGGACCAGGGGTGACGGACTGAGGATAGACCGATAGGTCTGGACCGTCCGTTCTGAGACAGTGGACCGTCCGTTCCAGAGTGTCTGGACCGTCCGGCCTGCAGTTCTGCATTCAGAACGGACGGTCCGAGGTCCAGATTCCGAAAATTTCCGTTTTCGAGGTCCGATTACGCAATCGTTGGATAATCTGATCAACTGTAACTCAAATAGACATGATTTATTCTTATGGATGACCCATAGTGAATGAATGCATGTAACTTAATCAAGATATGGTATATGCTTGATTGAGTGGGAGCTCCGGGATTGGGATTGCATAATCGAATGGATGGTCTATTCGGATTATGAACAATCGTTGCACAGAAACCGGATAGATCTAGAAGCTCTATAAGTAAAGCACTTTCAAGGCCTCGATCGTATGCCAAAGCTGGGTGTGCCGTATTATCTTGGTGAGGCAAGATGGAGAAATGGTGGTTCTCATAGCTTGAAAGTAGATGCTTGATCTAGGTGCGGTTTCGAAAATCCCTTATTTATGTAATGCTAAGTGTGTACCTCCCATTATTAGAGCGCCTGTCAAGGCATCAATCGTCCGTAACACGGGTCATGCCAAAGCTGAGCAGGCAGGGTAGGAAATCGTGGTTCCTACAGCTTGAATATGGTTAATCTTGGGTTAAGTTGTCAAGTTTTGACTTGAAACTTAATAGTACAGATGAGACGAGTATGCAATGATATTTGATATCATAAGTCATAAAGGATCTAAGAATCACATTGGATGTGATTGACATTAGATGTCTACCTAAATAGCATAAGGCTGAGTGTAAAAACTTGTTCTTATGCGAAATACGGATCTTAGTCCCATATAGAAAATTATTGTAGGGTTAGTTTTCTTTATGGGAATATAGCTCATCTTTGCATCTATGTTGTCATTGTTTGATGATGGACTAGCTGGTAGTGGATCATAGATAGATTGACACTGATTGATGATGGACTAGCTGGTAGTAGATCATTAATAGAATCTGCATTTGTTTTGTTCGTTCTGTTTTGTCTCTTTTGTAGGACATGGCGTCAACCGGTAGCGTACCGAGTTTGACGATGCGATCTATCCTTGAGAAGGATAAATTGACTGGGACGAACTTCTTAGACTGGTATCGTAACTTGAGAATAGTTCTCAAGCACGACAAGAAGTCATACATCCTGGAAGGGGCTCTACCACCAGAGCTTGCTGCCAATGCCACGAGAGCCGTCAAGGATGCTTGGCAGAAGCATAAGACTGACGACAATGAGATCTCCTGTCTCATGTTGGGAAGCATGGCCCCGAATCTGCAGAGGCAGTTTGAGGGAAATAGCGTGTTTGATATGATCAATCAGCTCAAGACCATGTTTGAAGAGCTAGCGCGTACTGAAAAGTACAAACCGCTAAGGGCTCTAGTGAAGACGGAGATGCCGAGAGGCAGCTCTGTCAACACCCATGTCCTCAACATGAGAGCTCATGTTGAAGAACTTGAGCGTATGGGAGTGAACCTCGATGGTGACTTGGTTACAGACTTGATCCTGATGTCATTACCCGAAGACTATAACCAGTTCGTGATGCAGTACCATATGCACGGGATGACTAAGAGCTTAGCCGAACTGCATGGGATACTGAAATCGGCCGAGCAGGATATCGTGGTGCCCAAGACTGTGCTTGCTGTTGAGAAAAACTCCAGCAAGAAGCGGCAGGGTACGGCTGAAACGATGCCATATGAGATATGGACGGGGAAGCGTCCCGCGTTGTCGTTTGTCAGAATTTGGGGTTGCGACGCTTACATAAAGCGTCAGATGACTTATAAGTTATCCTTCAAATCTGATAAGTGTTTATTTGTAGGCTACCCTAAGGAAACTAAGGGTTACTACTTCTACATTCCGGCAGAGAACAAGGTGTTCATTGCCAGGAATGCGACTTTTATGGAGCGAGAGTTCGTCTCCAAAAGAGTCAGAGGGAGTAGGATCGAACTTGAGGAAGTTCGAGAGCAGCAAGTAGACGCTGAGCCGAGTGAACAAGTTGAAGATGTTCAACCTGTTTCACTGCCGGTTGTGACTCAACCTTTGACGAGTGAACCTCGGAGATCAGGCAGGATTCGCCAAGAGCCAGCGAGATATGGATTTCTCGTGACTGGGAATGAGGAACTCATGTTATTAGAACATGCCGAGCCTACCACATACCCAGAGGCTATGGCGAGTCCGGATTCCGAGAAATGGCACGAGGCTATGAAGTCC
>NW_010960960.1:290018-291844 GCF_000463585.1 Tarenaya hassleriana
CGTCAAACGTCCTGTGTAACAGGAGGATTATAAAGGCGTGTATCAGGTACGAAACAAATCATGTGCTGGATTGTAGATAGTCAAGACGAGATTTGTACCTCTTGTAAAAGAGAGAGATATTGCTGGGCCCCTCGTGTGAGCGAGACTGTAGAAATGTGTGGCCGCACTATAGACGAACGTCGTCTATTTCAGACAGTCGAACTCAGTGAACGAGAAAGCAGTCGAATCAGATAAGGTGGCTTGTCCATGCCTTATGTTCGACATATGATATCGTGATACAAGAGGATCATCAACCGGAATCATCTCTGGCGTTCGTAAGATCACGAACAAACTCTATTCGAGATAGGTAGTCATAGTGTCTTGCTAGAGACCGCCTATGACTTGTATATCCGGAATAGAGATTTCGGACTATACTGCTATATCGAATGAGCCTATAGGGTCACACACGCAGGGAAGGACGAAACGTGCGAGAAAACGACGGAAAAACCAAGACGGAAGGGTCTGGAACGGACGGACCAAAAGTCCAGAACGGACGGTCTGCCGTGCTAGACCCGACGGTCCAGAAGGTCTGGAACGGACGGTCCACTAATGCCAGACCGTCCGTTCTACGTGCTGGAACGGACGGTCCGAGTGTATCTTTGGACCGTCCATTCCGTGCTTCAGTTTTTCCGAAATTAAACCGAATTAGGGTTAAATCACCTTATAAGAAGGAAATTAAAAAACCCTAACTCGTGGGAGACTAAGAGAGCCGACTTTTGGCAGAAAAGAGAGAGTTTTTGGAGATCCAAAAACGAGTTCCAAGTCTCGAGATTTCTCGGTGCACATATCGAATAGAGATTTGAGTCCTAGCAGACAAGTTCCAACCGTTGGAATCTATCCCGTGGTGTGGATACGTGTAGAGGGCGAGGTATTCTTCCTGCCTTTCGTGATCAGACGTGTTCTTCGATTGATACAGGCCCCGGATCGATTGAGGTAAGCGTTCTAACGTTTCTACGATTCAATAGCATCATGGTTCTAGGGTTCTATAAAAATTTTGTTTTACTTCCGCTGCGCAAACCCTAGAATCGATCTCTTAGGAATTAGATTCGCTCATGAGATCCCAGGAAATCCAACAGTGGTATCAGAGCCTGGTTGCTCTGTTTTTGATTTCGTAGAACCCGATCACGCACGTTTTAGGATTTGAATTGTTTGAATCCATGTTTGCTTTGATTTCTATGCATGTTTGATGATCGAATCTAGTGTAGATTGCATGTTTCATGTTGCATAGAGTGCAAGAGTTCGAATTTTGGGTTCACAGGAGAATTCGGATTCCGTCAAATTCATGATATTGACTATGATGAGACGTTTTCGCCTGTAGTTATGCTGAAGTCCATCAGGATCCTACTTGCCATAGCCACATATTACGACTATGAGATATGGCAAATGGATGTCAAGACCGTGTTCCTTAACAGGAACTTGACCGATGATGTGTACATGACACAACCCGAAGGTTTTGTCGATCCAAGGAACCCGAGGATGGTGTGCAAGCTTCAGAGGTCCATTTGTGGACTGAAGCAGGCTTCGAGGAGCTGGAACCTTCGCTTTGATGAGACAATCAAAAGGTTTGGTTTCTCACAAAACGAAGACGAACCATGTGTTTACAAGAAGGCTAGTGGGAGCACAGTTGTATTTCTAGTGCTGTACGTGGATGACATTCTCCTTATAGGGAATGGCGTTCCTACCTTGGAAGACGTTAAGTCTTGGCTAGGAACACAGTTTTCTATGAAGGACCTAGGAGAAGCGGCCTATATTTTAGGCATCAAGATTTATAGAGATAGATCGAGACG
>NW_010960960.1:292418-305331 GCF_000463585.1 Tarenaya hassleriana
AGTGCTGATAGCCCCATTGCTCTGTATTGTGACAACAATGTAGCGATCGCACAAGCGAAAGAACCAGATCCCATCAGCGATCCAAACACATACTCAGACGGTTTCACCTTAACAGGGAGATCATAGACAGAGGAGACGTGCACATTTGCAGGGTGTCGACAGTTGACAACATTGCCGATCCGTTGACGAAGCCTCTCCCTTCATCGAAGCATAAGGGTCATGTTAGGGATATGGGCATTAGATGTTTAGCAGTTAATGATTAGAGCAAGTGGGAGATTGTTGGTTTAGTGCTCTATGATGTACTGTTTATGAGCTTTGATCAGATACATTCGATGTATTGATACTTTCTATGGTTTATATGAGAGTATTTGATTCATTACATGTTCTTGCATACTAGATCTGTTATGAAATCCATGTATCATTATGAATGATACTAAACTCCCTAGTCTTGTGTCATTATGGGAATGATGACATAATAAGACTTGTATGATGTGTGATTGATGATTATAGAGATGATCATAGGTATTGGATACGATCACTGTCATAGGTATTCGTTGGAGAACGGAATACTGGATTGACCCGCATGAGATTGTCACATGGACTAGCGTCATGACTTGAATCTCATATGGAGGTTCCATGATTGGATCCTAAGACCTGAGATATCTACAGAATCCAACATGAGGAGTTGTGTGCTTTGAATACGTCAAACGTTCTGCGTAACAGGAGAACTATAAAGGCGTGTATCAGGTACGAAACGAATCATGTACTGGATTGTAGATAGTCAAGATGGGATTTGTACCTCTTGTAAAAGAGAGAGATATCGCTGGGCCCCTCGTGTGAGCGAGACTGTAGAAATGTGTGGCCGCACTATAGACGAACGTCGTCTATTTCAGACAGTCGAACTCAGTGAACGAGAAAGCAGTCGAATCAGATAAGGTGGCTTGTCCATGCCTTATGTTCGACATATGATATCACGATACAAAAGGATCATCAACCGGAATCATCTCTAGCGTTCGTAAAGATCACGAACAAATTCTATTTGAGATAGGTAGTCATAGTGTCTTGCTAGAGACCGCCTATGACTTATATATCCAAAATAGAGATTTCGGGTTATACTGCTATACCGAATGAGCCTACAGGGTCACACACGCAATGAAGGACAAATGCATGAGAGAAAACGACGGAAAACCGAGTCGGACGGGTCAAGCCCCGACGGTCCGGATGCGTGGTCCGTCCGTTCTGGGAAGCAGAACGGACGGTCCACGACAACACGCAGACCGTCCGTTCTATGAGGATAGAACGGACGGTCCGCACTAAACGTAGACCGTCCGTTCTGCCTTACTGGAACGGACGGTCCACATGCAATTCCGGACCGTCCGTTCCAGGTTCCGGTTTTCCGAAAATTAAACCGAAATTAGGGAAACGACACCATATGAGATATGGACGGGGAAGCGTCCCGCGTTATCGTTTGTCAGAATTTGGGATTGCGACGCTTAAGGGAAGGACAAATGCACGAGAGAAAACGACGGAAAACCGAGTCGGACGGGTCGAGACCCGACGGTCCGGATGCGTGGTCTTTCCCAGAACGGACGGTCTTTCCCAGAACGGACGGTCCACGACAACACGCAGACCGTCCGTTCTATGATGATAGAACGGACGGTCCGCACTAAACATAGACTGTCCGTTCTGCCTTACTGGAACGGACGGTCCACGTGCAATTCCGGACCGTCCGTTCCAGGTTCCGGTTTTTCAAAAATTAAACCGAAATTAGTTCCAGAAAGTCTGGAACGGACGGTCCACGTGAGCAGATCGTCCGTTCTACGTGTTGGAACGGACGGTCCACGTGTATTTCTGGACCGTCCGTTTCGGGCTTCAGTTTTTCCGAAATTAAACCGAAATTAGGGTTAAATCACTTTATAAAAGGGAGATTAAAAACCCTAATGAAAAAAGAGAGGAAAGGAGCCGACTTCAGAACACTTTTAGCAGACTTTTGGAGAGATCCAAGAGATTGAGAGTGTGATCAAAGTCCGTTTTTCTCGAAGCACAAATCGAATAGCAGATTCGAGTCCTAGCAGACAAGTTCCAACCGTTGGAATCCATCCCGTGGTGTGGATACGTGTAGAGGGCGAGGTAATTTCCTGCCTTTCGTGATCAGACGTGTTCTTCGATTGATACAGGCCCCGGATCGATTGAGGTAAGCGTTCTAACGTTTCTACGATTCATTAGAAGTATGGTTCTAGGGTTTATTAAATTTTTGTTTTATATCTGCTGCGCAAACCCTAGAATCGATCTCTTAGGAATAGGATTCGCTCTAGAGATCCCAGGAAATCCAACAGTGGTATCAGAGCCTGGTTATGCTGCAATGATCATACCAACGCATAAAGCTCCTTATCGTAAGTCGGATAGTTGAGTTGAGCTCCACTACGCTTCTCGCTGAAAAAGGCTATGGGTTTCTTCTCCTGCATCAAGACCGCTGATAGCATGCAATATACTATAGATTTTTATATGATTCGTCCGACATATTTGTTTTATGTCATTTGAGACGTTTAAGTGCGTGTTTAGTTTTGGTTTCGCTTTGGTTTAATCTTTGCAGATACTACTCAATAGGAGCGGAAAAAGGAGAGAAAGCCGAGAGATTTGCGGAATAGGAAAGAGAAACGATCGTTTCAAGGCATTGCGAAACGATCGTTTCGCCTCTCAGACGAAAACAGAAAAATTGCTCAGAAGGTAGAACCGATCGGTTCATGTTGAGCAAATCGATCGCTTCGATTTGCAAAAAACTAAAGATTTTGCTCATAAATAAGAACTGATTGGTTCACTTGATGTGAAATGATTCACATGCGAATTTTAGAAACTTTCCGATTTCAGCCAAAACGAAGAAGAAATAAGAGGGAGAAAGCCTCTAGGTCAAATTCATTCCGAATTTTAGCAGATAAGACACCTAAGAGCAGAAGAAAAGGGGATGATTATCAAGAGGCAAGAGATCGGAGTAGAAGAAGGAGATTACGAAGCCGATAAATCGACTAAGAATTCTTTCTTTCTTCTTTTACGATGTTTTGTATTATTGATATGAACCTTGTCGTATCGATGTTCAACGAATAGTTCCTTTGTTGTAGGTTAGAGATTTGTTATGTAGGGATCTTTGGTTTTTAATTTTAGACTTTGTGGATTTATTTATTCTATTCGGTTTATTGAGTTGATCTTAATGCATTTGATCTTGTTGGCCACTTGATTGAATGAACTTAGGGTTTTAATTCGTATAGAGATGTGGGATTCTAACTTCGAAATAATTTAATAAATAGAACAAGTATTGCATCGAGAGATGGATATTTGCCTAGGGATTATGATAACGTTCGTTTGTGCATCCAGGGTTTTAGACTATAAAATCAAGAGATTAGTCAGATAAAGCCTAGATAGTGAGGTTAGACTCGATAGGATTAATCTCTACTTTAGAGCTTGAATTCCCTGAATTGGATAAATAAACCATTGAGTTTGCATCTTTTAAAGGATCCTTGCATGTAAAGCAATCCCAAAGCCTGCAGTGTTTATAATTCATAGTTTACAACCGATTTTCATTATTTGTTTTGCTACGTTTCATCACATCCTCATATTTTCTTTAGAGCTAGATTTGGATTGGAATCTAATTCAGTTGTTTACTTGTCCCTGTGTTCGACCCTAGTTACACACGATCCGTACACTTGCGGTTAATTGTTGAGTCTATGATTTTATTATTTGATCGAATTTATACACCTAGATTTGCGACATCAAGTTTTTGGCGCTGTTGTCGGGGACAATTTAGGCAACAGGATTAGATCCTATCTAGTCTGGATTTTTTTTGTTTTTCTTTTTCTTAAGTGATTTCTCACATTTTTTCCGTTTGTTGTTGTTTTTCGTCTGGTGCGCAGGTTTTTCTAGTGCATGACCAGAAGTGCTGGGACATCAGACCTAGTACCTTTTGATCATGAACTTGAAAGGACCATTACACGCATCCGGCGACAACGAAAACAAATGGAGAACAATCGAGATCTTGTTTTTCCTGATGGTGCCGAGGGCAATGCTGACTCAACCTTTGCCCAGTACAACACACCAAAGCACACTGAGCTTATGGATGACATATGATTGCCGCCATTGACATGACTAGTTTCGAGCTGAACTCGTCTACTATTAAGATGTTGAGCAATAACGTTTTCCAGGGTAGGCCAAACAAAGATCCGAATGCACATCTATCACGCTTCAAGATGATGTGCCGCTTGATCAAGAGAGATGCCAGGGTAACGGAGGATGCTCTCTGTTTGTTTGTTTTTCCTTGGACTCTCATGGATGTTGCATTGGAATGGCTATATGATTTAGCACCTGACTCCATCCATACTTGGGATCAACTGGAAGTTCAATTCATGTCAAAATTTTTTCCAGCCCACCACACTCAAGCAGCTCTCTCAACCATACATTCATTTAAGCAGGATCAAAGAGAGAGGCTCTATGACACATGGAGAAGGTATAAGGGATATCAGAAGTCATGTCCTCACCATGGGCTCGACAAGAACTACATGATCAACACCTTTTTTCGAGGGCTCTGAAACGATACCAAGACTCTGATCCGAGCTTCCTGCGGTGGAAGCATCCAAAACAAGCCATTCACGGAGCTAGAACAACACATTGAGATGATGGCTCAAGAAGAAGATGGTCCGAGTGAATATTCTCGTGATCTACCGAGGAAAGAAGGCGATCCCAGTCTGAAACTGGTTCTTGATCAGTTGGTAACACTTAATGCTAAATTCGCAAGTGCCAACCTGATTTCTAGCACAGATACTCCGACACATCCACAAGAGGATCTTGGCATGTATGCAGTCGAAGAGAGAACTGAGGATCTGAACTATGTGGCCAATAACAACTACACGAACTCATACAACCCAGGTTGGAGGAATCATCCTAATCTCTCTTACAAGTCGAACAATGTCGAGAATCCCATGCCAAACAATTTCAGGGCATCCAACAATCCGAACCAGAGGATTCCTCCCGGCTTTTCTTTTCATTCCCGGGGTCCTAGTCAAACCTCCAACTATAAAGCCACATGACATTCCTACAATAATCCTACACCTCCAAGTAACCGCGATCTTGCTCAAGATACACGTGCTCTTATCCAACAACTCATTCAAGCGCAGGAGAAGACGACTCAGGAATTCCGCACTCAATTCGCGAGCATCGTTGCCCATTTTAAGCTCGTGGATAATCAGATTGCTCAGCTAGCAGCAGACTCTCAAAGGCCATCCGACGTCCTTCCAGGTAAACCTGAGACTAACCCTCGTGAACATGTTAACGCTATTACTTTGCACAGTGGTAAGAAGGTAGATATTGGAAACCCACCGATGGTTGTGATGGATATGGTGCTCTGGCCACGATCGGTTTGCGAAACTGATTTGAAATCCATTGGATGGATTTAAGTGGGCCCATTTGTTTATTAATAAGGCTAATGGGCCTAATATTTTTTTAATTGTTAAGAGAAAGCCCACTAAGGCCCAATAGGTTTAATGAAACCCTAATCCCTTTATAATTGTGTTTTAGGAAACATAATTAGGGTGAAGAAACATAAGAGAATTTCGAACTCTCTCTCTCTGTTGGCCGAAATTTCTCTCCCCCGAGATTATCTTAGTTTTCGTTCCCGACCTCTAGATCATGTTCTAACAAACACAAGCCCATGAGTGTGGACTAGCTATAGAGAGCGCCTGATTTCAGCGTTTGTGACAAGTCTCTGGATCGAAACAGGTTGGTATATCGATACATTTATCATTATATGCAAGATCCATTGATTGGGTTTCGTTTCATATTATTCCGCAGCGTGAAACCCAAAGTTGGAACCCTAGAAACCGTTTTAAACGCACGTTTAGAGATCTCCAAAACCCCAACAGTGATATCAGAGTCTGGTTGGCATATAATTGAAACCTGTTTCATATTTGATATGAGTTTAAAATCGGTTTTGAACAAGAGAATCAAATGTGTGCTCTCTGTGATTATGAATCTGTCAAACGAATTGATGTTTTTGTGAAAACAATCAGTTGTTTGGTTTGATTTTGTTTATCAAAGTGTTGATATAATCAAAATCGAATACAGAAGCTCGTGAATCGATTGGATCGATCACAAAGTTGAAAATCGGGATGAACAGATCGAGTTTTCCAAATATCGACGTTTTGCAGACCTTGATGTCGATGTTTAGAACATCGATATTGATGTCTTAAAACCTCGATATTGATATTGAGGGATCCTTGATATTTTTTAAATTTAGATCTGAAAAAAATATCGATGTTTGAAACTTCGATATCGATGTTGAGTAAACATCGAGATCTTCAGATACTAGATCTGAAGAATATCGACGTTGAGGAATCTCGATATCGATGTTCTCTAACATCGATATCGATTGAGATCTTCAGATATTAGATCTGAAGAATATCGATATTAGGGAACCTCGATATCCATGCCAACAAACATCGAGATTTTCAGATACCAGATCTGAAGAATATCGATGTCAGAGAACCTCGATATCGATGTTAGAGAACCTCTATATCGATACTGAGACATCGATATCGACGCTGAGACATTGATATCGACGTTGAGAACCTTGATATCGATGTTAGAGAACATCGATATCGACGTTGAAAACCTCGATATTTGCCTCAGAATCTGTGTTCTCCCAGGTAACTGTGTTACTGAAATTGTCTGGCTCGATAGGGCTCCGCCCCGCACCCCGCAGGGGGGCTCCTCGCCCCCTAGACCCCCGTCTACTAATCGGTCAGTGGAACTACCGCCGGGGCTCCGCCCCTGGACCCTGGTCGGGGCTCCTGCCCCGAATCCCCGAAACCTATTGCTAGAGTTTTCGTAGATGTATATGAAACAATGATTGTTTATGAGACATCATATGTAATATATTGTTACATATCGGGTTATGGTAGAATGAACAAACGTTGTTCATATGGTGTAATGGTTAAATCTAGAAATCCCTCTTACCACCCATTGGTAGGGTACTTGTCAAGGCATCGATCATCCATGTGCAGGTTTCGCCTACACGAGGTGCACCGGGTTATATTTGTGAGGCGGGATGGAAGAGATAATTTGGTATAGGTTTCGCCTACGCGAGGTCTGTTGGATTTCCTGGGATCTCATGAGCGAATCTAATTCCTAAGAGATCAGTTCTAGGGTTTGCGCAGCGGATGTAAAACAAAATTTTTGATAAAACCCTAAAACCTATCATGCATGATCTTGTAGAAACGTTAGAACGCTTACCTCAATCGATCCAAGGCCTGTATCAATTGATGTGTTCGTCCGATCACTGTAGACAGGAAGAATACCTTGCCCTCTACACGTATCCACATGGCGGAAAAGATTCCAACGGTTGGAACTTGTCTGCTAGGACTGAAGAACACGTTCTTCTTTGCGCAAGGGTTTCAGGGATCCAACTGTTAGGTTTTCCACTCTCCAAACCTCTGAATAGGGTCTGAAAAACGTGCCAAGAGGCTTAGGAGGCGTTCCCTAAAGTTAATCCCACTTAAAACCCTAATTGGAGCGAGTTTAGGAAATCCCGACGTCTGGACCGATCGGTCTGGAGCAATTTCCGGACCGAGTGACTGTCACACGTTACCTCCGGACCGACCCGTCCACGTGTCTGGACCAATCAGTCTGGGTTGGCTGGACCGATCGGTCCAGACCTTCTGGACCGGTCGGTCTGGCCTCCGCTCCACCGGGATTTTCTCGTCTCTTCTCGCGCATTTATCCTTTCATGTGTGTGTGACCCTGTAGGCTCATCCGATATAGCAGTATAACCCGAAATCTCTTATTTCGGTTACACAAGTCATAGGCGGTCTCTATGAAGACACTATGATTACCTATCTCGAATAGAGTTTGTTCGTGATCCTACAAACGCCAGTGATGATTCCGTTTGATGATCCTTTTGTATCACGATATCATATGTCGAATATAAGGCATGGACAAGCCACCTTATCTGATTCGACTGCTTTCTCGTTCACTGACTTTGACTGTCTGAAATAGACGACGTTCGTCTATAGTGCGGCCACACATTTCTACAGTCTCGCTCACACGAGGGGCCCAGCGATATCTCTCTCTTTTACTAGAGGTACAAATCCCGTCTTGACTATCTACAATCCAGCACATGATTCGTTTCGTACCTGATACACGCCTTTATAGTCCTCCTGTTACGCAGGACGTTTGACGTATTCAAAGCACGCAACTCCTCATGTTGGATTTCGTAGATATCTCAAGTCTTAGGATCCAATCATGGAACCGCCATATGAGATTCAAGTCATGACGCTAGTCCATGTGACAATCTCATGCGGGTCAATCCAGTATTCCGTTCTCCAACGAATACCTATGACTGTGATCGTATCCAATACCTATGATCATTTCTATAATCATCAATCACACATCATAGAAAAGCGTCAATACATCAAATGCATCCAAGTAAAGCTCGCAAATAGTACATCATAGAGCACTAAACCAACAAGGTGCACCAAGTTATTTCATTCCATGAACTCGAATATGGTTTGAGCTTAATTGAGTTATCAAAAGGGTTTTGGACTCAATGGTACAAGATGAGATAAAACATGCAATAGTATGCGATACTATAATATCATGATTGCTAGGAATCACATTGGATGTGATAGACAAATTGTTTGTCTAACTGATTAGCATAATCTTAAGGGGTAATGCCAAAGCAGACTTAAGGATTATGTTCTTGAATTGAGATCCTAGTACCCATAAGAGGATACCGAGGGTTATCATCTTAGTGGGAGCTATTATCGTGTTTTTGTCTATATTGTCTATTGATATGCTTGGAATTGTTCTTTGCTTGTTTTCTGTACATATTTATGTCTTCTTGTTATACTGTCTGAAATTCTATAGATAGCAAACAACGCAACTGGTAGTGTACCAAATCCGTCACTTTCGTTGCGATCGATTATTGAGCATGAAAAACTCAATGGGGCGAACTTCTTTGACTGGTGCCGCTACTTGAGAACCGTTCTCGATGAGGAGCCACCGAACAATGTACCACGGGCTGTCAAGGATGCTTACTTGAAGCATAAGAAAGACAACCGTGATGTGAGCTGTCTTATGCTTGGAACAATGACTCCCACTTGATCAAACGGTTTGATGATCTGGGTGCTTAGTTGATGATGGACCAACTTAAGCTCGTATTCGAAGAGAAAGCCCGCTCTGAGAGGTTCAAGATTATGTGCAGCCTTTTGGATTGTAAGCTGGCTAACGGGTGTCCTGTCGGTCCACATGTGCTCAAAATGAAGAGTCATTTTGATGAACTAGAACGACTTGACACTAAGATGCACAATGAGCTTGCGGTGGACATGGTCCTCCATTCACTTCCTGATAGTTTTCGACATTTTGTCTTAAACTATGACATGAATGGTATGGACAAGAGGTTAGCCGAACTGCATAAGATGCTAGTGTCGGTTGAGCAGAAGATTAAGACTAAAAAGAGCATCCTTGTCGTGCAATCTGGAAAGAGTTCCAGGAAGCGATTGATGCGCACGCACCGAGTCTTATATTTAATACCCGATTCGTACCACTATCCGCAAGTATACGGTAGTTGTAGTACCGGAGTCGAGCACGAGGACTAGGATGTATTAATCTATCTCTAAGCTAGATTAGGTGGTCAAGTAAAAATTATGATTTGTGGTAAGTGTCGGAATACGAGCAAACAAGTAAAATTAGCGGTTTGTAAAACGATGGTTTGAGGCGTTGTAGGTTCGGATCCCTCATGAGTCGCATGGACGGTTAGTGATGCTACAATGTTTTAGGGTTTATCTCCAATTGGGGGTTTCAAGCACTTCTTCTAGAGTTTGTCTCTCCCGAGCTTAAACTCACTACCTAGAGAATCAATTTACCCATCTCCCAATGATCTAAATGATCTCTAGATGCATTAATGTACCCTATCATGAACCCTAAGCAAGCTAAGCCATCTCCCAATGTGAATAACTCACTCATTTAACATTTGGTTCCAAACATCATCCCCATATCCCTATGATCAATGTGTTCTATGGTCATATCAATTAGGGTTTCGCCCAAATCAATAGCATTAACCACAAAACATCAAACCAATGGAAGAAAACTCAAAGACATCATAGATTAAGCTTAGGTGTCCATACAAAAGTGGGGATCCCTCACCCACAACAAAGTCACTACTCCATAACTAGGGTTTCAAAACAGAAAGCAAAATGAAGAAACATGGAAAAGGAGAAGAAATGCTCAAAATGGTCTTCAATGGTGGTCTTCTTCTTCTCCTAGCCTCCTTGATCTCCAAAATCCCCTTTTCTCCTCTTCCAAGTCAAGTCTTTCTCCAAAGTGTGTAGCCCCCTTCTCTCTCCTCAAACTCCCCTTTTTATGAAAGTCTAGAATTAGGTTTTCTCCTCAAAACATGGGCTTTTCCTTTTTGGGCCGATTTTGATTTCTGGCGGTCACTCATTTTTTGGGCGGGTCGTTCGTTTTGTCTGAGCTTCCCGAGCATTCTCTATTCTTGTTCTTCCGTGCCCGCTTCGTGAGGATTCATCGTGAAGTCTTCCTGCAATGAAAAACAAGCAAAACAATCTACCCATGACCATCTAACGTCCTATGATGCCTAGAATGTGAGAAGAATTGTGATGCATGACGTTATAAAACCGGTGAAAAACCCGTGTGATCAAATCTCCTCAGACTTGAGGTTTGCTCGTCCTCGAGTAAATGTGCAGTTATAAAACTATCCAAGGGGTGATAAGATACAGTCGGAGAACTGAGTGGATTGGTTATACGGGTTAAAGTCGCTGCGAATGAAATCGGGTTTGGTATACTCTATCTTTCCCAATACTCGAGCGAAATCTTATCAATGGGATTTTCATTGCTTCCTGCGGTCTAGGATGAAATAATTCCTACTTGCCGAGCATGTCTCCTAAACACATCCCAAATGAGAACCCCAAAAGTCACTTAGCCTATAACTTCAATGTTTTCTCTTGCCCCATATCTTTCCTTTTTATTCGTGTTTGTGTGTTCTTTTTCTTTTTCTTTCTTTCTCCCCCTTTTTTTTCATATGATGCAATCCCGTGCTTCTAGGACGTTGGAATTTGACGAGTTCACTCTTTTTTTTCTTTTGTGTCCTTGTCCCACAACTTAGACCCGAGCCTTCATTTCCGATGCACTCATGTCCCCGAATGATTTTCATTAACGAGATAATGATAGAGGAGTGTCGGGATGCATCGTATTTTCTAGGGCTTGTTGTTTCCTATAGGCTTCCTAACTTAGGGATTAGAGGGTGGTTTTTAGGGAGACGTTTCGCGCTTGGTTCGTAATCTCTACTCCATCTAGACTTTAGGAGACAAAATCATCCCACGTGATATTCATTCGTTCTAGGATTGGATCAGCTATTTCTACCTCGCTCGACAATCCATTCAACCCTTTAGATCAATCTAAACTTAGCTCCTAAAACCTTTCCAAGCCAATCCTTACTCTATGTCCCCCCCACATCATTATCCGGCCAAATCTTTGAGGGGAAAAACCTTATGCAAGTGTATGCATGCATTCCTAGACTATATGCACATATGCAACCTATTGATGACGATCTATGCAAGTATGTACAAAATGCAAGACTCTTTTTTTTTTTTGAATATGGAATGCATGATTCTAAGTGCAAATGATGCATGATGTGTGGGGTTCATGGGTACGATGTGCGTTAGTGCATTCTCCCCCCCAGACTTGAATCAAACACCGTCCACGGTGTTGACTCTCGGCTAGTGGAGAGATTCCAAAGGAGAAATAAGGAATGGAATGAAATGGGTGAGTGTGTTACCTTTTTCGATGAGGTGGAGTTGCATTCCAATTTCTCGACGTCCACGAACCTCCATAATATGTCCCCGTTTTGTTCCTTGACAAAATTGTTCTCCAAGAGATGCATATAGTTGATCTTGTCCCCGTGGATGAAATCATGCGCATATGCTCTAAGATCGATGCCCAATCGCTCTGCAATCATGGTTACGATCCCTCCAAAACAAATTGACTCAGTGGTGGAAGTGATTACCTTGTGCATATGTGATAACTCCTATTCTTCTCTATATTTTGATGAGAGTTTGTCTAGGTTTTACAGGATAATCACATGCATTCATAGACATTCTAGGCGTGTTAGGATACAAAACCCGGTTGTGCTCTAGTTTTGTAGAGTTACAGGTTTCGAAGATGATTGGACTCGAAAAGGAGCTAATTGGAACGTTAAAGGAGAAGTCCGGATGAGATGCTCATGTTGCGACATCAATAACTTTCTCTACAGAGGTCCAAATCGTGCGAGACTTATACCATTGGAAAGATCACTTCAAGAGCTTCACGTGGACACCAAAATCGCGTAAATCCGACACCGGAGCAGAGAGTTATGAGCGAATTCGTGAAGACCAGAAAACTGCCAGCGCAGGGCCGGATCCAACTGGATCCGGTCCGGATCAAGGACGCAGAATTCGACCCCAGGAATCTGGATCCGGTCCGGATCCACCTGGAATCGGTCCGGATCCAGTCTAAAACCCTGTTTCGCGATTTTCAGCATCTGAATGGGAATAGGACTCTTGGGAGCCGCCCTAGGGTTATAAAAAAGCCCTAGCCACGTCCTAGAACAGGAGAGAGCCTTAGAGAACACTTAGATACAGACTTTTGGAGAGCTTTTGGTGAAGAGAAGAATAGAAGTTCACGGGATTTCGGGAAGAAGAAGGAAGATTCGATCGTGGAGACTACACATCTACATGAGACTTTCTTTCCTCTCTTTTATCTCTTCTTCTCTGTTCTTTCTATTATTTTCTATGAACCGTGAGTAGATCCACGACTATGGGTTAGGGATTCGTATGTGTTTTGGATATGTTTGAACCCTAACTTGGATTTCGGTTCT
>NW_010960960.1:312907-316614 GCF_000463585.1 Tarenaya hassleriana
CCCCTCTGATGGATTTGGTGTAGAAGGATTGTCTCCTCGTTGGATTGGGGTTGAAACGGGATTGGATCCGCATGTTCTTGTTCGGCATCAACTCGGATTTCATCCACGAGGCTTGGAAAGTGGGCGTTTTGTGGCTTGAAATCTTGTAACTCCGGTATTGTGTCTGAAATGTATTTCCGTACCCTCCTCCAATGGTTGTTGGAATCCATCTGAAACATGCAGAAAACATCATCGAAAAAAATGGTCAGAAGGAGTGAGCGGGTCGCCCAAAAAATGGGCGGTCGCTCGGCCAGGTGATTTTTTGCTCAGAGCAAACGAGCGGGTCGTCCAAAAAATGGGCGACCGCTCGTTCTCTTTCTCAACCATTTTTTTTTTCATGCGGGCGACCGCTCGAGAAAACGAGCGGGTCGCCCGTTTGTCTGTTGAATTTTTTTTTCTTGCCCGTTTTCGAATATTCCGTTGATTAGAAATTTTCCGCTGCTCGAATTAACAGAAATGACATGCATTCAAGCAATGAAATGTAGTTCAAAACAACCCAAGAGTCTAAAATCCGAAGTATAGTTCAAAACAACCTAAACATGCCATGGTTTAGCAAAATGTGATCCAAAACATCGGTAAAATAAAGCATCAGAGTTGAACTCGTCCTAAGATAAGGTAGATCATGGTGCTGCCTTCTTGCTGCCCTTGCTGGTCTTGCTTGCTCCGGAGGTGGATGATGCATCGGTCTCGCTATCGTGGTGGGAATCTTCGTCTCCGGAGGCATCTTCATCCATCATCTTCTCAACCGTACGGATGATCTCGTGTTGGGCACTCACAATAGAACAGTTGAGAGTGGCTTCAAGCGTGGCAAAGTGATCTTCCATCGATTATTCGATGGATGCGAGACGAGGTCCAAAACCCTCTATGGTGGTGAGGCGAGTATCGAAGCTCTCCATCTTTTGGATGATAATGTCTAACCTGGGATCGGGGATAGGTGCTGAGGTCTCTTCACCATCAGAAATTAAGAGCCTTCCCCTGCGACCTATTCGGTCTCCGGTATGTGCCGGAGGAGTCTCAAGGAAGTCTAGGCGCAGTGTCGCATAGGTGAATGTCTCTATCTCCTCACATGGCAGACGCAAGTATCGCTTGAGTCCACCGTCACCCAGATAGATCCATTCCTCTCCTATCCTCCGGACGTGGCTTCGAGTCTTGAGGGAGTCCATGTCGAGGAGGCAATGCAAATCGATGACGTCTTCTTTGTAGAATGTAATCCCCGTATCTACGCTCCGAGCAATCTTTGTGATGATGCCTCCAACGCATATTTTAACGTCCTTAGCCTTCGTGTTGGCCATGTTGTACAGATGGATTGCTACCCTTGATGCTAAATCCATGGTCGACCATCCTTCTCGCACACAATCATCGAGTGATGGCCCGTCGTGAAATTCTTGAAGCGCCAAATATAGGTAACCCATCTCGAGCTTATGGATCTTACCCGGTTCGTCACGAGCGAATATGGAGTTAGACATAAATTGATGAGCGTATCTGATCGCCAGATGCTGGATCCAAGAAATCTTGCCTTTAGAACTGGAATATCTTCGGATGGTTATTTTCTGCCAGAATTCTTGGAACACATAGGCGGATATCGTCGGTATGAGCGAGTGTGTTCCCTTGGGGACGCCTAGGATGTCTGCAAACTGGGACATGTTGAGCTGCACCCATTTTTTGTTCAACCTGAATTCCATGTAGGCGTCCTCTATGGAATTGTCCTCGGGGAAGTAGCATGTGTAGGTCGCGAGGAACTCCCGATTGATGCTTCTGAAGGTTGGTTCTGCACTTTTGTACAGTCTCTCCCAGTCCAAAATCTCAAAGATGTAGTCGACGTTCGCTTGAATTCCCAGCAGCCGAGTGGTGCGATCACATACGAACTTGCTTCCCCGTTGTTTGATCGTGTTTAGGTGTCGAGCTTTCGTATAGGCCTCGTCGTGCCTATCAATCTTCATGGTTTTCATCGGTCCCTCTATCAGATCATCGATCGGTGCCTCTAAAATCTCGGTGATTGTTCCGGGTCGCATGTCCGTCTTTTGAGAACCTTCTCGCTCTTGAGAAGAACTGGCATTTTCACTTGTTCGGGGTCTTTTCGGAGCCATCTGCATCGAATACACCGTAGGGTTTGGGCCGCACGAGGTCAGGACGTAAGGATGGAAGTTGCGGGATTTGGACAGAGGTTTCGAACGGGTCGCTCGAAAACCAAGCGGCCGCTCGGTAGGCGAGCGACCGCTCGCTGCTTGTTTCCATGAAATTTTTCGGCCGGAATCGAAATTTCCGGCCTAATCTTCCTAACCCATGCAAGTTTCGACTAACCCACGTAACAATGTAACCCTATTTCGACCAAGCAAGCCCTAGATCTAAGATTTGGAAAGATGAAGAGAAATTAGGTTTTTCGCGAGAGAGAGAGAGCTTGCTCGGCGTGAAGTGACGAGATGTTGGAGGACGGACGACGGCGAGTAGCGGCGGCGGTTCGACCGGAAAGGAGAGAGAGAGATTTTGCCGAAGTGAGGGAGGAAAGGGGAGGAGTTGCGGCCGAAAGAGAGTGTGAGAGAGAGGGTGGGGTCTCGATACCCTCTCTCTTATGTGTCCTTTTTTCATATTTTTTTTATACGGGCGGTCGCTCGTTTTATGGGCGACCGCTCGTTCTTTTCTTCATTTTGCGCAGAAGAAACGAGCGGGTCGCCCAAAAAATGGGCGACCGCTGAAAGGATCACTAAAGAAATACCGCATCTAGAAGGCCGTTTAGACCGCCTGCTTCCCCTGTTTTTCGACGCAAAACGGATCTTTCCTTGCGCTCGTGTTGTATTTGATCAAAGAGGTTGTTACGAGGGGATTTTGGAGGTTTGATTAAGAAAAGAGAAAAGGAACAAAGAAGGTGAAGAATGTACATCCCAGTATGAACCGGGTTGCTAGTTAAGGTCGTAGCTAGACCGAAATGCGGTTCAATCAATTAAAGAGAGGGAGAGTACAGAGGTACCTCCTTCTGGTCTAATACTCCCTGGATTGTATGGCTTGAGTCTTTGAGTGTTGACCATGAAAGTTCCGCCTTTTCCGTTGTCGAGTTCTATCGCTCCATGAGAGGTAACGTTCTTTATGATGAACGGTCTCGACCACCTTGATTTCAGTTTTTCTGGAAAATGTTTTAGTCGAGAATTAAATAAAAGAACGAGGTCACCTCGTTGGAAATTTCGATTGAGGATGTGCCGGTCGTGCCACTTCTTGGCCCGCTCCTTGTAAATCCGCGCGTTTTCATATGCGTCCAAGCGAATTTCCTCCAAGTGGTGGAGCTCTAGCACTCGTTTTTCTGCTGCGGTTTTCCAGTCGTAATTCAACGCCTTAATCGCCCAATACGCCTTGTGCTCCAACTCAACCGGTAGGTGGCAAGTTTTCCCATAAACGAGTTGAAATGGAGTCATCCCGATAGGCGTCTTGAATGCCGTTCTGTAGGCCCAAACCGCATCCTCAAGCTTCAAAGCCCAGTCCTTTCTTGACTTGGCCACTGTTTTCTCCAAAATTTGTTTGATCTCTCGGTTAGAGACCTCTACTTGACCGCTCGTTTGGGGATCGTAGGAAGTGGCTACTCTATGGTGAACACCATATTTAGCCAATATGCCCTGAATCACTCTATTAACAAAGTGTGCTCCTCCATCACTTATCACCACTCTTGGGACTCCAAACCG
>NW_010960960.1:316730-319136 GCF_000463585.1 Tarenaya hassleriana
ACCGCCACAAGGATGTATAGGTTACCGCAAGATGATGGAAACGGTCCCATAAAATCTATTCCCCATACGTCAAATGGTTCCACTTCCAAGATAAAGTTCTGCGGTGCCTCATTTCTCCGGGAGATGTTACCCGTTCTTTGACAAGCATCGCATGAGCTTACAAAAGCGTGGACATCCTTGAACAAAGTTGGCCAGTAGAAACCCGATTGTAGGATCTTTGCAGCTGTCTTCGCCGATGCAAAATGCCCTGCTAATCCGATGCGTGGCAATGATATATCACTTGCTTCACTTCTTCCTCCGGAATGCATCTTCGAAATAATCCGTCCTTACCTCTCTTAAACAAGAAAGGTTCATCCCAAAAGTAGTCTCTAACATCGTGGAAGAACTTTTTCTTCCCGTTGTAGCTTAGCTCCGGGGGTACCACCTTGGCAACCAAATAGTTGACATAATCTGCATACCAAGGAGTGACGTTCTTGATCTCCAAGGATAAGATGTGTTCTTCCCTTAGTGAATCGTCGATTGGTATAGCTTCGGGTATTTCCAATCTAGATAGATGATCCGCCACTATGTTCTCCGTTCCTTTCCTATCGCGGATCTCTAGATCAAACTCTTGCAGAAGCAACACCCATCGGATCAACCTTGGTTTAGCATCCTTCTTCGTGAGCAAGTACCTCAAGGCGGCGTCATCCGTGTATACGATCACCTTAGAACCCACCAAGTATGATCTAAATTTCTCGAAGGCAAACACTACAGCAAGGAGCTCTTTCTCCGTGGTGGAGTAATTCATTTGAGCGTCATCGAGCGTTCGACTTGCGTAGTATACGGCGTAATGCTTCCCATCTTTCTTTTGTCCCAATACGGCCCCGACCGCGAAATCGCTAGCATCACACATTAACTCAAAAGGAACACTCCAATCCGGGGGTTGAATGATCGGAGGTGATACTAATGCCTTCTTTAATATACCAAATGCCTTGTGGCACTCCCCATTGAACTCAAATGGGGCGTCCTTGCCCAAAAGCGCAGTCAAGGGTCTCGCTATCTTCGAAAAATCTTTGATAAATCTCCTGTATAATCCGGCGTGACCCAAGAAACTTCGGATTCCTTTAACGTTAGTCGGTGGTGGTAGCTTCTCAATCACTTCCACTTTCGCTCTATCCACTTCTATTCCCTTGTCCGAAATCCGATGACCAAGTACAATGCCCTCTCGCACTATGAAGTGACATTTCTCCCAATTCAAAACCAAGTTCGCCTTGAGACACCTGTCTAACACTCGATGGAGATTGGTTAAACACGCATCAAAGGAGGGTCCATGGACAGAAAAATCATCCATGAACACCTCCATAATATCTTCAATGACATCGGAGAAAATAGCCATCATGCATCTTTGAAAAGTTGCGGGTGCATTGCATAATCCAAATGGCATGCGTCTATATGCAAAAGTGCCGTAAGGGCATGTGAATGTTGTTTTCTCTTGGTCACTCGGATGGATAGGAATCTGAAAGAAACCAGAGTAACCATCGAGAAAACAAAAATAAGAATGCAGTGCAAGTCTCTCTAACATTTGGTCAATGAATGGAAGGGGGAAATGATCATTACGGGTGTTTGTGTTAAGTTTTCGATAATCAATGCACATTCTCCATCCCGTAACAGTTCTAGTCGGTATGAATTCATTGTTTTCATTTGGAACGACCGTGATTCCTCCCTTCTTAGGCACGACTTGCACCGGGCTAACCCAAGAGCTATCCGAAATCGGGTAAATGATACCCGCATCTAACAATTTCAAGACCTCTTTCTTGACCACTTCTTTCATGTTCGGGTTTAGCCTACGTTGATGTTCAATTGACGATTTGGTATCATCCTCTAAATGTATGCGATGCACGCAAAGAGAGGGGCTAAGACCCTTGATGTCTCCTAGAGTGTAACCTAGGACTTCCCTATATTGCCTAAGCAACTTGGTGAGTTTTTCTACTTGATCCTCATCTAATGCATCATTAACGATAACAAGATAAGTAGAATTTGAGCCAAGGAAGACATACCTAAGCCCTTGGGGTAAGGGCTTTAGTTCCACTTGCGGAGCATGTTCGGGGTCCCAATCAGTGTGTGATTTCTCTTTTAAACCTTGAGATGAGTCAAGAATGGTATGGGTGGTCGACAGGATGCTTCTGGGGTCCAAGTCTTCATCTCCAGTTGAAAACGAGCTGGTCGCCCATTTTTCGGGCGGATCGCTCGCTTCTACAGTGTCTGGATCATTTTCGCTCAGAGAAAACGGGCGGGTCGCCCATTTTGACGGGCGGTCGCTCGCTTCTACAGTGTCCTTATCGATTTTGCTCAGACAATTCGAGCGGGTCGCCCGTTTTTTACACTGGGTCGCCCGTTTTTGGTCCCGGTCGCTCGCGTGAACAGTGT
>NW_010960960.1:323364-328857 GCF_000463585.1 Tarenaya hassleriana
AGGTAATGGACTTAAATCCAATGGAGTCGTCGGATTAAATCCATACACGATTTCAAACGGAGAATAACGAGTAGCACTATGCACAGATCGATTATATGCAAATTCTACATGAGGTAAACAGTTCTCCCACGTTTTAAGATTCGTGCTAATCAATGCCCTAAGCAACGTGGACAGTGTTCTATTAACTACCTCAGTCTGGCCATCAGTCTGTGGGTGACAAGTTGTAGAAAACAGCAGCTTAGTTCCCATTATATATTCATTTTCCTACTTCAACACTGTATGCCCGTTCACTCATGACGAATCCTAGGAACACAAGCTTGTTAGTACAAAACATGCATTTCTTAAGATTCGCAAAGAGTTTCTCCTCTCTGAGAACATCTAAGACAACCTTAAGATGATCTACATGGTCGATAGTCGATTTGCTGTATACCAAGATGTCGTCAAAATAAACAACAAATCTCCCAATGAACTTTCTAAGCACATGGTTCATCAATCGCATAAAAGTACTAGGTGCATTAGTGAGTCCAAATAGCATGACTAACCACTCATATAATCCTAACTTAGTCTTAAATGCAGTCTTCCATTCATCTCCCTTACGCATCCTAATCTGATGGTATCCGCTGTTAAGACCTATCTTAGAGAACACTCTAGAACCATGCAACTCATCTAACATGTCATCTAGCCTAGGAATGGGATAGCGATACTTCACCGTGATATTGTTGATTGCGCGACAATCAACACACATCTTCCAAGAGTCGTCCTTCTTAGGCACAAGAATGACAGGTACCGCGCAAGATGACATGCTTTCCCACACATACCCCTTCTCCATGAGCCCTGTGACCTGTCGTTGTAGGTCCTTCGTCTCCTCGGGGTTCGTTCGGTAAGTCGGTTTGTTCGGTATGCTCGCTCCTGGAATGAAGTCTATCTGATGTTCGATACCTCTAAGTGGAGGTAAACGATGGGGTGTCTCATCTGGAAACACGTCATGAAAATCCTGCAAAACATCAAAGACATCACGAGGAAGAGTAGATTGTAACTCGTCAGTAAACAAGACCTCCTTGTACATAAGTACAATCATCGGTCGGCTAGAAAGCAATGCTTTCTTGATATCTCTCCCTCTCGAAAGAAGTAGTGTATTTGAGCTCTCGGGTTTGCTCTCATAGGCCTTTTTCTGGGTTTCACTCAAGAACTCTCGATCTTTTGGTGTATCACTCTTGGATTCACTCATCCCATGCTTCTTCTCGTTCTTGAGCATTCGCAATTGATCTTCGCATAACTCTTTATGAGTAAGAGGTACTAGTCGCATCGGTTTCCCATGGTACTCAAATGTGTAGCGGTTGGTATAACCATCATGGGTAGCTCGCATGTCAAATTGCCATGGCCTACCAAGAAGCATATGACCTGCCTGCATCGGTACTACATCGCAAAGTACCTCATCTTCATACTTACCAATGCGAAAAGGCACTCGAACTTGCTTGAATACCCGTGTCTCTCCACTATCATTAAGCCATTGTAGCTTATAAGGTCTTGGGTGTTTCGTAGTGGACAAGTTCAGCTTCTCTACAAGTGATGTGCTAGCCACATTAGTGCAGCTTCCACCGTCTATGATGAGAATACATACCTTGCCTTGGACATAGGCACGAGTGTGGAATATATTCTCGCGCTGCTCATATGTTTCCTCCTTTGCATTAATGTTGAGAGCTCTCCTTGCTACCAAAAGCTCTCCTTTGGCAGGAAACTGATCCATCCCATCACTAGCATAATCATCGTCCACAACTTTCGCTGGTTGAGGGTCATCGACCTCATCATCGTCGGAAACCAACTCACCATTGGTCCGTATCACCATTGTCCTTCGGTTTGGACATTCCCTCGCAAAATGCCCATTGTCCAAACATTTGTAACACTTAATATCACGAGTTCGGAGAGGAGGATTAGTGTTACCCGTATGTGTGTTCTTGTGCTTGGACACATCGCTCTTCGGTTCGTTGGTAGGGTGAGGCAACGAACGCTCCAGTTTGACATAGTCAGGACGAGAGCCTTGAGACGTACTCCCAAATTTCTGACCCGATTTGTGATGGGATTCCTGGGATCTCTAGAGCGAATCCTATTCCTAAGAGATCGATTCTAGGGTTTGCGCAGCGGATATAAAACAAAATTTGAATGAAACCCTAGAACCATGCTTTTATGAATCGTAGAAACGTTAGAACGCTTACCTCAATCGATCCGGGGTCTGTATCAATTGAAGAACTCGTCTGATCACGAAAGGGAGGAAGAATACCTCGCCCTCTACACGTATCCACACCTCGGGATGGATTCCAACGATTGGAACTTGTCTGCTAGGACCCGAATCAACTATTCGGTTTCGCGCTTCGAGAAAACAAGACTTAGAAATCCTTGAACTCTTTGGATCTCACCAAAAGCTCTTAGAATTCTACCAAAGACGGCTCAAAAAGTCTCCCCATCAATTAGGGTTTTAATCTTCTTCTTATAAGGTGATTTAACCCTAATTCGGTCTAATTTTTGAAAACCCGGAAGCCGGAACGGACGGTCCAGGAATGCACGTGGACCGTCAGTTCCAGACAAGCTAGAACGGACGGTCTGCCTTCTGTGGACCGTCGGGTCTGGACCTGGCGGACAGTCGGGTCTGGCCCTTTCAGTCCGTCCGTTCCAGCCCCTTCCGTCTCGGTTTTTCCGTCATTTTCTCGTGTGTTTTGTCCTTCCCTGTGTGTGTGACCCTGTAGGCTCATTCGATATAGCAATATAATCCGAAATCCCTATTTCGGATATACAAGTCATAGGCGGTCTCTAACAAGACACTATGACTATCTATCTCGAATAGAGTTTGTTCGTGATCTTACGAACGCTAGTGATGATTCCGGTTGATGATCCTTTTGCATCGCGATATCATATGTCGAACATAAGGCATGGACAAGCCACCTTATCTGATTCGGCTGCTTTCTCGTTCACTAAGTTCGACTGTCTGAAATAGACGACGTTCATCTATAGTGCGGCCAACCATTTATACAGTCTCGCTCACACGAGGGGCCCAACGATATCTCTCTTTTACGACAGGTACAAATCTCGTCTTGACTATCTACAATCCAGCAGATGATTCGTTTCGTACCTGATACACGCCTTTATAGTCCTCTTGTTACGCAGGACGTTTGACGTATTCGAAGCACACAACTCCTCATGTTGGATTCCGTAGATATCTCAGGTCTAAGGATCCAATCATGGAACCGCCATATGAGATTCAAGTCATGACGCTAGTCCATGTGACAATCTCATGCGGGTCAATCCAGTATTCCGTTCTCCAACGAATACCTATGACTGTGATCGTATCCAATACCTATGATCATCTATATGATCATCAATCACACATCATACTAGTCTTAGTATATCATTATTCCCACAATGATACATGACTAGGGAGTTTAGTATTGTTCATAACAATACATGGATTTCAGGTATATCATTATTCCCACAATGATACATGACTAGGGAGTTTAGTATCATTCATAATGATACATGGATTTCATAACAGATCTAGTATGCAAGAACATGTAATGAATCAAATACTCTCATAAAACCATAGAAAGTATCAATACATCGAATGTATCTAAATAAAGGTCATGAACAGTGCATCATAGAGCACTAAACCAACAATATCCCGCTTGCTCTAATCATGTACTGCTAGACATCTAATGCCCATATCCCTAACATGACCCTCATGCTTCGACGAAGGGAGAGGCTTCATCAACGGATAGGCAATGTTGTCATCTGTCGACACTCTGCAAATGTGCACGTCTCCTCTGTCTATGATCTCCCTGATAAGGTGAAATCGTCTGAGTATGTGTTTGGATCGTTGATGGGATCTGGGTTCTTTCGCTTGCGCGATTGCTCCATTGTTGTCACAATACAGAGCAATGGGGATATCAGCACTAGGAATGACACCCAAGTCGCCAACAAACTTCCTCATCCAAACAGCTTCCTTTATTGCGTCTGACGCTGCAATATACTCAGCTTTTGTAGTAGAATCTGCAACAGTTACTTGCTTAGAACTCTTCCAGCTAACAGCGCCTCCGTTCAAGTAGAAAACATAGCCAGACTGCGATCTGTAGTCATCCGGGTCTGACTGGAAACTAGCACCGGTGTAACCCTTTACAGGTGAGTCACATTGGATCGCCGTCAAGAACATCCTGAAGTACTTGAGAAGGACTAAGGATGTGTTCTTGGTATACGATGGGTCGGAAGACGAGCTCGCTGTAAAGGGTTACACCGATGCTAGTTTCCAGTCACACCCGGATGACTACTCATGTACACATCCTCAGTCAGGTTCCCGTTAAGGAACGCGATCTTGACATCCATTTGCCATATCTCATAGTCGTAATATGCGGCTATGGCAAGCAGGATCGTGATGGACTTCAGCATAACTACAGGCGAAAAGGTCTCATCATAGTCAATACCATGAATTTGACGAAATCCCTTCGCCACAAGTCGTGCCTTATACGTGTGCACGTTGCCATCCATGTCGGTCTTCTTCTTGAAGATCCACTTACATCCGATGGGTTTTATCCCTTCAGATGCATCAACCAGAATCCATACTTGGTTGTTTGACATGGATTGCATCTCGGACTTCATAGGCTCGTGTCATTTCTCGGAGTCCGGACTCGCCATAGCCTTTGGGTATGTGGTAGGTTCATCATGTTCCAATAACATGAGCTCCTCATTCCCAGTCACGAGAAATCCGTATCTCACAGGCTCTTGGCGAATCCTGCCTGATCTCCGAGGTTTACTAGTCGAAGGTTGAATCACAACTGGCAGTGAAACAGGTTGAACGTCTTCAACTTGTTCACTCGGCTCAGCGTCTACTTGTTGCTCTCGAACTTCCTCAAGTTCGATCCTACTCCCACTGACTCTTTTGGAGACGAACTCTCACTCCATAAAAGTCGCATTCCTAGCAATGAACACCTTGTTCTCTGCCGGAATATAGAAGTAATAACCCTTAGTTTCCTTAGGATAACCTACAAATAAACACTTATCAGTCATCTGACGCTTCACGTAAGCGTCGCAACCCCAAATTCTGACAAACGACAACACGAGACGCTTCCCCGTCCATATCTCATATGGCGTCGTTTCAGCCACCTTCATTGGACTCCTATTCAGCAGGTACGCAGCTGATGTCAGAAATCTAGGCGAATAAATTCGATCAAGTTATAATATCCTAGACTCAACAATTAACCGCAAGTATACGGATCGTGTGTAGTAGCTAGGGTCGAACACAAGGACAAAATTAAACAAAGGAGTTAAACCCAAATCCAAATCTAAATCCAAGAAAAATAATAGGAATGTGGAGAATGGAATGTCGAGAACAAAGCAATTAACTAAACGGTTGTAGACAATCAATGGAAAACACTGCAGGCTTCGGGATTGCTTTACATGCAAGGATCTTCTCTAAAGATGCAGATTCTGTGGTTTCTAAATCCAATTCAG
>NW_010960960.1:329192-332082 GCF_000463585.1 Tarenaya hassleriana
GCAGCAAGGGGACTACTCGCTACGCATCGAAACGACGGGGTTCATATCAATACAACAAGACATTGTAAAATAGAATAAGGAAGAAACTCTTAGTCGATTTCTCAGCTTCGTGATCTCTGTCTTCTACTCCAATCTCTTGCTTCTGATAATCTCCCTCTTTTCTCTGCTATTGGGTGACTATTCTGCTCAAAATTCGGAATGCCTTGAAACCTAGAAGCTTTCTCCCTTTTATTTCTATCTGTTTTGGCCGAAATCAGAATGTTTCCAAAAACTTCGCCTGAGAACCGATCGTTTTATCATATGGTGAACCGATCGGTTCATATTTCTGATCCAGATCTTTAATTTCCGCAAATCGAACCGATCGGTTTTCTCATAATGAACCGATCAGTTTCGCCTTCTGGGTGATTCTTCTGTTCTTGTTCAAGAGGCGAAACGATCGTTTCGGAATGCCTTGAAACGATCGGTTCTTGCTTCTGATTTCGGATTCGGTTGGTTTTCGCTCATTTTTCCGCTCGTAATGCGTAGTACCTGTAAAGATTAAACCAAAACGAAACCGAAGCTAAACACCCACTTAAACGCCTGAGATATCATAAAGTCAGGTAAATGTGTCGGACGAATCATATAAAAATCCATGATATATTGCGTGTTATCAAACTCCCCCAGACTTGTCGCTTTGCTCGTCTCGAGCAAATTGTCAATGAAAAATGAGTCTAAAATGGAGGAAAACGAGTGACAGCTGAGATCAGAATGAAGTCGACAGTATAGAACGCTAATCATACACTATGCTAGCCTCGATGAAATCAATCCTACCCTATTTTGATCTCTCCCGATTCATTTCAACTCTAATGGTAATGGAGTCTAAGTCTTTCGCATAGAACCTCTAGAGATTTCTTTCTTTCTGCCAAACACGTCTCTCGAATCTATTTACCAATATTCCCAAAGACATTTTGGCCATTGTCCTTTCTTTTTCGATGTCTTTATTCAAACTCATAATCACGTGAGGTCGTTGATTCCTTTTCACTTGTTCATTCTTTCAAGACTTTATATCCCGGACTTCTAGGACGTTGAAGTTGCTGAGTATCCTTCTTTTTATTTCATTTTTTTTCGTGGATACTCAACCCACAACTTAGACCCGAGTCGTTATGCACTCATGTCCTCGAATGATTTTCATTTACGAGACAGTGACAGAGGAGTGTCGGGATATAACTACTTATGACATTTATCCTTTATTTCTCTAACATCGGCCTAATGATCTAAGGGTCCTGGGAACGATTCTTAGGGAGATTTATATCTTGGTCCAGAAGATATCTACCTCTAAAAAGGCTCAACTAACACATACACCATGTACCTTTCAAGCCTATTTTGAACGAGAGCTACCGTTTCAGATAGAGACTGACAATTCATCCCTGAACCTAAATCAAAAGCTCTAGGACGGTTCGCATAGGTTTGTCAAAGCGGACTAATTCTATCGAGTCCTATATCTCATCATGTCCCAGCTATCCACTCAAACTGGTTTATGCAAATGCTCCTAATCATGCATACAATCAACTCTCCTCCCCCAGACTTGAACAGAACACCGTCCACGGTGTTTGCTAGCATCAGGGAAAGGGAAAAATATGAGAGGAGATAGTTACTTAGTTGTGTAAGTCTGCGTGAAATGAGGTGGGACTCTCGATACTCTCGGGTTGGAATCGCTATGAAGGTAAACTCTCAACGACCTCTCCACAGTGTAGCTTCAAAATCGACATGAGAGAAAACCAACACAGCGTGGAAACAAACAAAGGAGATAATCGTAATCCAACATAAAGTTAACTGACATAGCGACATAACATCATCCAAGTACACATCATGAGGAGAAAAAGCAAAATAAGAGAGAATAAGAAAAGGAAAAAGGTAGGGACTAGAAAAATCACTCTCGAGGGTCACCGGCGGTGTCTGTGTCATCTGCCGGTGGCGGCTGGTCGGGATAAGTCATGTCTGGATAGGGGTATCTAGGTGGCAGGGCAATGTGTTGTCGACCAGCCGGTGTGAAGTGGAGCTCCTGTAGATCCTGGAGGTCCTGCATCTGGTAGTAATCCATGTGGCGGCGCTGGTCCAGATAAACTGTGGAGCTGAGTCTGACGCTCATCCATCTGAATCTGTCGCTCGTCTATCCGTGACAGTCGATCGTCGATAGAGCGGAGGCGAGTGCCGAATGCAGCGTGGGCTGTGGCGATCTCGTGCTGGTCGTGAGCAAGGCGGCGAACTCGGTGCTCCATACTCTCAAAGTAACCCGCATCACAGAGCTATTGGAAAGAGCGTATCTCTACGTCATCAATGGTCGGGCTCTGATAGGGCGGTGGCTGCCAGTCAACGACGGGGGAAACGGGGTGTGGGTTGGCAGGACCCGGCAGCACTGTCGCTTCCGCGTCTTCCATAGGGACCTCGAATGTGGGTGGACAGAGAAGACCTTCAAGTGTAAGTGGCGGGATGTTCTGGGGCCACATTATCTGCCTATACTTCTTGTTGTCATATATGCGAGTCCAGTAGTAGCGGTGAAAGTCAATCTGAACAATGCCCTTGTTGACCAACATTGCCCCGTTTAGAGTGGAAGGGCCAGTAAGGGCCTTACCACAGCCGAAGAGGTTGATACGCAACCGACGGGCTATCATAGAGATGATGCCTCCAACGTAAATCTTCTGCGGTCCGGTCGCGGGGATGGTGAGGATGCGAACAAAGTGCTGGGTTACCAAGGATGCCATATCAACTCTGTTCATATCCCAGGCGTCACCCTCGAACAGGTCCTTGAGGGCATACCGAATGAGTGCGAGGTCCGTCATCGAAACCTGGCTGGCAGTGTGTTTAGCAAATAAGCAGCAGACCAGGAACTGATGGAAATACCTGATGGTGG